>NC_092129.1:180131753-180435503 GCF_043159975.1 Macaca nemestrina | reverse complement strand
TATATCTGCACCTGCTCCAGGGCATGAGATGACAGATTCTGGGCCCAGTTCCACGATGGGATGACCACGCCCTGGTGCGTGGTCTTGGGATGGGGGAGTGCATTTTGCCAGGGGAAATGACGTAAATAATGATGGCCATAGGGTGAAATGGGACAGGTTAAAAATAGCCACAAATTCTTAGCAGCTCCTCCCTTCAAGAGATAAAGTTTATTTCTCTACCCCCTGAATCAGGCCTGGGCTTTTGACTTTCTTTAAGGAATAGAATGTGCTGGAAGTGACATTGTGCAGCTTTGGAGCAAAGCTGTAATAGAGCTGCAGCTTCCACTCTTGCTCTCGTGGAATGCAGATGCTGCTGCTGCCGCCACTGTTTATGAAACTTAGGCTCACCTGGCCACGCGGAGGAGAGTCAGGGCTCCCTAGAGGACCCCCCCAGCTGAACACCACCACAGCTGACCCCCAGACATGTGAATGAGGCCACTGCAGACCATCCAGGCCTAACTGACCCACCAGGTAACTACAGCCACGAGCGTGACCCCAGCCCAATTAATTTCAGCCCAAATTGCTGAATCACAAGATTGTGAGCAAATACATGGTTATTTTAAGCTACTAAGTTACCGATTGCTTTGTTACATGGAAATAGATCATTAAGATGTAGGAAAATAACCAGTTATCACAGGTAATATATTTTTTAATGCAAAAAAACAGGGTATTGCTGCTAGCCTGTGAATAATTTCACTTCACTTGCCCCTGCTCCTATTCCTATCTGTGGATGCTACAGACTCAGACTCAGGAGAGCACGGGAGGGAGTCATCATCTTCACTCTGCTACTTCAGTTTCCCAAGGTGTTTCTGATGTGGGCTTAAGACACCACCTTTCCCTTCACCCCCATATAGATCTGGAAGCTTAAGTATCTACCCTGATTCTCAAACTTTGCAGCATATTAGAAGCAGCCCTCTAAAGCTGTGCTTCTGAAATCTGACTGTTCAGGCGAATCACCCAGGGGCCTTGTGGGTGTGGATTCTGACTGCATGTTGTGGGCTGGCCTGAGAGTCTGCCTTTCTCACAGGTACCCAGGTGATGCCCTGCTGGGGTCCATGAACAACACTGGGAGTAGAAAGCGGGCAGGGGGAATGACTGAAACACACAACAGCGGGGCTCAGCCTCGGTTGTGTTGAAACGGCCTCTGGAGTGTCATAAGATGTTGATATCTTGCCCACATTCCCAGAAATTCTGACTTAATTGGTCTGGGTGTGGCCAGGGACAGGATTTCTAAGTGTTCCCTTGGTGATTCCCACGTGCAGCCCAGGCTGAGGCCCCTGCTCTGAACGATGAGTCCTGGCTCTTTGGAAAGGTCCCCACCCAGGCAGCCAGCTCTCACCACGTCTGCAAAGACTGTGCTAGACCCCCAGTAAGTGAGCTCTTTTAACCCCTTCAGCGCACGTGGAGCCAGAGGACTGCTGGAGAGCAGTGAGTGGTGACAGCCACAGCCTGTGCTCCCAGCAAAGCAGGACACAGGGAGGAGGCACGGAAGGGCTGACCACAGCTGTGTGGTTGGTCACAGGGCTGAGCCTGCCTCAGCCTCGCCTTCCTCACCTGTGAATAGAGTCTTCAGGCCACCTTTGTGGGGTTGTCCGCCAAGTACCTGACCCAGGCTACAGACCCCATAAATGGGAGCTATTATCCATAAACAGGGCATCCGTAGACCTGAGCAGCCAGTTGTGGAGAAGTTGAGAGCGGCTGATGTCTGGGATTCCCATTTGCCTGTGTGAAAAACCCGCATGGGAAGCGATCCCTTCTGGTCAATGCGAGACCCTGCCGTTTTCTGTGAGGGTTCACTGTTATCATTACCTACTGCTGCCCTGCCGTGAAGTCAGGGCCAGAATGGCTTCATTTTAAAGACTCAGACAGTGAAAACCGAAGTATTTTAGAATGTAATGTCTTCTTCAGAAGGTAATCTTTCTGTGTTTTGAGGTGAGAGAATGTCATTTAAAAAAAAATAAAAGCCTTTTCGCTCAGGCCGGTGGCGCCGACAGGATGGGCAAGTGTCGTGGACTTCGTACTGCTAGGAAGCTCCACAGTCACCGATGAGACCAGAAGTGGCATGATAAACAGTACAAGAAAGCCCATTTGGGCACAGCCCTGAAGGCCAACCCTTTTGGAGGTGCTTCTCATGCAAAAGGAATCGTCCTGGAAAAAGTAGGAGTTGAAGCCAAACAGCCAAATTCTGCCATTAGGAAGTGTGTCAGGGTCCAGCTGATCAAGAATGGCAAGAAAATCACAGCCTTTGCACCCAACGACGGTTGCTTGAACTTTATTGAGGAAAACGATGAAGTTCTGGTTGCTGGATTTGGTCGCAAAGGTCATGCTGTTGGTGATATTCCTGGAGTCCGCTTTAAGGTTGTCAAAGTAGCCAGTGTGTCTCTTCTGGCCCTATACAAAGGCAAGAAGGAAAGACCAAGATCATAAATTTTAATGATGAAAACACTGTAGTAATAAATTTTCTTATGCCAAAAAAATAAAAAATAAAAATAAAATAAAAAAATAAAAGCAGGCCGGGCATGATGGCTTATGCCTGTAATCCCAGCACTTTGGGAGGCCGAGGCGGACGGATCATGAGGTAAAGAGTTCGAGACCAGACTGGCCAATATGGTGAAACCCCATCTCCACTAAAAATACAAAAATTAGCTGAGCCTGGTGGCACGTGCCTGTAATCCCAGCTACTCGAGAGGCTGAGACAGGAGAATCACTTGAACCTGGGAGGTGGAACTTGCAGTGAGCCGAAATCACGCCACTGCACTCCAGCCTGGGGCTCAGCAAGACTCTGTCTCAGAAAATAAATAAATAAGCAAACAAAAAAAAAAATGGAGTATGCTTTATTATATAATGGAGTATACTGAATAAACCCCATGCCACGTTGACCGGAAACTAGTTAAAGACCGGGGATTTATTTGTTCATATTAAAAAGGCAACTTTGTATACAATTCTTGGGAGGTTTGACTTTCCTCTGCTGCTCATGAAATATGGGGGAATGTTTGTCTCTTAGGCAAGACAGTTCCAGCATCCAGGAGGATGGGGAGGGCAGAGGAGGGTGTTGTGGTGTTTGCTGGGTGGTGGTGGCCCTATGAGGGTGGCACAGAGAGAGTGTGGCAGGAAAACAGGTGAAGGGAGACAAAGAGGCAGACGATTCCAACGGGACCATCCAGAGTCCAGGGCATGTGGCTCCTGTACCCCAGCACCCCACACAGAGCCTTCTCACAATACCGTCTTCTTTCTTTTCTGCTCTCTTCCTTCCTTTCTCCCCCAAGACCTATACTGTTCAAATTACAAAAGTACCAAACATTGCATTCATCTGAAAGTGAAAAATGAACCTCCTCTTTCTACCCAAGTCCATGAACAGTGGTTCTTATGGTTTAGTATGCAGAAGAACCACTTGGGGAGCTTGTAAGTAAGCCAGGATTCCTGTGACCCATGCCCAGAGGGTCTGATTTACCAGGTCTGAATTAGGGTCTTCATTGTTAACAGCCCTTAGCCCCCAGCAGTGATTCTGATGTTAGTGACCTTTGAATTCCGCTTTAAGGTGTGTTGCCGGGAGCTGGCTGGTGCTGGCTGCTAGGGGTAGGGTGTGTATCCTTTCTTTCTTTCTTTTGAGACAGAGTTTTGCTCTTGTTGCCCAGGCTGGAGTACAATGGCGCGATCTCACTCACTGCAACCTCTGCCTCCCAGGTTCAAGCGATTCTCCTGCTTCAGCCTCCCAAGTAGCTGGGATTACAGGCACCCACTACCATGCCTGGCTAATTTTTGTATTTTTAGTAGAGATGGGGTTTCAGCATGTTGGCCAGGCTGGTCTCGGACTCCCAACCTCAGGTGATCTGCCCACCTCAGCCTCCCAAAGTGCTGGGATTACAGGCGTGAGCCACCATGCCCAGCCGGGTGTGTGTCCTTTCATATTTAGCCATGCTGACCTGGAGCACATGTGACCTGGTGCTGTGTGACCTGGAGCGCACACACACGGGACTACATTGCATGTGATACGTAGTTCTCCCTGTCTGGCCATGGACCATAAGCCAGAGCCCATCTGTTATAAAACCTGCATTTGACTAGACAAATTAAGAGTAGGATTAGAGACTCCTCATACACTGCTTTCTGCAATACCAACCCATCTATTCTTGCTGTCTGAAAAAACCTGCCCACACAGAGTCAAACAAAGCCACCCCTCATTGCCAGTGATAGGCTAGAGTTCTGGCTGCTCTTTATCTGCAGCTGGCAATAGATTAGGCTTCCTGCTACCCTACAAATAGCCTTTAACCTATTCCCTTGTGGTAATTAATATTTTGTGGTGAGCCAATACCTGCACAGGCATGTTCCGTGCCTGACCGGTCTGAATACCAGGATTCATTCCCTAACAGAGCCAACTGCATGGCCCCAGGGACTGAGTTCTATTGTGGAAAGAGTAAAGGTCGTGACGCCAAGTAGGCCTGAGTTCAACTGGGTGCCCCTTTCACCAACTGAATGCATGTGGTCAAGTCAATTAACTGTACACAGAACCTCGATTTTTCACCTGTTGAATGGATATAGCAAGGCTTTGCTTACAGTAATGGTCATGAGGGTTAAATGAAATGACACAGAAAGAACTTTACCCACAGTAAGCTTTCAGCAAATTCACTCATTTGGCAAATATTTATTGGGTGCCTGTCTCTTGCACCCTGATGGATTGCTAGCCAGACTCTACTTCCCTTGGCCGTAGCAGTGCTGGACTGGGCCCTGGAGTGTGGTGTGGCGGTGAGCAAACAGAGACAAATATCCCTGTTGATGGAGCTCATGGTCTGATGGGAGCCGTCATTACTATCATTATTGTTCCGTGGTCATCTGTTGCTCTAAGACTGTAAATTGACTCGATCTTTGTGAAGGAAGGAAGTGAGGCAGCTAAGCCGGATTAGGAGGCGGGACACTCAGGAGACTTGTCTTGCACAGAGAATATGGATGTGCTCCAACCTTATTGGAATCCATCACAGTCGGGATGTTGACAAATTCAGGTTTCCATATACAACTCTTTAGATAAATGGCTAAATATAAGCCTATCCTATACCAACCATAGTAGTCAATCCTTAAAGAGGAAGCAAGACAGATCCCCTTGCCTGTGCTCGTCTTTCTTAGTCGGGGAAATATTGAAGGGGCGGCCCCTGGGTTCCCATCACCAAACTTGAAACCAGCCTGCTGAAGGTTGCTGACCACATGGTCAATGAGATTCTGAAACCAAGTAATGTATTGTAGACGGATGTTTCCTGGAACTGCATGGTTTGTTTTGTTTTATTGCATAAATTTCGAAGTATTTAACATGTAGCCAAGAAATTGTTCAGAAAATTGCAAAAGAAAACCCAAGAGAATAAGGCCTCCAGAAAAAACAAAAAACAACAACAACAACAACAAAAAACACATGTTTTTAGGGTAATGAAAGCCAGGAAAAATAATTAATAGTTATTAAATCAATTTTGAATTAGATTGTTATTTCAATTCCTTGTGTGAATGACTAAATTATAAGCTAGTCACAAGTGATAGAAAAACTGTGAATGGAAAGCCAGTTCCAAATTCAGCACGTTTAGATGTTCTGTTATATTCAACGTGCTGATAAAGCCCTTGATGGAAAGAAATATATATATATATATTCCTCAAGTTTAGTACACAGAAGAACCACCTGGGAAGCTTGTAAATAAGGCAGGATTCCTGCGACCCATCCCCAGAGGATGAGAGTTTTAGTAAAACCAAGTTTTACTAAAAGAAAATTCATTTCTTCCCACTAAAATGTGGAATAATGTAAAAATATGTATATTGGCTTGAAGAAGGGCTACCTTTGTAGCTGCCCCGCAACGCTCATGGCTGGGTTGAGGTTCTGGACAGTCTGTGTGGGATAAGGTCTCAACAGATGGGGTTGAGACGCCCATTCACTTGGTAATTCTGAAAATGTAATCTAGTGTGTGTGCACTTGTTTATTATTTAAAATCACATTTATTGGCCAGGCGCAGTGGCTCATACCTGTAATCCTAGCACTTTAGGAGGGCGAGACAGGTGGATCACCTGAGGTCAGGAGTTTGAAACCAGCCTGGCCAACATGGTAAAACCCCATCTCTACTAAAAATACAAAAATTAGCCAGGCATGGTGGTGCATGCCTGTAATCCCGTCTACTCGGGAAGCAGAGGCAGGAGAATCGCTTGAACCTGGGAGGTGGAGGTTTCAGTGAATCGAGATGGCGCCACTTCACTCCAGCCTGGGCAACAAGAATGAAACTCCGTCTCAAAAAAAAAAAAAAAAAAAAAAAACACATTTATTCAGCACCAATTTTATGGTACAAATTAGATGCAAAAATGAGCTGGCCTTGCCCTGCGCTCACAGAACCTGCAGACAAGGAGACAGGGAACTAGAAGTCGGTGTGGTCCTGCAGGACCCTCTGAAATCTAACCCAACTGCATGACCCAGCAAAGGCTGCAGGAAAACCAAGAACAGAGGCAGCCCTGCTGATGCATTATTTAGCCAGAGTGCCCTCCCCACAGCCGCCAGCCAGGCATGTGTTCTGCCAAGAAGAGACAATTAGGTGGCCACACTGTGGCAGGGCAGACAGCTCTTGCAGCTCTGCATGAAATGGGCACTGAGGTGAGCGAGTACCTCCCTCTCCTGTTTTAGACCAAGGATCAGTCAACTTGTTCTGTAAAGCATCAGATAGTAACTGTTTTGATGTGTGTGTGCTGTGAGGTGTGTGCTGCAACGCCCCCCACCGCTCTGTCATGGTAGTATGAGGGCAGCCGCAGGCACAGCTCACGAGGGGCGGCTGTGTTCAGTAGGACCGCGTTCATAGACGGAAGCCAGCAGCGACCCACGGGCCCTCAGGCTGCATTTGCGGACCCCTACTTGAGAGCCAGGCCAGGCCAAATTCCCAGTTGCCCTTTATTCAGGGGGAACTATGTAAACATCAAGAGACTATTTTCCAGAACTCGTTTAAAAAAAAATCTCAAGCACATAAAAAGCACGTTGTGCTTCTCGGTGTTTGTTTTTAAGAAGTGTTTTTCCACAGGTATTTTCACTGAAGGGTTTTGTTTCTTCTTTCAAGTCTCCTGGTGCTTCTTGGCGACAGAGTCTACATACCGACATTTCACCCTTTCCTCACCCTTGAGAGTAAGACTTCCAAGATTAAGTTTATTGTACTCGGGAGCTGGCCAAGCAACCACATAGCTCCTGTCTCCTGCCTCCATATCCTCAAAGCAGTGCCAGCTGCATTTTTCCAGGCCCGGACAGCATGCCAGAGGGGCGACGTCACAGCCTGGGCAGCCAGGCCTCCGTTTCCTGTTTCTTTCCTCCTGAAAGACACATGAATCATATCAGCTTTATCATTTGACTCGGAGCTCATTTCCCTGTTCCACAAATGCCTGGAGTTAGAGACAGTGAGAGCCAAGTGTAATCAAAACACGAAGTCCTGAGTTGCTTTCTCCCCTTAAGAATGGAATACATGTTCTCCCATCTCAAAAAAAAGCACATCAGCTGGCTTAATTTGGAGTCTTCTGGCCTGAGCACTTGGCTCCTGGGTCAGATACTGGTGATCTCATCTGAAAAGCTGGGCCCTGCCTGTGCCCAAGGCAGGTGAGGTCCCAGCCGTGGTGGCAGCAAGGCCCTTGTGTGCATCCACCCCTGGCACACGGGGACTCTGTGCTTAGGGGCAGGGTTCTCCTACAAGTAACCCTAGCCGAGTGTGAATGTAGACAGCAATCTGTGATCACATCGCAACCTTTCCCTGGGCGTCTCACCATCCTTGCTCTGGGGTGAAAGGGCTAATAGGAAAGGAAATGTCTAACAAATAATTTGGACACATGAATTTGAAACTAAAATATCAATGACTTGTAAATACAAGGAAGGGACTGGATGGGTCACAGGCAGGAGCTATCCAGATATTGCTCTTACCTGCTCACAAACACATATTGCTAAATTTATTGAACACTTACTGCCTGATAGACCCAGCTTTAAAAAGGATTTTACCTGCACTAACTCATTTCATCTTCACAACAATGCTGCAAGGTAGATAGAATTGTTGCAGTTTTACAGATGAGGACACTCAGGTCCCAGGAGGTATCTTGCCTAAGGTCCCACAGCTAGCTAAGGTCAGAACCCCAGACTGATGGCAAGGATTCTGAACAACTGTGAGTGTATGTGTGCTGTGCAATCTAAGAGAATAACATGATAATAAGCAGATCCATTATTAAAAATGCGTGTGTGTGTTTCAGAAACTCCCTGTGTATTTTAGTATAATCATATTTGGCATGATGAGATTAGACATTTATGTTTATGAGAGCCACACTAATGAAAATATACAACTGGCCAGGCGTGGTGGCTCATGCCTGTAATCCCAGCACTTTGGGAGTCCAAGGTGGGTGGATCATGAGGTCAGGATTTCAAGACCAGTCTGGCCAAGATGGTGACACCCTGTCTCTACTAAAACTACAAAAATTGGCCAGGCACGGTGGCTTCCGCCTGTAATCCCAGCACCTTGGGAGGCCAAGGCAGGCAGATTACCTGAGGTCAGAAGTTCAAGACCAGCCTGGCCAACATAGTGAAACCCTATCTCTACTAAAAATACAAAAATTAGCCGGGCGTGGTGGCACACGCCTGTAATGCCAGCTACTCGGGAGGCTGAGGTAGGAGAATTGCTTGAATCCAGGAGGCGGAGGTTGCAGTGAGCCAAGATCGCACCACTGCACTCCAGCCTGGCCAACAGAGCGAGACTCTGTCTCAAAAAATAAAAATAAAAATAAAAAATTAGCCGGGCATGGTAGCAGGTGTCTGTAATCCCAGTTACTCGGGAGGCTGAGGCAGGAGAATCGCTTGAGCCCAGGCAGCAGAGGTTACAGTCAGCCGAGATCAGCCACTGCACTCCAGCCTGGGCAACAGAGTGAGACTCCATCTCAAAAAAAAAAAAGAAAAAAGAAAATGTACAACTCAATATATACATTCTCTAACTGTGAATGCATGCAAATATTACTATTTCACGCTCCTGGATCCTCTGTGTCCCAGGTTGGGATCTGCATCCCTGGCTGGTCCCAGAACAGACCTCTGCAACTGTAGATGTTATCACTTCATAGGCTGGTCTTCTTGGGCTACAATGTTACTTTGACCAAGTAATGCTAAACGTTTTCTAAAAACGTGGGTTAGGCCAGTCTTACCCACATTTATCTGGCTTTTCTGCATCTTCTTTAAAAATAGTTTGAAAAAGTTTGTGAAAATTGAATTCTGATTCTCCCAGCATTTGTCTAACTAAGGGGAGGAGGTGTTTATTGGCCTGGAGGGTTGCAGAGGTCAGACAGTAGCTTGTCTTAATTAAAGTACTATGGGTCCCCCCTCAATTGACCAATTAGCCTAGTGAACTCTGAGTTGCATCGTCCCATTCCATCTGCTTCTCTGACAGCTGTTCCGTATCCTCTCAGGGAAGTAATCTGTGTTTAATTTTGACTTTAAATGAGAAACTGAAATTCACAAGCGTATGTTTTGTACCTATTTTGTATTGTGGCAAAATACCCATAATGAAATTTATCATCAACTATTTTTAAGTGTACAGTTCAGTGGTATTAAGTTCGTTTACATTGTTTTGCAACCGTCACCTCCATCCATCTCCAGAACTTTCTCGTCTTCCCAAACTGAAACTCTGTCCCAATTAAATAACAACTCCCATCCCCCACTCCTCTAACCCCTGCTAACCATCCTTTTACTCTCTGTCTCTGCCAATTTGGTTACTCTAGGCACCTCATATAAGTAGAATCATACAACATTTGTCCTTTTGTGATTTGCTTATTTCACTGAGCATAATGTCCTCAAGGTTCATCCATGTTGTCACACATGTCGAAGTGTCCTTCTTTTTAAGACTGAATAATATTCCATTGTGCAGCTGAACCACATTTTGCTTATCTCTTCATCTGTGGATGGACACTTGTGTTGCTTCCACCTTTCGGCTGTTGTGAATATGCTGCCATGAACATGGGTGGGCAAATATCTGGTTGAGTCCTTGCTTTCAATTATTTTGGGTATATACCTAGAAGCGGAATTGCTGAAATTGTAATTCTATTTCTAATTTTTTGAGGAACACCATACTCCGGTGTTTATTCTTTTTAAGGGCTACATAGAAAGACCAAAATTATGGTTAAGTCTAAAAGAAAGATAAAAATAAACCTAGGTTTCATGACAAATTTGAAGTAATTCACCAATGGGACTGCAGTTTTGCCTTTTCTTTCTCATTCATCCACTTACTTGAGAAGTTTTTTTTACAAGCTTTCTTCTCTTTAAGGATCCAAAGTAAGGTCTAGTATTTTTAGCAGATAATGGGTATTATATTAAAGAGTAAATAGGAAAGGAAGAAAGCTGTATGAGATGCGCTGTTTGGAGAAGATTCTGAAAGAGCTGAGTTTATTGCTCGACTCTCCATCTCCCTGGCGTATTCACCAAAACTGCACTATAGTCTTTCATATGTGCAGCCATTTGTTCCCTTGACAGGCATGAAGCTTCTGCCATCTGCTCCGGGACCGTGCAGCATAACACTTATTCTTCACCGTCTTGTTCTGTAGATACCTGCGTTCGTGTCTTACTGCTCCAACCCACACAGTGCATGCTTGAGCAACCCCAAGAATCGGATGGTGAGCAAGATGAGTGTGAGGGCTTCTGTGGGCTGGTGAGGCCCTGGAGACCTGCAGAGCTCAGAGCTTATCTAAGGGGCAACCACTCATCCCTCCTGGCTACTTATTGCCCTGTGGGAATGCAAGTCCAATTATCCAGATCTTCCTAATTTCCAGGAAAAACAAGATATCCAGTTTCAAATGTAAAATCTTCCAGTTTTAAATTTTAGCCACTTATTCAGAAAAAAAAATTAAACATGGCACAGGCCAAATAAAAGCATATTTGCAGATCCCTGCAGCTGGAGAGCCATGAACTTTGACCTCTGCACTCATTGAAACTCTCTCCTGGAAGCCTCAGGACATATCTGAGAAGCATCTTGTTTTCCCCGCGGTGTCTATCAAGGGGGAAAGAATGAAAGAAGAAATGGAGGTAGAGGTGGATCTCCAGGAAGCTAATGAAGCCATGGCTTCTTGGCTCCTTCTTTTCCTGGGGCCTTGTGTTTTGTAATGTTTTCCTTGATTAGGATTGCTGTGCCTTTCCACTCTGGCTTCCCCTTGTCTAGTGTGGCGAAACTACAAAGGGAAAGTTGAGTTGAGGAAACATTCGGTTTGAGTTGAGAGGGGTGTATTTTTGTGGTTAGCACAAGTAGTGCCTTCAGCTGCAGCAAGGCTGCTCCCCTCTGGCCATTGTCTGGCATAAGGTGAGAAGTTTCGGGGACCAAATGATTGGATGCACCCAGAGCCCAAGCCCCAGATTCCATGCCATATCTGGGATCCTGGAATTTCCTGCCCCACACCTGGAGCCTGCATCAGAGCCTGCTTGGGGCCCTCATCTCTACCTACCTTTCTAAGGACAACACACTTCACTGCTGGTGAGTTTACTGATACTCCAAGAGGTGGCCAAGAGGCGACTGTCTACAGGGAGTGTGGATATAACTCGGGTCTGCATACATGTGAGGCCTGGCAAGGCGCAAAGTGCAGGATGGAGCCTGGGGTGGGTAAAGGAGGTGAGGGGCCAGGCTTCCATGGGAATTCTAAATCCAAACCTGGCCTTTAAGCTCATTTTAAGGGCATAGTTTTCATAGAAGGAGGAGAGAACACCTTTACTTAACCATTCATTAGCGTTCTTTATGCTATTTAAAGCCTTTGCACATTTAGACATTTGGTCTATATAGGCCATTTGTACTCAAGCCCAGGGCATCAGAAATATTAGAAGTGCATCTGGGTCATAGTGATTTTGCCCATAGTTGTTTTTGTCACTACTGCTGTGTAAGTAATGCTCCAAAACTTAGTGGCATGAAACAATCATTTTATTATGCTCATGGATTTTGTGGGACAGAAATTTGGACAGGGCACAGCTTGTCCCTGCTCAGCAACTTCTGGGAAGCTGGGAAGACTCCACGGTGGGGGTGACCCTACTGACAGGGGCTGGAATCAAACGGAGGCATCCACACTCATGGCTGGTGGTTGACGCTGGCTGCCAGTGGGGATTGTAGCTAGGGCTGTCGGCTGCATCCCCTAAACATAGCCCAGGCTTCCTCAAAGCTTGGGGGCTGCAGAGAAGTTATACTTCTTCTTTGAGAGTCAGAACACCAAAGAAGTATTCCGGGGACCAAAGCCATAGCCACATCACGTTTGTGACCTTGCATTCTGCTGGTTACAACCAAGTCACAGTCGCACCCGGATTCAAGAGAAGGAGAAGTAGACCCACCTCTCAATGTGGGGAGTATCAAAGCATTTTGGGGGGGCCATGTGTTAACCACCACACAGGTTAAAATATTGCCAGCCATCGTGGTGTTGGATATATATCTATATATATCTTCCAGGAATATATCTAATGGCAATTCAAAGAGCATTTCAAGGATATTTGAAATTCTCTGAAATTTTATAGTTACACTTGAAAGAAACTTAGTAAAGGTTTTCCTCGTATTTGACAAAAATTCTAAAATTTATGTCACTACCAGTCATGAATTGTTTTAGTCATGAATTTTCAAAGCTGAAACTTTTCTGAAACATTAACAATAAAAATTGTTTTTCATCAAACGTGCTATAGGAAAGACTGACTTCTATCTTTCTACTTTCTATAGAAAATATCACAAAGGTGTTACCATGTGGAGAGGTGATGAGGAGTGTGCTACCCAAAAAGCGGTGTTTCAGGCTCTTGTATAATCACATGAACATCTTTAATAAGATTCTGGATACAAGAATTTAAAGTAGTAATTAGTGTCAAAAAAAAAACCAAAAACAAAAACAAAAAAACCCAACATGGGTAAGAGCAGTCCAGGAAAACTTCATGGAAGCTGAAAGAAATGGAATTTCAGTGGAGCGAATGGAGGCTGGGGGCAGGACTGAGTCAACTGGTCAACCAATGTTGGCAGTTACACCTGGTATCAGTTCTGATTGGCTCGGTCTCCACCCTCATTGGTTAGTGCCTGCCATAGCAGTTGGTAAATGTTTTGCATATCATCCCTGCCTGTTAGAGTGAAGAATATTAGCAAAGGCACCGAGAAGGAATAATCGTGGCCTGTTTATCAAACGGTAAGGAAATTAGACTGGCTTGAGTCCATCTGGGGGCAGCTGTGGGAAGTACAGCTGTTTAATTAGAGTAAAGCCTATTGTGAAGCGTGTTGAATGTCAAGCAAAGGAATTCATACATATTCCTGGAAGCAGTGGGGAGTCATGAACCTTTCAGTAAAATACTAACAACTTTTAAAATTTTGTTTTAGAAAGACTACTGCAGTAGTTGAATGAGGAGAAACTAGGAAGACATTTTCAGAAGGTAGTTGTAATATTTCAAGTAAGAATGATCAGACATGAACTAAGTGCAGAGGAATTTGGGTTTGTGTGTGTATCACTTCCTTAACTCGAGTTTTGTATTATTAGCTTGTAATGGATCATGTATGGGAGACCTCTCATGCCCCACTTAAAATGTTCTCGTCCCCGCTCCTCCCAGCCACTGCTGCAGTGAACAGTTTATCCAACCAGCTTCACGCAGCAGCACACTGAGAGTGCCTCTTCTCACTGCCTGTCCCTGGCTTCTCAGATGCAGTGGCTGGCTGGGGTGTCTCAGGCAACCCATGGGGCACTCACTCATACACCCCAAAAATGTGGGGTAACAACATCCTGTGAAAGAACCGTCTTCACTGGGGATGGGAGCTCTTGAGTCAATGCTTCTCCTGTTCTCCCCACCGCACAGTTCTGAGACACACTCCAGAGACACATTTCCTTGGGGGAACCCAGGCCAAGAGAGAACAGGATCCTCCTCATTCTTTGGTGCCACAATAATGGAACCTCACATGCTGTTCTGCCCACAGTAGGAGCTTCAAATCTTCATGACTCACCCTTATGTTGAATAGCTAGTGTCTCCTTTGACCTTTTTAATCTTTCTTTTTTTAGTCTGAGACAGAGTCTCGCTTGGTCTCACCCAGGCTGGAGTACAGTGGTGCATGATCTCGGCTCACTGCAGCCTCCACCTCCCAGGTTCATGTCTCAGCCCCTGAGTAGCTGGGACTACAGGCATGTGCCATCACACCCAGCTAATTTTGTATTTTTACTTGAGATGAGGTTTCACCATGTTGGCCAGGCTGGTCTTGAACTCCTGGCCTCAGGTGATTCACCCACCTTGGCCTCCCAAAGTGCTGGGATTACAGGCATGAGCCACTGCACCTAGCAACCTTTTTAATTTTTAAAAACAGATTTGTAGAACTGACTCGGTCCCATATACTCTGTAGTAGTTTTAAGCCTGTAGGGTGGTAATTTAGGATACTGGCAAGAGCAGAGAATTTAGAATCATAAGATCTAGATTTGAGCCTCACTACCAACTAGATGAGTGACCAAGGGCAAGACATATACCTCTTGCAGTCTTCAGTATCCTCGTCTGTAAGATAGGTGTGTTAGTAGTTACCGATCTTCACAATGTTCTTGTATCAAGCAGGACCATGCGTGTGTGGTGAGCATTTGCTAATTTCAGCGCTCAGCTTCCATTTTCCCTTCCTCTTGGTTATGTGATTCCAGTTTTTGTTTGGATGGCTATCTCCAACGAGGTTGGGAGATCGAGATCATCCTGGCTAACACGGTGAAACCCCGTCTCTACTAAAAAAATACAAAAAACTAGCCGGGTGAGGTGGTGGACGCCTGTAGTCCCAGGCTACTGGGGAGGCTGAGGCAGGAGAATGGCATAAACCCGGGAGGCGGAGCTTGCAGTGAGCTGAGATCCGGCCTCTGCACTCCAGCCCGGGTGACAGAGCGAGACTCCGTCTCAAAATAAAAAGATCAGGTAGGCCTTTTGGTGTTACCATGGAAAGAAGTGTGCTATATTGTTTGAGGATATTAAACAACATACAGAATGATCCTATTTATATTAAAATATACATTAACATATGCATTAAAAGTCTGAAGGTAAATGCCAACAATTAACAATGGTTATATCTCAGGTATAGAATTGCATAGAGGCCGTTTTATGTAAAGCTTTCACAAAATTCAAGCAGTACAAAAATATTTTTATTTTAAAATAAATAAGTAAGGAGATATCAGAGAGAAATTCAGTTTGGGTAATCTGTGACCCCTTGAAGGTAGAATGCGTTCCTCTAGTCCTGGGTTTCTGCATGTCAGTGACGTGCCCAGCAGGTGACAGTCCTGTTGTGTTAGGGAAGGGTGGAAGGAAGGAGGAGGAGGAGCATGAGAGAAGAAAATATTTTCCCCAACCAGGAAACTAGAAATTTCACAGGGAGCTCCAGGGGAGCATAAGGAGTTGCATTTCTAGCATTCACTGTCCTAGAGTTGGCTCCTTGAAGCCTGTGCAGTTGCCATTGCTGTTTTGCCAGGTTCTGGCTGTAAGGCCCAGTGACTGCCTCCTTCCCCACTATTGCCCAACCCAGGGTTTCTGGTAACTGATCTCATCCCTCCTCTGCCCTTTGGACTTGACTTTGGACTAATTTGACAACACATCAGTCAGCCCCATTATGAACAGCTAAAGTCTGATGTGATCCATGAGATTAGGACCTGAGATAAGTTGGCATCTCTTCACTTCCACCCCCACCAGAAGAAACTGGAGTTTGGAGTCTCTAGATAAGAAGCCACAGGAGGAACGACACAAACAAGCTTTGGGCTCCCTTGTTTCATGTCTTGTGATCAACTTAGATGAGTTATGAGAAAGTTCTCTTGGCTGAATCCTAGCCTTGCACAACTCAAAAGGATCAGAAATTCTCAGTGTGTAATTCTTTAGATAAAAAATGAAGCTTAGAAAACTTATGTAACTTCCTCTAAGCCCATAACAAATTTGCAGTAATGCCAACATGAGAACCCAACTCCCCGACACTGTGGACTCCCGACCTCAGGCGCGGCTATTTCCACTCTGCATGCCATGTCTTTGGCTGCTGCATTTCCAGCTGCAGGATTCCAGAGCTTCAGGGATTTGTGAAGAGTGAACTTTGACACCTTCACTCAAAATAGAGAATTGAAAACGAAAATGTAGCATTGAATGCTTTTACTGTAATGCCTAGTGTTGTCAATGTCAGTAGTATTGCAGTGTCATATCATCGATGTGACATTTGTTCATTCATCTGTTCATTCATTCATCAACATTTCTGAGCATGTACATCAGGCCAGGCCCTGCAGCAGAAAAAAAATAAAATAAAACCACACAGCAATAGCAAAGGGGCCATATAACCCAGCAATAATTTTAAGCCTTACATCCCTATTCAGTCAGTCTGGTCCTGTCCCCTAGACCCCTGGCCTTTGGTCTTGGCAATCCTTGTACAGAGAATTACCATATCATTGCACAACACTCAGTTTACTGGAGACCCTCTAGCAACATTCAATTGCAATCAATTGCAAACCCTGTGAATGTGGTAGCTGTGTATGGTGGTTGCATCGATGTTCTCAAGGATAAAATGTAGGAAGCTTTCACTCTTTACATTTCATCTGCCACTGGAATCTCAGTATACTTAGCATCACTCACAGTAAGTTCTTCCAGGGAAAACAGTATGCACCACCAAGCAGACACCAAGACCCAATCTTAATACCTTGAACAATTATAGATAATCCCACTGATCAGTTAAAGACCCAGCAAGTTAATTTTGGTTACAAAGAAAACATGGCTGTGTGTTAGTAGACTCTCAAACTATTATATCTTAGGAACAGTGTGTCTGAAAATGGGCTTTTTTTGTGCCAGAATGGCTATCTGTACATGTTTTGAGGAAGCATTTGGGGAAGCCTGAAGGCGCAATGCTGTTGGTGTCATGATCACTGACACCATTGACAGCCAGTTATATGGCACATGTGGCCCAGCATGTGCCGAGGAGCCTGAGTCTACTGAAGGACACTATGTATTGAAGCCAAGGGCAGAGGGAGGCATGCTACGGTCCCTGAGATCATCTTCAGCACTCTGAAGGGTAATAATCCTCTGCCTCCACCATAGATTTGCATTATCAAGAGAAGATACAGGTTTCTCATCGGCTTTTGGAAAATCTGGGTGACAGACTAGTCTGATGTCTTAAAAAAAGAATGTTGAAGTCCAACATTTAGATGGAAAGAAAAGGATACTAAACCTCACATCTTACATAAAAACTAACTCAAACTGGACCACAGATCTAAATGGAAAATGTAAACTATAAAACTTTTGGAAGAAATCATCAGAGAAAATGTTTGTGGCCTTGGTGTAGGCAAAGAATTCCTACATAAGATATCAAAAGCATGATCCATAAATGAGTAACTGATAAATTGAAGTTCATCAAAATTAAAAATTTTACTCTGCAAAAGACAAGAGAATAAAAAGAGAAGCTAGATTGGTAGAAATTATTGCAAATCACATGCCTGATGAAAGACTTGTACTCAGAATACAATATAAACTTTCAAACCTCAGTAGTAAGAAAACAAACAACCCAATTAGAAAATGAACAAAAGATCTGAACAGACATTTTACTAAAGAAGATGTATGATAGGAAGTAAGCACATGAAAAAATGCTCAACATCACTTGCCACTTGGTAAATGCAAATTAAAACCACAATGAGATGCCACTACATACCTATTAAGTAGAATGACCAAAAAATATATGTATAAAAAACAACTCATAATATCCAGCATCTTAGCTCATTTTATGTTGCTATAATAAAATACCAGAGACTGGGTAATTTACAAAGAACAGAAATTTATTTCTTACAGTTCTGGAGGATGGGAAGTCTAAGTGAGGGCATCTGGCATCTGGTGAGGGCCTTCTTGCTGCATCACAAGATGGCAGAAGACATCACAGAGAGAGAGAGGGGCCCACAAGAGAGAGCTGAACTGGCTTTTATAACAGACCCTCCCTTGTGATAACTAACCAACTCCCATGGTAACCCATTAATCCATTAGCCCATTAATCAATTAATTCATGAAATGATTAATCCATTCATGACACAGAGCCCTCATGACCCAATCGCTTCTCAAAGGTTCCACCTCTCAACATTGCCACACTGGGACCAAGTTTCCAACACATAAACTTTTAGAGGACTTTAAAACCATAGCACTAAGTGCTGACAAGAATGCAGAGGAACTGGAACTCATATATTTCTGAGAATGACAACTGGTACAGTCCCTGTAGAAAACAGTTTAGTAGATTTTATTAACTTAAACAAAGACTTATCATATAACCTAGTAATCCTATTCATAGGTATAGAAATGAAAACAGAAAAAACAGAAGCTGCGACTGGGACTGGTAGTGCATGCCTTGGCAGGCCAAGGCAAGAGGATTACTTCAGGCCAGGAGTTTGAGGTTGCAGTGAGCTATGATTGCACCACTGCACTCCAGCCTGGGCAACAGAGCAGGACCCCATCTTTTTTAAGAAAACTAAAAAAAACAAAAGCTAGAAAGAACCCAATGTCCTTCAAGAAGTTAAGGAATAAACTGTGGTGCTTCCATACAATGGAACACTACTCAGCAACAAAAAGGAATGAACTGCTGGCATGGTGGCTCACTCCTGTAATCCCAGCACTTTGGGAGGCCAAGGTGGGCAGATCACCTGAGGTCAGGAGTTTGAGACCAACCTGGACAACATGGTGAAACCCTGTCTCTACTAAAAATACAAAAATGGTACGGGCGTGGTGGCTCACACCTATAATCCCAGCACTTTGGGAGGCCAGGGCAGGCAGATCGTGAGGTCAGGAGATCGACACCATCCTGGTCAAAATGGTGAAACCCCATCTCTACTAAAATACAAAAAAATTAGCGGGCATGGTGGCGGGCGCCTGTAACCCCAGCTACTTCGGAGGCTGAGGCATGAGAATTGCTTGAACCTGGGAGACAGAGGTTGCAGTGAGCTGAGATCACACCACTGCACTCCAGCCTGGGTGACAGAGCAAGACTCCATCTCAAAAAAAAAAAAAGAAGAAGAAGAAGGAATGAACTACTACTGATACATGCAACAAGATGGATGACAATCAAATGCATTATATTGGAGTGAAATAACCCTGACTTGAAATTCACATATTGTATGATTCCATGATGTGACATTCTGGAAAAGGCAAAAAATATGGGTATGCATCAGAGTCTGTCTATGTTGCTATAAATATCTGAGATTGGGTGATTTATAAAGAAAAGGGGTCTATTTGGTTCACAGTTCCACAAGCGGTACAAGAAGCATGGCATGAGCATCTGCTTCTGGGGAAGCCTCAGGCTGCTTCCACTCAAGCAGAAGGCAAAAGGGAGCTGGTATGTGCCAAGGTCACATGGTGAGAGGGGATGCAAAAGGAGAGAGAGGGAGCTGCCAGTCTCTTTTTAACAACCAACTTTCTTAGAAGCTAACAAGAGCTCCCTCACCTCCTCACCCAGAGAGAACACTCATCTATTCATGAGGGATCCACCCCCACAGCCCAAACATCTCCACTAGGTTCCTCCTCCCACATTGGGATCAAATGTCAACATGAGGTTTGGGGAGTCAAATATCCAAACTAAATGGTGTGGAAGGTATATCGGTGGTTGCCAGGGGCAGCCATGGGGAAAGAGTGTGACTCAAAGGGATAATACAAGGAGTTTTCTGGGATGACAGAACCATTCTGTTCCTACTTGCAGTGGGGATCACATGATTTTATGTGTGTTAAAACTCATAGAACTGTATACCAAAAATATTGCTATATTTTGCTATATTTCGATTTTGTTAAAATATTCTGTGAAGAGTATTTCGTGGCAAGACTTCAGCTACCTCACATATACTCCCATAGGAGAGCAACAGCAGTCATCGACAAAGCATCCTCCCTCCCTCCCATACCCCAGGTTAAACTATTAATATCAACCAAGACACTGGGACATGCTAGCCAGGAAGTCATAGGCCAAGGGTTTCTTCTGAATAAACGGCAACACGACAAAACATAGGATCAGGAGCGGTGGCGCAAGCCTGTAATCCCTGCAGTTTGGGAGGCCAAGACAGGTGGATCAGGAGTTTGAGACCAGCCTGGCCAACATGATGAAACCCTATCTTTATTAAAAATACAAAAAATTAGCCGGGCATTGTGTGGGGGGTGCCTGTAATCCCAGCTACCCGGGAGACTGAAGCGGGAAAATCACTTGAATCCGAGAGGCAGAGGTTGCAGTGAGCCGAGATCGTGCCACTGCACTCCAGCCTGGGCAACAAGAGCAAATCTCCTCAAAAAAACAAAACCACAGCGTATAGTCAGGGCTGTGGAGTCACAGCATGTAACAGTCATAGAGTCTAGGATCTAACCAGCTGGTGTGTTGCACCTGCCCCGCCTCCAACGAACAGAGCCGAGCACCACTCAAAGACCGGAACATGTTCTTTGGACCCCAGCAGGCAGAATGCCCCACGCTGGAGCATCAGCAAATGAGCTCACAGGGTGCAGTGGGTGCTTCTGAAGCTCAGGTCAGCTGGAATAAATAACGGATTTTCCGCCACGTGTGCCCTGAACAGCACCTTTGAAATCAAAGTGAAAGATGAGCATGATTTAGACCTTGCCAAAAATTACAGGTGTCCAGGCATTTGTCAACACATAACTATACACCAAAAAGAGCAAATGGTGCTGCTGTACGTACATTTAAAAATGAATGGGAAAAAAAAGCTTTAGGGAGAAGCCTAGCTCAAAGTGTAACTAGGGATAAATGTTAAGCAACTGGCTCATGTCTTTTTATTTATTTGGCCCCAAATTAAAGCAATGAATGGCAAGAATATATACCATGAAGTTGTTGCTTCTTTTGTGATTTCTTACTGCAATCAATGGTGCGTCTCACAGAAAATACAAGTCTGCAGATAGTTAAAAGATGGAGAGGGTGGACCGTAGGTCTGACCTGTTAGGAGCCGCAGCAAGAATTGTCCTGTTTATACATTGCACAAGTGTCCTGTCACTGGGGCAGTATCTTCCATGTTTACAAGCTGTTTAAAGAATAAACCCTAACAGTGATGAGCCAAGTAAAATACAGACTGGCAACCACAGATGATAACGCAACTCCCCTGGGGCTGGCGGGTCCCTGGAGGATCACGATAGCTCTGGGAAAATTACTAAGCAGTCTGGTTTTCCATGAAGCCGGGGATGTGAGTGGGTTTATCAAAAGCTCCAGGGTGCTCCAAGGTGGTGGTTCCCTGGGCAGGCAGTCACAGTCACAGGGGAGACCTCAGAGGGGCGTTCCCTACAAAAGGGCTGAAAGTGAAGGGAACAAATTTACGTAGAGTCAAACAGCACATTCTGTCTCTGTTGATTGTTATAATGTTGTCAGACACAACATAAATAACTGATGAACATATTAACACCATAAATGAGATAACACCCAGCACCTCTCTGATTTGTTTTGTCTTCAGGGTTCCCCAAGAGTGCTTGGACCTTCGCTTGCTTACCCAAAGTCAATGCTAGGTTCAGGTATTTTCTAAAGCCCTTTCCTATCTTAGAATTTCAATTCCTGAACTTAATTAGATAATCGTTCATCATCTGCTTCAAGCGCCAAGAAGTTGTTATCTCAGGGTGGCCTCCCTCTACCAGTCTCATTATCCAGGAATCCTGCAGCAGTCATCCTGGAAAGCAGATCCAGGAACAGCCTTGCCTGCTGCAAACCCGGCTGTCCCTCGGCCTGCTGGCCCCTGTGTGATGTTCTGCCGGGTGCTGAGTGTTGGCTGTGAGCATGTGCACTGTGGCCATCCCTGAGCCCAGTCAAAGGTCCAGCAGAGCAGCAGCTGCTGCCCCAGCAGAGGAGCGCTTCACCCAGGATCACTCCAACTGGGGAGGAAATAAAAGTTTCAAGGCAATCATTGAGCCCACCGTTGTTCCCTTCCCGGGACCTGAACCACCTGCTTTCAGTCTGACGAAGGAAGAAGAGCACAGAGGTGTTTAGATACCAATCATCTTTGCTAAGGGCAGTATTGAAAACAACAGGAGAGGACTGCCAGAGAGCCAGAGTTGGCTTCGACACACATTTTTAAATTGCCTCTGTGGGCTGCAGCTGTGAAATGTAGCGTGAGAAGCCACATCCACAGCACTTTCCAAAAAAAGAAGAATGGTCCTGGAAAAACTGGCCAGTGTCATATTGTGATGCTTTCTACATGTTTCTACATAAAACAACGCTTTCCTCTTCTACGTTCCTTTAAGAGGACAGTGGGAGGGGGGACATTCCTGAGACATTTAGTACATATGCTATTCCAGGCAGGCTTCTGACTTTTTTTTTCTCAGACTCTTTTCTATGTAGGTTTGAGCTCCTAGCCACTCAGCCCCTGCCTTCTGTCATGCCCCTCATTTCCCTGGTGACACTTCTAAAAGCTGTCCCTCAGGTGATGCTTTGCCACTTCAAAACAAAAGATGTACTGCCCTGTGAAAAAGCATCAGAGCTTCTCTCTGTTTCTGCCCTTCTCCTAGAAGATGCGTCTGGGACCCTAGCTACCTTCACCCAGCTACAGTAAGCCCCATACTGGCGAAAACACCCCCAATTTTATTTTTGAGAAAATTGTAAAAGCCATAAAAGCATACTATGAAAATAACACTTGCCGTACGTTTCTAAGAAATACTTTTCATCAAGTGAAGGACTCTTCTGGGTCTAGTTCGCAATTAATATTTTGCCTGCAGGGATTGAGATGTTATTAGTGTGGTAGGTTACACACATAGAGATTCTACTGTTAAGCTGCCTTTGAGAAAGGCCTATTTGGTCCGTTTTCATGTATGTATTCATAAACTGCTCAATTCCATTTGTTAATATTTTGTTTGGGCATTTTGCCATTCTATTTGTAATTAGGATTGGCCTGTACTTTAATTTCTTGCATTTTTCCTATCTGGCTTAGAAACTGACGACATCTATAATACCCTCTTCTTCAAATGACCTGGCCAGACATTTCAGTCTATCATAAGAAAAATTGAATCTTCATCCACCGAAACAAAAAGTCAGTAGATAAAATTTAAAATGGATTAGTCACAAAATAGCGATGTAAGAATTATTGGAAAATAAGGAGGTAAATACCAGAAGCAGCCACTGAAAGGACTGGAGGTGGCTGCTTCCAGGGAAGAGAAAAATAGACAGGAAACTGCTTGCTTTTTCGTTTGTGAAAATAACCCTTCTAGGATTGCTTTTCTTTTTAAACCAAGAATATAAAACCAGGTTCCATTCTTTTAAACCGTTTTATCAAGCATGTATTACGTTGATACAAATGAAAGAGAAAATTTAGGTCTTACAGCTCAGAGACATTTATGGTGCAGAATTGATTTTGAAATTGTGACATCTCTTAGGTTTCGTTTCTCTCTCTCGTGGTCTGGGTTTTTTCCCCCGGGGAACACATACGGAAGTTATAGGTTGCTTGTTCAAGCTTTTCCCTTCTAGTGTATTTTGTACTTCCCTATCTCTGAACATGTGAGGGTTCTTCCTGTTAACCCTACCTGATTGCAGGCTTTCCACCAATCAAAGTTTGGAAGACATTTTTAAACCCTTTATTAGAAAGCATGCAACAATATTATTTAGGTATCGTTTGAAGGACTTCCGGTCTTGTGGTGGAATTCTGAATTCCTGCACTAGTTCTTTTTTGGCACCTGGTTGATGTGAGGTGCCGTGGCTTTGCTTTGACAACTGGTTCAGGATACTGTGGTGGTGTTGGAGGGATCACTGAGTGGAGATGCTATCGGGGCACACCCTACACCCAAGCCAGGCCCACCATCATTTCAAGGCTGACTCTGGAGAGGACCGTATACCTGCCACTCGTAGGATGATCCGTTTAAAATAGAATTCAGGCTGGTGGAAAGTAACATGAAAACCGATCATGACAAAAGGTGTTTTCTGGGGGGCGTTGTTATTTTTGCTTGTATTGAAAACTAAGTTCTTTTCTCTCCTGTTAAAACGTTTAAGTTTTAGTTTGGTGAGATTTTTAAAACGTTGCTGCTGTTTGCATATTTTAGTTTGTGACTAAGCCTGGAGGAGGGCACATTTTTTTCTAAATTAGTTTGTATATTTAATCAGCATTTCTGAGTCACTAGAACAGAATGCTGCTCCCTCCCCTCTGCTGTATTGTTCCTATTGATACTTTTATTAGTAGTAGTATTTTTACAATAGAATGTACCACATTTATTTAAATCAATGACTATGATGATTATATAAAAACAAGAATACCGGGCGCGGTGGCTTATGCCTGTAATCCTAGAGCTTTGGGAGGCTGAGGAGGGCAGATCGACTGAGGTCAGGAGTTCAAGACCAGCCTGATCAACATGGTGAAACCCCGTCTCTACTAAGAAATACAAAAATTAGCCAGGCATGGTGGTGGGTGCCTGTAATCCAAACTATTCGGGAGGTTGAGGCAGGAGAATCACTTGAACCCGGGAGGCGGAGGTTGCAGTGAGCAGAGATCGTGCTATTGCACTACTCCAGCCTGGGAGACAGAGCGAGACGCCATCTCAAAAAAAAAAAAAAAAAAAAAAAAACCTTAAATGAAAAAAGTCATCAAATGGGATGCAAAGTTTGATTAAAATTGCTAAATATATACAGATCTATGTGCACATAAAATATTGGAAGGGAACTCTCAAACATTAATAGTTATGTTACTTTTATATTCATGTTGAGTGAACTTTTTATTTATTTACATTTCTTTTCAAACTTGTTTGTAATATGCCTATTTCCTCCTTTATGACAAAACCTATTTAAAAAACAAACCCGTGCGGTGGCTCACACCTGTAATCTCAGCACTTTGAGAGGCCGAGGCGGGCAGATCATGAGGTCAGGAGATCAAGACCATCTTGGAGAACATGGTGAAACCCTGTCTCTGCTAAAAATACAAAAAGAAAAAAATATCCGGGCGTGGTGGTGGGCGCCTTTAGTCCCAGCTACTCAGGAGGCTGAGGCAGGAGAATGGTGTGAACTAGGGAGGTGGAGCTTGCAGTGAGCCGAGATTGCACCACTGCACTCCATCCTAGGCAACAGAGCAAGACTTTGTCAAGAAAGGGAAGGGAAGGGAAGGGAAGGGGGAAGGGGGAAGGGGGAAGGGGGAAGGGGGAAGGGGGAAGGGGGAAGGGGAAGGGGGAAGGGGGAAGGGGGAAGGGGGAAGGGGGAAGGGGGAAGGGGGAAGGGGGAAGGGAAGGGAAGGGAAGGGAAGGGAAGGGAAGGGAAGGGAAGGGAAGGGAAGGGAAGGGAAGGGAAAGAAACCACAATGTCTGAATCAGGTAAGAATAACTAGAACAATCATTCTTCTTTGTTATATTTATTCTTCTTTCTTAAAGTTTCACCATTTGTGTGGGCTCAGGTCCTTGACCTCATTTTGTTGATAAAATTTAAGAGCTTAAAGCAGTAGCTTTTAGTTTGGTGGATACTTTTCACTGAGAATTAAGGCCGAAAGAGGAAGTTACCATCTTGGAACTGAGGGGAAAATTCTAAAGAACAGGATATCAGACTTTTAGGATAAATCTTCTTTCTAGTTGTTTTTCTTGTTAAACTTTTCAGAGAATTTGAGGCTCAACCTTTTAATTTTGGGAGCTGGCTATGGTATTTGGAGGCCGTGATTGAGTTCAGGAGGTGGATGCTGGATAATGGGAGAGTGGATGATAAGGTTTAGGGATGATACTGACGTTCAAGTTCTGCTTCGATTAGAGAAAGAGTGAATATAACATCTGTGGCCAAACTATGGTCGATTGAATTAAAGTTTAGCAGGTTGGATCATTTAATTGAAAAAAGAGGTGGCGAGGCTATCTTATTTATGTTAAGTGTAATAAAGGTAATTATATGGGAAACCTGAGAGAGGAGACTATTGGTAACTTTGTCCATCTGTGGTTGGTGATGGTGATGGTGGGTGCTCGAGGCTTCCTCTTGGAGATATTTGTGCTGATCTTTAGATATAGCACAGCAAAAGGCAGGACTTTCTAGAAAGAGTATGTCCAAAGGTAACAGTTATGAAAGGGCATCTTTTTTTTTTTTTTTTTTTAAGATGAAGTCTTGCTGGGTCACCAGGCAGGAGTGCAGTGGCACGATCTTGGCTCACTGCAACCTCCACGTCCTGGATTGAAGCGATTCTCCTGCCTCAGCCTCGCAAGTAGCTGGGACTACAGGCACTCACCACCACGCCCAGCTAATTTTTTTGTATTTTTAGTAGACACAGGGTTTCACCATGTTGGCTGGGATGGTCTCAATCTCTTGACCTCGTGATCCACCCGCCTCGGCCTCCCAAAGTGCTGGGATTACAGGTGTGAGCCACTGCACCTGGCCCGAAAGGGCATCTTCTATTCAGGTGCAGTGAAAAAGCTGGGTGAGTGCTGCATGGGTCCACCTATTAGAGACCTTAGAGGACAAAGTGATTCTGATGTGGCTCTTACAAGAGAAGTTGGAGTTTTTCAAGTAGGAGAGTAATGTTATCAGATTCATTTTTTATGAATATATTTTTATGAAGATACATTGTATAGAAGTTAGACAAGAACAAGAATACAGGCATGCCTCGGAGATATTGTGAGTTCAGTTCCAGATCACCACAAAGACAGTCACACAAATTTTTTAATTTTCGAGTGCATATAAAAGTTATGTTTATACTATACTGCAGTCAGTGTGCAGTAGCATTTTGTCTAAGAAAATAATGTGCATAATTTCATTACAATGCTTAATTGCTAAATAATGCTAATGATCCTTTGAGCCTTCAGTGAGCTGTGCTCTATTTGCTGGTGGAATGTCTTGCCTCAGTGTTGATGGTTGCTGACTGATCCGGGTGGTGGTTGCCAAAGGCTGGGCCTGTGGCAATTTCTTAAAATAAATCAACACTGAAGTTTGTCACATTGATTGATTCTTCCTTTTGTGAAAAATTTCTTTGTAGCATGTAATGCTGTTTGAATCAACTTCTTCCAAACTTCTGTTAATGTTGATATTTTACCTCCTCCCAAAAACTGTGAATGTCCTTAATGGAACCTACAGTGGTAAATGCCTTCCAGAAAAATTTCAAATTTACTTTGCCCAGATCCATGAGAGAAATCATTATCTACAGCAGCTACAACCTTTGAAAACGTATTTCTTAAATAATAAGACTTAAAAGTCAAAATTACTCCTTGATCTATGGGTTGCAGAATGGATGTTGCGTTAGCAAGCACGAAATCAACTTTAATCTCCTTGTGCATCTCCATCAAGCTCTTAGGTGACCAAGTGCATTGTTAACGAGCAGTACTCTTGAAAGGGATCATCAGAGCAGTAAGTCTCAACACTGGACTTAAATATATTCAGTAAACCATGCTGTAAACAGATGTGCTGTCCTCCAGGCTTTGTTGTTCCATTTATAGAGCACAGGCACGGTAGATTTAGCATAATTCTTAAGGGCCCTAAGATTTTCAGAACAGTAAATGAGCATTGGCTTCAACTGAAAGTCTCCAGCTACACTAACCCCTAGCAAGAGAGTCAACCTGTCCTTTGAAGCTATGAAGCCAGGCATTGACTTCTCCTTTCTAGCTATAAAAGTCCTAAATGGCATCTTCTTCCAATAGAAGGCTATTTTGTCTACATTGAAAATCTATTGTTTAGGGTAGCCTCCTTCATCAATGCTGTTAGCTAGATCTTCTGGATAACTTGCTGCAGCTTCTCTATCAGCACTTGCTGCTTCACGTTGCACTTTGTTATGGAGATGACTTCTTTCCTCAACCTCATGAACTAACTTCTGCTACCTTCAGACTTTTCTTCTGAAGCTTCCTCACCTCTCTCAGCTTCACAGAATTGAAGAGACTTAGGGCCTTGCCCTGGATTAGGCTTTGGTTTAAGGGAAGGTTGTGACTGGTTTGATCTTCTATCCAGACCACTAGAACTTTCTCCATATGAGCAATAAGGCTGTTTTGCTTTCTTATCATTCATATGTTTACCAGGAAAGCGCTTTTAGTTTCCTTCAAGATTTTTTTCCTTTGCATTCATAATTTAGCTAACTGTTTGGCAAAAGAGGCCTAGCTTTTGGCCTATCCTGGCTTTTGACATACTTTCCTCACTGAGCTGAATCATTTCTAGCCTTTGATTTAAAGTGAGAGACGTGTGACACTTCTTTTCACTTGAACACTGAGAGGCCATTGTAGGGTTATGAATTAGCCTAATTTCAATATTGTTGTGTCTCAGGGACTAGGGAAGCCTGGGGAGAGGAAGAGAGATGAAGGAGCAGCCAGTCAGTGGAGCAGTCAGAACATACATAACATTTATCAGTCAAATCAGTAAATGTCTTTGTCTTCCACGTGCACACTTCGGAGTGCCCCCAAACAATTACAATAACCTCACAGAACGATGATCACAGATCACCATAGCAGACAGCCTAATGAAAAAGTCTGAAATATTGCAAGAATTACCAAAATGTGACACAGGAACACGAAGTGAGTACATGCTGTTGGAAAAATGGAGCCAGTAGGCACTTGATGCTGCATTGCCACAAATCTTCAATCTGTAAAAACAAAAACAAAACACACAGTATCCCAGAGCTCAATAAAATAAGATATTCTTGTATTCTGGTGATGAGGCAACAATGAGAAGGCTTCAGATTTTTAAAAAATGCTAATTTCCTAGATTAAGGCAAGTGGTGGGGAATGGGAGAAAAAGGAAAGTGTGAAAGGCTCTTCTGTAATCGATTTCATGTGAAGGAACGTCATTCCAGGAAAAGGCCTAGGTTTCTGGCTTGGACAATTTGATGAGTGCTCACACCCGCTATTCTCCTCTGGATACGTGGGTGCCATACGTAACTATCATATGATTCACGCTTCTTGGTAAGGTTATGCTCACAGGCATTGTTGCTGTTAGACGGGAGTAGGCTGAACTGCAGTGTGTATTTCACAACCAGCTTTTCCAAACTAGGTCCCAGGAAGCACTGGTTTCAACGAGTATTCCCAGATCTCCTGCAGGGGAGAAACGATCACACAACATGAACTGGTCTGCCCTGCCCTTGGAGAGTTGCAGTGGAAACTGGCATGTTAAAGGCTCACAGTAAAGACACTGCTATACTTTAACTCAGTTTCCCATGGTTATTAGAGCTTAGAACCCGGGGGGAAACTGCTGTATAGAAGAGGTCTAACAAGCTGAGTGCAGGTTTTGTCATGAAATTGGGGGGTGAGTAGGGTTCCATTATCAAAGAACGGTTGTTATGTTAGGGCCATAAGAATTACAAGCAGTGGTGTGCAGGTAACGTTCATGAGACGGCCACAGTGGGGTAGCATCAGAGGCGGGAGGAGACGCGGGAGGAGGAGAGTTGGAGAGCAGGGGCTGCAGCCTTGCGAGGCGGTTGCAAGCCTCTCTGGGTGACCACAGCAGCTTGCGCTGCGCCCACATTGCTTCTGCGTGTTTACAACTGGGCACGAGAAGGCTCAGCAAGCACGCACCACAGGTGCGGGCCCTCCCTGCCCACAGCATGAAAACAGGAGCTCCGGCCAGCATTGGCTGGGCAGGGCCAGAGGCGCCTCCTCCAGGCTCCTCCCCGCGCTGGCCCGCCCCACAGGAGCACCGCCCCCGCCAGGAGCCCGGCGCTCTCCCGAGGGCCCGCCTCTCCGCCAGGGGGCGAGCCGCCTCCACTTCCTGTTTCCGCAGCCGCCCTACCAGGAGCCTGGCGCTCTCCTCAGGGCCCGCCTCCCCGCCAGGGGGCGCACCGCTTCCACTTCCTGTGTCCGTGGCTGTCGCGAGAGCCCGTGACGGGTGGGCCTTTGCTCGTGGGTGGTTCTCGTGGAGGTCAACTCCCGCGTGTCTCCGCTCGGCAGGGTGCTTGGGCAGGTAAGGGTTCGCTCAGTAGCCCAACCCTCTCTGTATGCAGCTCCCCAAATTCAGCGCAGCGCTCAGGCATGGCAGCCACCAGTTACGTGGGGCCATTTGCATTTGCATTTATTGAGGTCAAAGAAAAGGCTGGAAATTGGTGCGTGGTGACACCGTCACGTTGGTGACCCTAGCAGGTCGGCCCAGCCCCTAAACGCTTCCATCACTGCCGAAAGCCCTGTGAGGAGGCGCAGAGCTTTGCATTTCCCGCAGTTGCACGGGCCCCTCTCTACTTGCCCCGTTTTTCCTCTTTGCTGCAGAGCCCAGCGGGTAGGCGGGGGCCATGGCGCAGTACAAGGGCACCATGCGCGAGGCGGGCCGTGCCATGCACCTCCTCAAGAAGCGCGAGAAGCAGCGGGAGCAGATGGAGGTGCTGAAGCAGCGCATCGCCGAGGAGACCATCCTCAAGTCGCAGGTGGACAAGAAGTTCTCGGCGCACTACGATGCCGTGGAGGCCGAGCTGAAGTCCAGCACGGTGGGCCTGGTGACCCTGAACGACATGAAGGCCCGGCAGGAGGCCCTGATCAGGGAGCGCGAGCGGCAGCTGGCCAAGCGCCAGCAGCTGGAGGAGCAGCGGCTGCAGCAGGAGCGGCTGCGGGAGCAGGAGCACCGGCGCGAGCGCAAGCGTAAGATCTCCTGCCTGTCCTTCGCGCTCGACGACCTCGATGACCAGGCGGACGCGGCCGAGGCCAGGCGCGCCGGAAACCTGGGCAAGAACCCCGACGTGGACACCAGCTTCCTGCCCGACCGCGACCGCGAGGAGGAGGAGAACCGGCTCCGGGAGGAGCTGCGCCAAGAGTGGGAGGCGCAGCGCGAGAAAGTGAAGGACGAGGAGATGGAGGTCACCTTCAGCTACTGGGACGGCTCGGGCCACCGGCGCACCGTGCGTGTGCGCAAGGGCAACACGGTGCAGCAGTTCCTGAAGAAGGCGCTGCAGGGGCTGCGCAAGGACTTCCTGGAGCTGCGCTCCGCGGGCGTGGAGCAGCTCATGTTCATCAAGGAGGACCTCATCCTGCCGCACTACCACACCTTCTATGACTTCATCATCGCCAAGGCAAGGGGCAAGAGCGGGCCGCTCTTCAACTTCGATGTGCACGACGACGTGCGCCTGCTCAGCGACGCCACCATGGAGAAGGACGAGTCGCACGCGGGCAAGGTGGTGCTGCGGAGCTGGTACGAGAAGAACAAGCACATCTTCCCCGCCAGCCGCTGGGAGGCCTACGACCCCGAGAAGAAGTGGGACAAGTACACCATCCGCTGACACCCGCCCGCCAGAGCAGAAACCGGGGGAGACACTCCTTTCTATGCCCCGCCACCAGTCACTTGATTTCCTGACCTTGATTTCTTCCCCCGAATTTAATAAAGACAGAGGGTTCTCATGATTCATATTGGTTGTCCTATTGCTGATGTTATGCTTTGGTTGTTTGTTTGGTCTTTTCTGAGTATTTTAGTGTCCCTACCTGGATTTGCTGCATTGCTCTGCTGAGCTGTATTGAAATCATGTCTGGGCCCACTGTGAGACAGAAATTAGAAGAGGAGGCACATTTTTTACCTCATGGTTATGAGCATGGTCTTGGGGGCCACAGTGACTGAGTTTGATTCCCGACGCAGCTTCCTCCTTGCTGTGTAGTTTTGGGTAAGCTTATTAAACCCCCATGACTCACTTTGGTCACCTGTAAAAGGAAATAACAAGAGCACTTACTTTAAAAGATGGATGTGAGGTTTGAGTTAATATTTGTAAAACACGTAGCACTTAATAAATGTTTTTTGTTATTATTATGGTTTTGGTTAATTTATTTAAAAGACTTCAGTGACCTAGTTCAGAACCATTTGAGGGCAAAGGTGGACCTGCCCATTACCGGTCCCAGGATCAGCAGTTGCCAGCAGGAGGGGGCTTGCAAAGGTTGGGGAGCAACCCCCCTCTAGTTGCCTTTAGCTGGGTTGTTTAGCCCAGAAGTTAGGAGGACAGAGCTAATGCAAGTAGCCTGCAGGGTGAGTATCATCGATTTTCCTTTTGCTCCAATATGACTCCAAAGGGCACAGCTGCAGATCCTGTCTTTATTGAAAACGTTTGTATTTTATTCATTGTGAATTATTTATGTTAATTTTGATTTTTAAAAATATTGTATTCAGGCCGGGTGTGGTGGCTCACGCCTGTAATCCTAGCATTTTGAGAGGCCAAGGTTTGTGGATCACCTGAGGTCAAGAGTTCGGGACCAGCCTGACCAACATGGTAAAACCCCGTCTCTACTAAAAATAAAAAAACTGTGCCTGTAATCCTAGCTACTTGGGAGGCTGAGGCAGGAGAATCGCTTGAACCTGGGAGGCAGAAGTTGCAGTGAGCCGAGATTGTCCCACTTCACTCCAGGCTGGGTGAAAGAGTGAAACTCCATCTCAAATATATATGTGTGTGTGTGTGTGTGTATATATATACACACACATATATATAGTATTCAAATATTATTTGGTTTACTGAGTATTTGGGCATCTCCTTCCCCTTAACCTTAATGCCCAGGGTGGGTGCCTCACTCACCCCGGTCCCAGCCCTGAGTATAAGAGGGACATTTCTTAGAGTTCTTGCCTCAGCCCATGAGCAAGAACTTCCACTGAAACATTAGCCCTCTAGGGCAATGGGTCCCAATGGCTGTCCCGTTGGGTCATCAGGGAAGCTTTTAAACTTACCAATTCAAAGGTCACACCCAGAGCCAGACCTTGGGGTCAGAAGTGGACATCAGTGTTTTGAAGCTCCCCAGCTATTTGGTTGGCGAACAAATGTTCTATGGCTGCCTTCTCTCCACCTCTTATGAACTCCTCCCCCTGAGTTTAGGTGCAAGTAGGGTCAGGGCCCAGGACAGGCTCTTGGCTCTGAACACGTCATTAGTGTGTGAAGCAGATTCTTCCTACCTGGAGTAAGACCCTTGGACCAGCAGCATTGGCACTTGGGAGCTTGCTAGAAAAGCAAGACAGAAAAGCAGAATCTCAGGCCCCACCGCAGACCTACTGAATCAACGTGTGTTCCAGCAAGATCCCCAGGTGAGCCACAGGAACACGAAGCTTTCTGGAAACTGGCTGGCTGGATGTCTGCTCTTCAGTCTGCCCTTCCAACACAGCAGATCAAGACCTAAACTTGAGGGTGCAGACAGTAGAACCCCACATCTTTGGTTACTGGTCTAAGCCATGTTCTCCAATCTAGTTTTCATTTAAAAGTTAGTATGCTGCTGGGCACAGTGGCTCACACCTGTAAAAATCCCAGCACTTTGGGAGGCTGAGGTGAGTGGATCACCTGAGGTCAGGAGTTCAAGATCAGCCTGACCAATGTGGTGAAACCCTATCTCTACTAAAACTATAAAACAGCCAGGCGCGGTGGCGGGCACCCGCAATCCCAGCTACTCAGGAGGTTGAGGCAGGAGAATCGTTTGAACCTGGGGGGCGGAGGTTGCAGTGAGCCAAGATTGTGCCACTGTACTCCAGCCTGGGCTACAGAGCAAGACTTCGTCTCAAAAAAAAAAAAAAAAAAAAAAAAAAAAGGTTGGTATGCTGACTACAATCTAAATCCTGCCTTATTTCTTAATTGTTTTGGTGTTACTTAGACCTAGGTTCAACTGCACATTACAAAATACACAAAATACCTGTAGTTTAAGCAAGCCTATTTCTCTGCTTCAAAGAAGTCTAGAGGTTAAAGTTGGCCATAACATCAAGGACCCAGGCTGCTTCTACCTTGTTTCATCATATGTGTCTTCCATATCCATGGTTACTTCATAATCCAAGATGGCAGCTCCAGCTTTAACCATCACATCTACATCCTGGAAAACAGAAGGTAAGGGGAGAAAGAAAGCTCAAAAGACTTAAAACAGCTGTCTCTCAAGGAAGAGTCCTATAAGCCAACAAACACTATAGTGGTTGCCGAAACTTGGTCACCTGGCCACACCTAGCTGCATGGGAAGCTGGGAGATATAGTCCTTATCTGGGAAGCCAAGTTCTATTACTATGGGAAAAAATAGCAGAAATCGGGGGATAAATACAGTTTCTGATATAGTCTATCCCTTTTGCTACAAAAAAATCCAAGTGTATCCTTTCCCCACACATAGCACACTCAGTCCTAATGCAAAAAAGACCACCACGAGGGCCCAGTAGTTACATGTGGGGAGAGGTACAGGCCTCTCCTTCAAGTCTGAATGTGGCTCTTTCTCATCTAGCTACTTATAAACTAAAGAATAAGCAATCCGTCCTCTCACATACCTGATATGCAATGGTGAAACAAATACAAACATTAGGAAAAGGGGATGCAAAGCATCAGCAAGAGCCAGTTCTCTGGCAACTGTCAGATTCTGCTGGGAGGTATTGCAAAGACCCTCTGTCTGCCTTGGAGGTATCATCCCTTGGTTGCCCTGGGTCCACTGGGAGGAACTCCCCAGTTCATTGTCCCTCATACCCTCTGGCTTTGCCCTCCTGGTCCTCCATGACCACATCCAAGCCCCATTTGGCAGAGCTGCAGATCTTTTGTTGCCTGCTTCCTGCTGATGCAGATTTGGGAACCAGAGATTGGTTTCATAGGTTTTTCAGTCTAGGCTAATGGGGTTTTTTTGATAATTTCAATCCTCTCAAAAACTTAGATGGATTTCTAGTCAGTTCCATGTGCAATGAATTAATCCCAGCCAAAGTTATTTTCTAGACATGATGGTAAGTATGAAACTCTGGTTTTTACTTGCTGGCTTCTGAACTCACTCCACCCCACTCCCTAAAGTTAATGAGGGATACCTTAAAACAATAGACTGGGGTGGGAGGATGACCCCATTAGTGTCCTCTCAGCTTTATATGGCACCCAGCATCAATCTTATCTCCTGCTGAGGCTGTAGCTTTGAAGCCACTTATGGTAACTTCAGTTGGGTGTAATGAAGCATTTGGCATATTATGTCATGCAGAACTCCAGACTTGGACTGAAGTCTGTAGCTGGCTGGGCAAGGCTGTCTCTCCCAGCACTGCTGGCAGACAAGTTAGCTCATGCCCACATGCATGTCACTCAGGTCGCTGCTGAAAGCAAGGAGAAATAGCCAACACACAACAACCTTCTGAAATTTTTCTAAGAATTCCCTATCATTGCAGCCATGGTGGGTACCTGGCCGGCCTTGCATGCACAGCAAGAGACAGGGTGACCAAATACGCCTGGGACGAGCCAGCAGCTTCTGTCACAGATGGATCCCAGGGGAGGAAGGGGTCAAGTGCATCCTCAGACTCCCAGGTATGCCAGATTACTTGACATGCCATATTTCACCAGTCATCAGAGCAACCCCCTGAGATTGCTGGCACCATTTGTCTGATGAAGAAATTGGATCTCAGTGGGCTGAAGTCACTGAAACGGGGTCACACAATTTTAGAAGTGGGAATTTGTTGTATAAAAAGAACTATATTTGGTCTTTGTCCCAGGTTCCTGGTACAGAGCTCCTTAACCCCTTGGAATTTTCCTGAGTGATAGGAGTGTCTTTTGGTATTCATAACAAACTCCTTCCAATGACACCTGTGTTTACCCTAATGAGGTAACCTAGGGTGGGGCCCCTAGTTAGCTTCAGAATAGGGATGCTTACCAGTAGAACAGTGACTAGAGGATTGGAACTTTCAGCCCCACCCACCAACCTCCAAGACAATTGGGGAGGGAGTGGGAGTCTAGAGGTGACACTCTTCAAAAACTCTTTTTTTTTTTGAGACAGAGTCTCACTCTGTCGCCCAGGCTGGAGTGCAGTGGCATGATCTGGGCTCACTGCAAGCTCTATCTCCCGGGTTCACGCCATTCTCCTGCCTCAGCCTCCTGAGTCGCTGGGACTACAGGTGCCCGCCACCACACCCGGCTAATTTTTTGTATTTTTAGGAGAGACAGGTTTCACCATGTGAGCCAGGATGGTCTCCATCTCCTGACCTCGTGATCTGTCCACCTCGGCCTTCCAAAGTGCTGGGATTACAGGCATGAGCCACTGCACCCAGCACACTCTTCAAAAACTCTTGAACAAGAAGATATGATGAGCTTCTGGGTAGTGAATGGATCTCTGTGCAGGGAGGGTGGTGTACCTTAACTCGACAAAGGGTCAAAGCTTCTACACTCAGGACCCTTCTGGACCTTGCCCTATGCACCTCTTCATCTATATCCTTTGTAATATTCTTTAAAATAAATCAGGAAATGTAAGTTGTTATCCCTGAGTTCTGAGAGCTGCTCTAGCAAGTAGGGTCATGGAAACTCCCAATTTATAGCCAGTTGATCAGAAGTACAGGAGGCTCAGACACAATTGGTGTATGAAGCAGGGGCAGTCTTGCGAGACTGGGCCCTTAATTTGTGGGATTGAAGCCATCCTCACAGAGTTAACTGGAATTCTGGAGAGAATTCCTATTATAATAAGCATTAATCAGACTGCAATTTGACCCACTGCCTTGTAACCGAAAGGCATTAGATACTGATCATGTGTATCCCCATTGTTCCTATACGTATCATTTTTGACGCTAAACTCCTAAAGCTTTTGTTTAAGTATCGCTTAAGATGTCTTTCACATCCTGAATCCCAGCAAAACACCTGATGCCAACCAGTTTGGAGACCCACAAAGGAATGGAATCGGCATGAGAATACCGTTTCTTCATTTCCCTGTCCCATAATTTCAACCTACACTCTTTGACCAATCAACAATCTCCACACTCTGGCCCACCACAAAACGCTTAAAAATCCTAGTCCCAAACTCCTTGGAGAGATGGATGTGAGGTTTCCTCTTTTCTATTTGTTTGCCAGCCCTACAATGAAATCTCTCTACTGCAACCTGGTATGTCAGCATATTGACACCACCTCGCACATCAGGCAGCGGACCTATTATGGTTACAGGATCTGATGCTAACAACAGGCAGATAGTGTCAGAATTGAACTGAATTGTAGGACACCCACAGTTGGTGTCAGAGAATTGATCACAGTAGGAAAAAACTCACAATCTGATGTCAGAGTGTTCTGTGTGAGAGCGTAGGCACAGTCTTTTCTCAGAGACTTGAACCCAAACCTGTTTGTCTTCAGCATCTGTGATTTGTAACTGCATGTTTATTCACTGTCATTAAGCATGCACATTGTCTAAAGATATAGTGCTACAGGCTCCTGGGAAAAGCAGCAGTCTCCTTTTCTCCTTCTCACTTCCAGTTCCCCGAAGGTAACTACTTATCAATAGATCCTCTAGAAATTTACCTCTGCATCTCTAAACAACATGTGTATCTTGCTGCTACTTGAGTTTTCAGTTTCAGGCATTACCTTTGGACTTCCTATTATGACAAGAATTTAGCATCCTTTCTCCCCTCTACTTCTCTATCAACCCTACCACACATGTGAACACTCTCCACCACCCATCCTTCCAGTATAAGTAAAAAGTAATTTTGAGGCCGGGCGCGGTGGCTCAAGCCTGTAATCCCAGCACTTTGGGAGGCCGAGACGGGCGGATCACGAGGTCAGGAGATCGAGACCATCCTGGGTAACACAGTGAAACCCCGTCTCTACTAAAAATACAAAAACTTAGCCAGGCGAGGTGGCAGGCGCCTGTAGTCCCAGCTACTCGGGAGGCTGAGGCAGGAGAATGGCGTGAACCCGGGAGGCGGAGCTTGCAGTGAGCTGAGATCCGGCCACTGCACTCCAGCCTGGGTGACAGAGCGAGACTCCGTCTCAAAAAAAAAAAAAAAAAAAAAGTAATTTTGATTCAATCAATATTAATGTGCTTGCAATATTATGATCATATACATGCTGCATAGTATATTATAAACAATCTTTTGTCATTTCTGGAATTAATTTATTGTTCACAGCCACTCTTATTGGTCTGTGTATTATTGGCCAACTGCACATTCTTCAGTTTGCAGAATCTTGCAAAAAAACTAGTAGGAGTGAACATTCAATATACGGCAGGAACTATTCTAAGCACTTCAACTGTATACATCTTTTTTACCTTTTATTTTATTTAGTTTTTAGAGACAGTGTCTCACTCTGTCACTCAGGCCGGAAGGCAGTGGTGTGATCATGGCTCACTGCAGCCTTGACCTCTCAGGCTTAAGCCATTCTCCCACCTCACCCTCTCAAGTAGCTGGCACTGCAGGTGCATGCCATTTCACCTATTTAATTTTTTTATTCTTTGTAGAGACATACAGTCTTGCCATGTTGCCCTGGCTGGTTTTGAATGCCTGGCCTCAAGTACTCCTCCCACCTCAACCTCCCTAAGTGCTGGGATTACTGGTATGAGCAACTGTACCCAGCCCACTTCAACTATTTTAATTAATTTCATCCTTATTCATGTCCTATGAAACAGGTGCTTTTATTCCCACTCTACATATGAGAAACAAAGAGACTTAAGTAATCTCCTCAAAGTTATACAACTAGTAAATGCAGAGCTGGGATTCAAACTGTGATGCTTCACTGCTTCCATTTTTGTACACAGCCCTGAATTTTGGGGGATTCAACCATTTTGGTGACCATAGGGAACTCTCTAGAATGAACATGCTATTTTTTCTGCCAGGCATATATTCCCTGAATTTTTTTTTTTTTTTTTTTTTTTTTTTGGAGGACTTCCACATTACCTCTACTGTTGCTCCATGTGGCTTAGGAGGTAGGGCTATTACTCCCACTTTTACTCTGTGTACCATCTTTGGGCTTAGCATCCACTTTGTCATCTTCCTGGTCAGCTTTTTTGTGTGATGCTAGGAAAGAGCACTAATCCCATCAAGGGGGCCCCACCCTCATGACCTCATCTAACCCTCAATTACCTCCCAAAGGCCCCATCTCCAAATACTGTCACATAGTGGGTTAGGGCTTTAACATATGAAGTTGGTGGAAACACAATCCAGTTCATTGCCCTTGCCAGTGGCTGCAGGGGTTTGGGTCATGGAGCCCACGGGAGGATTTTCAGCAAGAAGGAGGTCAGTTATCCACAGGGGCCCCAACACCAGGCAACATTGAGCAGGGGATAGTGCTGGTGAGGCATATCACGGGGCAAAAGGGCACTTTTGGTACAGATTTGAAAAGCTATTTCTACCTTGAGTAGTTTCCAAATAAAATGGAAAAACCTGGACAAATAATGCCCGGCACCATTAGCATGTGGCGTGAGCTGACAACTGAACGAACCAGAGAGTCCCAGGATGTGAACACACAAGAGGCCCTGAGAGCCATCCCCAGAGTTCCCAAATGCTGCTCCGTGGCATTTTCAAAGGTCTCTGGAGAAATGAGAACCAGAAGAATGATGAGACAAGTTTTTATAACACTAAGGGTGTTTTCCCATTTAAGGGAATAAAATTTATGTTGCGTTTTCTCATTTTTATATCTTTTTATTTGGTACTAAAGTTTTCTTATAATGAAATTATAGTTATTGTAGATGCTAAGCATTTTTTCTTTAATAATTTTATTTGGCCATAGTAAAAAATGATCACCCCTGGAAGTTCCTGTTATCACTGGCATCTCAACATCTGGAAACCCCTGAATGAGTCCAGCTTTTTAATTTAACAGAACAGAAGTCAGGCCCCTGGCAGGGAAGTGTCTTGCCCAAGGTCACAAAGCTGGTTAGCAAATACGGGCATTGGACCTGAGAACTTGATGCCCATGCTCCCTCCTGCCCTCCTCCCCTTCTCAGGGGCACTGCACTGGTATAATATGAGGAACACTGGGTGTTCCTCATGTGATTGGTGAGATTTCTGATGACCCGTAAAACTCATGAGGAGAATAAAAGTCTCGTGTTGACATCAGCGACCAAGGGAGCCCATCACCTGCAGTCCTGAGGCCGTACCTGTTAAGGAGTCCTGCTCTGCTCTCCTAACACCTGCATTCACTATTGGGTACTGCCGTGTTCCCTCCCTTTGCCAACTAGAAAGTCTCTGATTTGTTTTCAGCTGCTTTTGTGGGATGGACAAGGCAATCCTCATGCAATGAAGGCAAAATAACGTTGGCTTAAAGACTGCCCACTCTGAACATCTTCCTATATTATTATTGTGGAAAAACCCCACATAGAGATGAGCTCTCAGGAACATCACAAAATCTCCCATGTTCTCAAAAAACCATGATTAATTAAGCTACTTCAGAAAATACTGATAGACTGACAGATCCCTAACTAGCCTGACACAAGCAGATACCACTATATTGATCCGGGGGGCTTGGGGATCAAGATCTTATTTGTATTTTTCCTGATTCCTCAGAATGAGGGACAGGGGTTTTATGTTCTTAGCTGGAGGATTGCAGCAGGGAAAGGCATTTCCTATGGACTCATGTATTTTTGCCAAGTAAATGCCATAGTAAATAATATTACACAGAAAAAAGAAAAGTTAGATTTTTCTCATACCTAATTCAAGCTGGAAATTTATTTTTCTCCAATTTATTGCCTTCAGACAAGTAAGTCAGACTTTTTGAGAAACATGTGTATATGTAGATGAACATGAATATATGTGTATGTGTGTATGTATATGAATGTGTACATGACTATGAATGTACATATGAATATATGTATATAAATATGTGCATGTATATGCGTATACACACACTCACACACATTTCAATCTCCAGGAGAAACTTGAACGGCTCCAGGGATCACCATAGAGATCACCAGAGATCTCCAGGAGAAACTTCACAGGCTTCAGGGATCACCATAGAACTGAATGTGTTTAATTAGGGCAGTGTTACAAAGCAGTTATTACTGATGAGCTGGAGAGACTGAAGTCACTAAGAAAGCAGCAGGATTTAATCCCACTTGTGGGAACCAGTCTCCATGAGGGCCCCCAGTGATTCTTTTTTTTTTTTTTTTTTTTCTTTTTTGAGACGGAGTCTGGCTCTCTTGCCCAGGCTGGAGTGCAGTGGCGCGATCTCGGCTCACTGCAAGCTCCGCCTCCCGGGTTCCCGCCATTCTCCTGCCTCAGCCTCCCGAGTAGCTGGAACTACAGGCGCCCGCCACCACGCCTGGCTAAATTTTTTTGTATTTTTAGTAGAGACAGTGTTTCACCATGTTAGCCAGGATGTTCTCAATCTCCTGACCTTGTGATCCACCCGCCTCGGCCTCCCAAAGTCCCCCAGTGATTCTTTGTTGGTTTCATGCCCTATGTAATCACTAGGACATGGATGAGATGACAGCATGTAACATACGATACAAGGTCATGAAAGGCACTGTACCTTTCATGTACCACCTTGCTCTCCTGAATCACTCATTCTGGAGGAAGCCAGCTTCCCTATCATGAGAACACTCAGACAGCTGGAAAGGGCCACCTGGCAAGGAACAAGGAACAAAGGCCACATGCTACCAGTCAACAAAAACTGGGCACCAGTCCTGGAATCAGATCCTCCAGCCCCATCATGCTTTCAGATGACTGCAGCCCCAGCCAGCAACTCAACTCCTCTCATGAGCAAACCCATCAGTATATAATTAATATATATGTATTAACTGAGACATATTTCACATGCCATAGAACACATCCAAAGTGCGTAGTTCAATGGTTGTTAGTATATTCACAAAGTTGTGCAGACATTACCACAATCTAATTTTGGAACATTTTTATCACTGCAAAAACAAATCCTCTACCCATCACCAGACACTCCCCATTTTCACTCTCCTCCCCAGCTCTAGGAAAACAGTAATTATTTTGTTTCTATAGATTTGCTTATTCTCACCATTTCACATTAATGGAATCATTTACTATGTGGCCTTTTGTGTCTTGTTTCTGTCACTTAATATGACATTTTCATGTTTACCCATATGGTAGCATGTATCAGGGTTTCCTTCCCTTTTATGGCCAGATAACATTCTAGCAGATACAACACATTTTGTTTTTCTTTCATTCACTAGTTATAGGACATTTGGGTTGCTTCCAATTTTTGGCTTTTATGAATAATGCTGCTAATGAAGATTTGTGTTCAAGTTTTGGTACATAAATATTATTTCATTTCTCTTGGGTATATCCCTAGGAGTGGAATTGCTGGGTCATATGGTAACTGTATGTGTAATCTTTTGAGGAATTGCAAGTCTGTTTTCCAAAGCAGCTGCACTATTTTACATTTCTAGCAGTATTGTATGAGGCTTTCAAATTATCAGTTTCCTCACCAGTAGTGTATGAGGCTTTCAAATTCTCTGCTTCCTGAATTCTGCTAATTCACCAACACTAATTATTATTATCCATCTTTTTTATTATAGCCATCCTTGTGGCTGTGAAGCAGTATCTTGTGGTTTTGATTTTCATTTTCCTGATGGTTACTGATGTTGAGCATCTTTCAATATGCTTATTGATCATTTGTATATCTTCTCTGGAGAAATTTTTATTTATATCCTTTGTCCACTTTTTAATGAGATTACTTGTGCTTTTGTTATTGACTCATAAAATGTCTTTATATATTATAGATACAAGTGCCATATCAAATATATGATTTACAAATATTCTCACATTCTATGTGTTGTCTTTTTCTTCATGGTATTCTATGAGCACAAAAGTTTATAATTTTAATGTAATCCTATATATATATTTTTTTCTTCTTTTGTTGCTTGTGCTTTTGGTATCATATCTAAAAAAATATTGCCTAGCTCCAGGTCATGAAGAATATACTCCTATTTTCCTTGAAGAGTTTTATAGTTTTACCTTTTACATTTATGTCTTTGATCCATTTTGAGTTTTTTTTTTTTTTTTTTTTTTTTTGTATATGGTGGGAGGTAATTGTCTGATCTCATTCTTCTGCATATGTGTATCTGGTTGTTCCAGCACCATTTGTTGAAAAGACTTTTCTTTCCCCATTGGATGGTCTTGGCATCCTTATCAATAATTTGGGTTTGTTTCACATAGGTTTATTTCTAGACTCTCATTTCTATCCCATTGATCTATATTGCTATCCTTATGCCACAACTACACTGTCTTGATTACTGGTGTTTTGTAGTAAGCTTTGAAATAAAGAAGTGTGTGTCCTACAACTTTGTTCTTCTTTTTCAAAGCAATAAATTCCTAGTTTATAAGTTTATCGAAGAATGCCTTTATTTAATCTTCAATTTGAAAAGATAGTTTTGCTGGATGTAAGATTCTTGATTCACAGGTTTGAATTTTTTGTTTTTCCCATCACTTTGAATACAGCCTTCTGGCTTCTTACTTTTGATGGGGAATCAGCATATTGAGGATTAAGTCAATTAATTTTATTTGAGTTCCTTTGCCTGTGATGTGTCATTTTTCTCTTGTGGCTTTCAAGATTGTCTCTTTATTGCTGGCTTTCAATGTTTTGATTATGATATATCTGGGTGTGGCTCTGTTTTAACCCTACTTAGAATTAATTGTATTCCTTGGATGTATAGATTAATTCTTTTTAAGGAATTTGGGGTGTTTTCAACCATCATTTCTTCAGACACATTTTCCGTTCCTTTCTTTCTTTCCTTTCCTTCTGGTACATCCAGTATGCATATGTTGGTGTGCTTAACGGCGTCCCACATTGCTCTGAGGTTCCGTTTATTTTTTATTTTTGTTTCTCCAATTCATAATCTTTATTGATCTATCTTCAGGTTTGCTTATACTTTCTTCTGCCAGCTCAGATCTATTTTTGAGCCTCTCTAGTAAATTTTTCATTTCAATTATCACGCTTTGCAACTCCAGAATTTTTATTTCATTCAGTTTTATAACTTCAATCTCTTTATATTTTCTATTTGGTGAGGTATTACCATGATACCCTCCTTTAGTTCTTTGGCCATGGTCTCCCTTAGTTCTTTGAACATGTTTATAATAATTGCTTTGAAGTCTTTGTTATGCCCAATGTCTGCATACTTCATGGGCAATTTCTATTGTTTGCTGGCTGTCCTGTGTATGGGTCACACTTTCCTGTTCCTTTGTGTGTCTTTTTTTTTTTTTTTTAGACAGAGTCTTGCTCTGTCACCCAGGCTGGGGTACATTGGCATGATCTCAGCTCATTGCAACCTCTGCCTCCTGGGTTCAAGCAATTTCCTGCCTCCGCCCCCTGAGGAGCTAGGATTACAGGCATGCACCACCATGCCCAGCTCATTCTTTTTTTTTTTTTTTTTGGTATTTTTAGTAGAGATGGGTTTTGCCATGTTGCCAGGCTGGTCTCCAACTCCTGACCTCAAGTGATCCGCCCATCTCGGCCTCCCAAAGTGCTAGGATTACAGGCATGAACCACTGTGCCTGGTCTCTTTGTGTGTCTGATAACTTTCATCAAATAGTGAACATTTTAATTAATATATTGTAGCAACTCTAAATACTGATTTCTCTCCCTGTGGGGATTGTGTATTTGTTCAGTGTCTTGCCTTGACTAGTTCAGTGAAGTCTAGTCTCCTCCATTGTGCAGCCTCTGATGTCTCTACCCATTTTCCCTCTCAATTTTATCTGTACGCCTGTGGTTTTCTGTGGGTCACCCCGGGTCAGCTCAGATGGTTAGTCAGTCTCTGATTTGTCAGAGGATGTACTTAAGCCCCCGAACCTGTCAGGTTTGCACCACTGGATCTGTGTGTGGCTTCGAGACTGCTTTCACTGTTCAGGGAGTTTGTGAGTTTGCCTCGTGTTCAGCCAAGGAATAGCAGCTCAGAAGTTCCTCTTCATTCACCCTTCAGAGGACTCAGCTCTGGGCAAGCACACAGAGCTCCTGACCACCTGGGAGGACTGTGGGTTTAGCTGGGATCCCTTTGGTTGTCTCTTTCTTTGATCTCCGCATTCAGTTTCTGGCTAGTCTGCCTCTATTGGTATCACACCCAGTTGTTAATCTCCGCTAATTGCTAGTTGATTGTTCTATTGTTTTCAATAGTTACCTGGGGCCTTAAATTGCTCAATAGTCTAATCCAATTAAAGTAGAGCCCCTTGGCAAGGACGGTGTGTTGTGAGTCTTGAAACTGGCTCCAACGCTTTCCTTGGCAGAAACTTTGCACTATGGAGCTGGAGCTGGAGATGCAGGATGACAGGGACCCGGCAGCCCTACCTGGGTCCTCTTTACCAAGAAGGGGCTGCATGTGTCTGGGAGGTGAGAGCTTGCGCCATGACAGCTCAGTATAGATCTTCTGTGAGCCACAGCTGGGGGCGGGGAAATGAAGGATAGAACTTACCAATATTCACCAGCTACCAAATCTACCGGAAATAGTTCTTTCACCTCCAGAAGCTGGAAGAGATGGAAGCTGCCGAGCCCACCAGAGCAGTTCTCCCACAACACAGTGCTGGAGGGAAGGGGAGACTGCATTTTTTACCAGTCCCACCCAGATCCTTTCTCTGTAGGGGTGGGAAAACAGGCTCCACTACCTGGCGGCCACCACCATTCAGTATAGGATTTCTGCAGCATGGAGCTCTGGGAAATACATCTACCGATATTCAACGCCTGTGGAATCCACTGGGAATAGCTCTTCTACCCCAAGGAGCTGGGAGAGATGGAAGCTGCCACTCAGCTTTCAAATTCTTTGGAGCAGCTCCTCTGCAACACAAAGCTATGGTGATGAGGGGAAGCGCTAGCTCAAAGGATAGCCTCCCCCTGTTCTTACTGTGTTTACACAGGTTTGCTTTGTTGTAAGCACTTTGATCCATCTTCAGAGATTTTGGCTAATCCGATTTTGCTCACTTTGATTAGCTTAATAGCTGTCCTTCTGGGAGAGAACTTTCCCTAAGTTCCTCACACTGCTGCTCTGCTCCAAGGTATGTTTTTAAGTAGGAAAAAAAGTCTGTGAGGAAAAGCAATGTATATAATGTGCCACTATTTGTAAAAAAGGACAGAGGGAGAATGATAGATATATTCACTCATATTATGCTTAGAATATCTCTGAAAGGATATACAAGATTCTGGAAGCCACTGTCTGGTTCTGGGGAGTGGAATAGGATGGCTAGGAAGCCACTGTCTGGTTCTGGGGAGTGGAATAGGATGGCTAGGAAGCCACTGTCTGGTTCTGGGGAGTGGAATAGGATGGCTAGGAAGCCACTGTCTGGTTCTGAGGAGTGGAATAGGATGGCTTGGAAGCCACTGTCTGGTTCTGGGGAGTGGAATAGGATGGCTTGGAAGCCACTGTCTGGTTCTGGGGAGTGGAATAGGATGGCTTGGAAGCCACTGTCTGGTTCTGGGGAGTGGAATAGGATGGCTTGGAAGCCACTGTCTGGTTCTGGGGAGTGGAATAGGATGGCTTGGAAGCCACTGTCTGGTTCTGGGGAGTGGAATAGGATGGCTTGGAAGCCACTGTCTGGTTCTGGGGAGTGGAATAGGATGGCTTGGAAGCCACTGTCTGGTTCTGGGGAGTGGAATAGGATGGCTAGGAAGCCACTGTCTGGTTCTGGGGAGTGGAATAGGATGGCTTGGAAGCCACTGTCTGGTTCTGGGGAGTGGAATAGGATGGCTAGGAAGCCACTGTCTGGTTCTGGGGAGTGGAATAGGATGGCTTGGAAGCCACTGTCTGGTTCTGGGGAGTGGAATAGGATGGCTTGGAAGCCACTGTCTGGTTCTGGGGAGTGGAATAGGATGGCTTGGAAGCCACTGTCTGGTTCTGGGGAGTGGAATAGGATGGCTTGGAAGCCACTGTCTGGTTCTGAGGAGTGGAATAGGATGGCTAGGAAGCCACTGTCTGGTTCTGGGGAGTGGAATAGGATGGCTTGGAAGCCACTGTGTGGTTCTGGGGAGTGGAATAGGATGGCTAGGAAGCCACTGTCTGGTTCTGGGGAGTGGAATAGGATGGCTTGGAAGCCACTGTCTGGTTCTGGGGAGTGGAATAGGATGGCTTGGAAGCCACTGTCTGGTTCTGGGGAGTGGAATAGGATGGCTTGGAAGCCACTGTCTGGTTCTGGGGAGTGGAATAGGATGGCTTGGAAGCCACTGTCTGGTTCTGGGGAGTGGAATAGGATGGCTAGGAAGCCACTGTCTGGTTCTGGGGAGTGGAATAGGATGGCTTGGAAGCCACTGTCTGGTTCTGGGGAGTGGAATAGGATGGCTTGGAAGCCACTGTCTGGTTCTGGGGAGTGGAATAGGATGGCTTGGAAGCCACTGTCTGGTTCTGGGGAGTGGAATAGGATGGCTAGGAGACAGGCATGGGAAAGAGACTTCCCCCAGTATATCCAGCTGTACCTTTTGAATTGTGAACCATGCAAATGTGTTACCCATTAAAATATAAAACTATAATTAAAATTTTGAGGCCGGGCACAGTGGCTCACGCCTGTAATCCCAGCACTTTGGGAGGCCGAGTCAGGATGATCACAAGGTCAAGAGGTCAAGACCATCCTGGCTAACATGGTGAAACCCCATCTCTACTAAAACAAACAAACAAAAACCAAAAAATTAACTGGGCATGGTGGAATGTGCCTGTAGTCCCAGCTACTCAGGAGACTGAGGCAGGAGAATCCCTTGAACCCCGGAGGTGGAGCTTGCAGTAAGCCGAGATCATGCCACTGCACTCCAGCCTGGGCAACAGGGAGAGACTCCATCTCAAAAATAAATAAATAAATAAATAAATAAATAAATAAATAAATAAATACAATTTGAACTGATTTTTTAAAAAACCACAAAAAGTATCCTAAGTAACAAGAGCTTGATTTTCAAGGAGGAGATTGAGGACTTAAAGAGGTATGGGTAGATTATTTTAAATATTTTTGATTATTTTTAAATGGGCAAACAGAAGAGTAATTCGTATAATAAAATAGAATCAGACCATTATAATACTCAGACCATTAATATGAAATAGTTAAATAAAGAGACCTTCCCAATTATCAGATCAGGGCTAACCTCTCCACAGTTTGTCCTTGAGGGAGAAGACCTTAAGTCAGGTAAAGCTATAAGCTTTATATAAGTTCCAGTCAATTTCCATGACTTAGATGAGGAATACCTGACGGAGTTTTAGAATAAACATTTTATTTGACCCATGACAGGGTTGAAGTTTTGGTCCCTTTCCTCTGAGAAAGCTCTCTGACCCATGTGAGTTTGCCCCCACGCTCCCCAGCAAACTTCAAAGCCAACATACTGAGAAACATGGGTAAAGTGATCCCTGTCAAACTCCACCCTGCCAAGAAAAATATCCCAGAACACTATTTCTCTAAAATAATGAGTGTTGACATGATTTACCCTGTGTATTATTTTTTAGGGTCACTTTTAGACAATATAGTAGGGTATACAACCATTAATCAATTTCCTATTTGGGGGCATGAGAATACTTTCTAATTTTAACCTATTAAGAAGGAAATTGAAATGTCCACCTGATAGTCAAGTCTTTAGAAATATCTATCACTACGTATTTAGAATAAATTTTTGGAGCAGAGTTGCTCAGAACAAAAAATATAGAGATATTAGGAATTTTTAATAAACATTACCCAGTTACTTTCTGCAGCATATTAAATTCTCCAAAGACAGTCACAATACATCTCTCATCCTACACACGCTTCTGCAGTGCAGTGTGGACTTGTTCCTCCTCTGTCAAAACGTGTTCCTCTCCACCTGCTTTGGTGGACCTTGTGACTGCTTTGAGCAATGCAATATGGTGGAAGTGATGCTGTGCCCATGGATGTAACTTTTAATTGGCCTGTCAGCTTCCACTTCCTGCCCCTTGGAAAATGTGCCTTAAAAAGGCACACTCTCTTAAAAACTAGCCATTTTGCTGAAAAATGGCAAGTTACATGCAGAGGCTATGTGTAGATGTCTCACTTGAGCCCAACCTGAGCTCCCAGCCCACAGCCAGTGCCAACTGCCAGCTATAACCATGTATGTGACCCATCTGAGATGTGCGAGTCCAGATGAGCCACTAGATGACTCCAGTCCCAGCCAACAACATGCATAGCAGAAGAACCATCCAGCTAAGCCCAATGGACCCACAGAATCATAAGAAGGAATAAAGTGGTTGGTGAATATTGTTTTAGGCCACTGAGTTTGGGGTTCGTTTGTTACATAGCAATCAATAACTCAGCACTCTCCAAAAACACTGCTTCAATTTATATTCTCATCAGCGGTATGTAAAAATGTTTCTTTCCCCAAATGCATGCCCACTCTTGGTATGTTTTTTCATCTTTGCAATGTAATGGGTGAACACTGCTTCTTAATATTGGGTTTGGGCCAGGCACAGTGGCTCACGCCTGTTATCCCAGCACTTTGGGAGGCCGAGGCGGGCAGATCACAAGGTCAGGAGTTCAATACCAGCCTGGCCAATATGGTGAACCCCTGTCTCTACTAAAAATACAAAAATTAGCCAGGCATGGTGGTGCGAGCCTGTAGTCCCAAATACTCAAGAGGCTGAGGCAGAAGAATCACTTGAACTAGGGAGGCAGAGGTTGCAGTGAGTCGAGATCGCACTACTGCACTCCAACCTGATGACAGAGCGAGAATTCGTGTATATATATATATATATATATATATATATATATATATATATATATATATATATATAAAGTATATATAAAGATTATCAGGCTAGACAAAACAGCTTCTGACTGGTTTTGGTAGCACTCCCCCTTATTAGAGTGTGAAGACGCACACCCAGAAAGAAGTCACTAATATCATGACAGTGTTTTGTTAATTTATTTATTTTTCTTTCCTTTTTCTTTTCTTTTTTTTTTTTTTCTTTCTTCCAGACAGAATTTAGCTCTCTTTGCCCAGGTTGGTGTACAGTGGCATGCTATCGGCTCACTGCAACCTCCACCTTCCTGGTTCAAGCGATTCTCCTGCCTCAGCCTCCAGGCACACACCACCATGCCCAGCTGATTTTTGTATTTTTAGTGGAGATGGGGTTTTGCCATGTTGGCCAGGCTGGCCTCGAACTCCTGACCTCAGGTGATCTGCCTGCCTTGGCCTCCCAAAGTGTTGGGATTACAGGCGTGAGCCACTGCGCCTGTCCTATTTTGTTAATTTCTAAGTAAATGACACAGATAATATGCTCCTTGTCTGTGCCAGGAAGGAGCAGATTTAGTGGCAGGCAGAGCAGGGAGAAGCGGCACACAGGTGGACGCTCAGCTTCTCACTTGCAGGAGCAGCAGAGTAAACTCGCTCAGGAGCACAGATACCATGGAGGGAAAGATGCCGACTGAGCCGCACAGTCATTGCCAGCCTGTGTAGAAGAGACAGAAAGTCATGGTGGACCACAGTTCTTCCTTCTTGGCCCTGTGTCGTCTTTTTTCCGACTCCACTTCTGACACCAAATGTGTGGGCTTTTCCATAGCACAATCCGTGCTTCAGCGCCAAGGGTGTAGCTGCCCTTCCTTTGCTTCTGGAACTAACTTCCGGGAGTTAGCAGAGACCCCACAGGGTGGGGGCGCAGCCCCATTAGACAGCTCCCGCCTCACACTCCTGCTGCAAATGAATGGCCTGGGCTCCGATGCTTCTATTTGGTGAATACAGATCTGAGTGTTCCCATGACACTCCCCTTCAGGCTTGATAATTCACTCACAGAACTCAGGAAAACGCTTTACTTGCATTTACCAGTTTGTTGTAAAGGGTGCAAGGAGGAACCGCTAAATAGAAGAGACGCACAAGATGAGTGATGAGAGGTGCCGGCATGGGCTTCCTGACCCTCTCTGGGTGCACCACCCTTCTAGCACCTCTGTGTTCACCACCCCAGAAGCAAACCGCATGGTTCAGGGATTTGGGGAAGTTTCATTATGCGGGTACAATTGATTAAATCCTTGGCTGTTGGTGACTAAAAATCTCTGGCTCCTCTCCGTTCCTTGAAGGTCAGGATTGGAGCTGAAAATTCCCCCTTTCTAATCACATGGTTGATTCCGCTGTCAACGAGCCCCCAACAGGAGTCACCTCCATAGCATAAACTCAGGTGTGATGAAAGAGGCTCATTATAAACAACAAAAAACACTCCCATCACTCAGGAAATTCCAAGCTCTGTGCCAGGAACTGGGGAAAAAGACCAAATATGTATCCCTTCTTGTTCCACAGTCCCGTATAAGCAACATCTACCTAAGCCACTGGCTTCTAAATCTGTCTGGCCATGACTCTTAAATACATTTTATATCCCAGCCAAGTACACAGTCACCACCTACACATATCTATGTATGTGCATAAAACTGTATGTATGTTTCATAAAACTGAAACCAGATTTCATGTAAGTTCTAGTAAATCATACTCACCCTTACCATATACAATAGACCAATATTTTCAATTCAGTTCATTCATTCCTATTCCATTCCGTTTCTTCATCTTCCTTTACATTTTAAATGCTGGCTTCAGCCCACAAAACTGATTTCTCAACCCACTAATGCATCCCAAGCCACAGTTCAGAAAACACTGTGTTCTCCATGCCAAGACTCATAATCTCTCCTCTCTGAGACTTTACAAAGCAAAGAGAGACAGGAACACACCCTCTGCAGAGGCAAGCAGCCCCCTGGACCAGCAGGAAAAGACATGAGCATGAGAGGTAAAGAGAACAGAGCTCGGTGAGCACCAAACCCTCCAGAACCAGAGCAGGTGATGGCAAAGGCAAGCCTCCACCGCTTTCAGACAGGTTTCTCCTTGCCAAACTGCTGAAGGCGTGTTGTTCAGGCAGCCTCTTGTTTCCAATGGTGCCCAGCGACTGTCTTGGCCCCACACCTGCTCTCGAGTTTGTTCTTGAGTCTCTGTGGAACCCTCGGCCAGTTGCACTTCTGCCCGAGGCCCTGGGCTCGTCCTGAAAAGGCCAACTTCACAGAGGCAGTGGCGTCACCTCCTGACACTCCAGAGCCAACGAGTTGACCCTTACAGAGGTCTCTGACCAAACTAGGGAGTTAGTCAGAAAAGAGGGTTCTGCCTCAGCAGTGGAAAAGGGATCTGTGTGGCTTCATTCTGACTAGAAGCAGCAAAATCCTGTTCCAGAAAGGCTGGCAGCGGGCTTTGTTCTTAGAGATGTTCGCAGCCCATGAGTCTGGAGACAGATGTTCTTTGTTATTCTATGAAACCGTATGGCTTTTTACGCGTTCTTTCTTCTTCCCTGGGTTAAATTGCTGTGGCATTGTCTCACTTCTTTTAACGGGCCGTGTCTAACATCTGTGTGATGAAAATGCTCATCTGAGGGCTTGTGGAGCTTGAATAGCCTCCAGGCTGCCGGGGACTTGCCGCCCCATGTAGGAGGGAGAGAGGCAGGGCATTGCTGGAGCGCAAATTAGGTCAATTCACGGAGCACAGGAAATTAGCGATGCAATCGGTGTTTAGAGGAAGAGAATTCTGACTTAACTCTCCTGGAATATGGTTTAACCTGGACTCAATTTGCCTCCTCTAGAACTTGTATATAATTTTTAGATGATATTTATAGGGTTTTGTTTTTCATATTATAAGTTCAATACATGCTTAGAAAGAAATAAATCACTCATAATGCTACTACTCAGAATAAACCACTGTTATTATTTTGATTTTTTTTTCTCCCAGTCATTTTTGTCCCAGGTATGTATGTGTATGTAACTTGACATATATTTTTGTCATTAAACTTTATATAAGTTTATATGCAATGTTGAAAATCTATCTTTTAAATTTACCATTATATTAACACGTTAAAGGGCAAATACCTCTTTTGTAACATCTCTCCCCTCCTATCACTCTAGCCACCTTTAATGCTTCCAAATGCCTAAATGCCACCTCTCCATGTAGAGACAGCTTTGCTTCTGTCTCTCCATCATGAGGCAGCCTTCAAACAGGAAGAAATCAGGACACTAAGGTTCTCTGAAGCCATGCTCTAGACCCACCAGAGGCTAACAGGAGAGAATGACGTGGCATTCAAACTGAGCCTTTGTGTGACTTTGAAGAGTGTTCAGGATTTCATCTGGGCCAGATAATGGGCATGAGATCAGTTCCTTCTATGTTTCTAGGAACTGAGGGCCTGGAACTGCCTTGAAAGCCAGTGCAAAGCAATCTCCTCCTGCATAAGCGGCGATCTTATGATTGGAGCTACGGGATAGGCACATCTCTCTCTCCTGTTGCCAGAAGGACCCATCTATAAAGCCCACACTAGAAAAGGCCATTTGCAGAGAGAAAAAGGAGCAGGTACCTAGAGCGGGCCACAGTCTGCACACAGGAACCTGCCTGATGGGAAACCTGGGGACTGGATGAGGATGCAGCAGGCCTACTGAGGATTCCTTCCCAGAACGGTATCCCCCAAGAGCCCTTGTTTCCTGCTGATGCTGACCTCGGGTGCAGTGTGTTCCTGCCTCTTAAGTCTCCTCTACAACTGCATCCCCCGGGCCCCACCAGCCCCAGTCCACACCCTTCTGACTCAATAAATGCAAATGTTTAACCAGGAGATAAGGGCCTTGGTCTGCTTGACACGTTAGTTTTGTTTTTTAAAGACAGATATGTCTTTCAAGACAGCACATTTCTGACTGTATCAGCCATCTAATGCCACTGATAATATCTGATGTTGTAGGCTACAAAGTGACAGAGTTAAATACTTTGATCTTCCAAACCCCCTTCCGTCTTTGCCCAATCGTTTCCTTCTTTGCTTCTTTGTGCTAAATATTAACTGGGTCAGATGGATCATTCTGATCTGTGTTACTCAGTAAAGATTCAAGTCCTGCCTTCAGATGGAAAGTCCAAAGAAGCCAAGATGAATCTCAAGTTCAATTATAAATAACTAGCAAAAAAGGGAAAGGAAATGAGATCAAACTTTTGTCATTTTCTTCAGGACAGTTTTCTCTTCTTTTTCATTGTGTACCGTTTCACATCATGAGAATTTCTGTTGCAAATCAGATCCAGTTCTGCCTTTGAAAGAGGCACCAAAATACAGCTCGTGGGAAGAAGCAGCGTCTCACCTATGAGGATGAACTTGAGGACCAGCTGGTGGCTGAGGTGGGAGGATTGCTTGAGTATGGGGGTCTGAGATCAGCTTGGGCAACGTAGCTGAGAATTTAGTGCATTGTTCTTCTTCTTCTTTTTAATAGATAGTCTCCCTCCGTCGCCCAGACTGGAGTGCAGTGGCGCCATCATAGCTCACTGCAGCCTTGAACTCCTAGGCTCAAGCGATGCTCCCACCTCAGCCTCCTGTGCAGCTCCCCACCCCAAGATGCCTAAACTTTGGTGGGCATGAATCACAGGGGGAGCTCCCCAAAATCTACAATTCTGCCAGGTTCTCACCCTAAGATGCTCAGTCCAGAAGAACTCCAGGTGATCCTACTGAAAATGAGTGGGGCCCAGTCTTTGAGAAACATTGTGGCAAATAAGAGCAGAAAAGCACTGCCTTTAGCAGCCCATTAGCCTCAGTGAGGACAGAAAGGGGGTTGAGAGGTGGAGATATGTAGGCAGTAATACAGACCTCTCATTTAAGAAGTTAGTGGGCCAGGCATGGTGGCTCATGCCTGTAATCCCCACACTTTGGGAGGCCAAGGTGGGAGGATCACGAGGTCAGGAGTTCGAGACCAGACTGGCCAACATGGTGAAACCCCGTCTCCCTCTGTTGCCCAGGCTGGAGTGCAGTGGTGCAATCATAGCTCACTGCAGCCTTGAATTCCTGGGCCCAAGCAATGCTCCCACCTGGGTGGGTCCCCACTGCAAGATGCTTAGTCCAGAAAACTACAGACGTGCACCACCATGCCCAGCTAATTTTTAAAACTTTTTTTTTGGTATAGATAGGGTCTTGCTATGTTGCCCAGGCTGATTGCCAGCTCCTGGACTCAAGCAATCTTCTCACCTTAGCCTCCCAAAGCGCTAGGAGTACAGGTGTGAGCCTCTATACCTAGCCCTAGTGCATTGTTCTTGATGTTTGTTTTGTATTATATACGATGTGTGTGTATGTATATGTATATATCTATAATTTCATAAATGTATATTTTTCTTCCAGAAAATTCGGACAATAGAGATAAGCAGAAAGGGGAAAAAAGGCACTGGTAGTCCTCCCACTCGAAGACTTAGCTCCAAGAGTGCCCGACAGCTCCTGCTTCCCAGCAGTCACGGCCTTGTGTTGCACCCTCCCACACGGGGTCAGGGATGGCTGATGGTATATGATGAACGTGAGCAAAGGTAACTTCTGAGGCTAGATCATGAATGACACTGCAGCTTCCACCTGTAACCAGGGTTTTCAACAGCCGTGCTGTTAACGCTTTGGACCAGATAGTTATTTATTGTGGTGGCTGTTCTGCACATTGTAAGATGTTTAGCAGCCTCCTGGCCTACGCATCAGATGTCAGTAGCACCCTTTGCTCAACAGTAAACATAAAATAATGTCTCCAGGCTTTGCCAAATGTCCTCAGGATGAGGGAGTGTAATAGTCTGTTCTCACATTACTATAAAGAAATACCTGGGACTGGGTAATTTATAAGAAAAGAGGTTCAATTGGCCCATAGTTCTGCAGGTACAGGAACCGGGAGCATGGCAGCATCTGCTTCTGGGGGGCCTCAGGGAGCTTTTACTCATGGTGGACAGCAAAGCAGGAGCAGGCACGAAACATGGTAAAAGCGGGAGCAAGAAGGCGGGAGACACCAAGCACTTTTAAGCCAGATCTCATGAGAACTCACTACCATGAGCAGGGCCCCAAAGGATGGTGCTAAACCATTCATGAGAAATCCACCGGGATGGCAATTTGTCATGAGATTTGGACGTGGACACGGATCCACACCATATTAGGGGGCAAAACTGCTCCCAGCTGAGAACCACAGACCTAGACTCTTGGCTTGCAAGCTCAGGGGAAAACAGCCAGCATGCTATGGCAACAAGCAGCACAGTGAAGAAGAGCACGTGGAGAGGAGCTGAGGTCTCCAGACAGCCACTGGCACCCGCTGGCTGCCATCGTGAGGGTGTCCTCTGCAGAGTGGACCCTTTTGCCCCGCTAAGCCTCCAAGTAACTGCCAGCTTCATGAGACACCCCAAGACACTCCCACATTCCTAACCGGTGGAAACTGTGCGAGATAATAAATAATGATTATGCTTTAAAAGCCACTAAGTTCATGGGTAATTTGCTTAATTGACTTCTTTGTTGAGTAATTACTCTTGTTGTTTGAATACTGAGTCCGAATTCCTTTTCCTTCTTTGGGAACATTTCTCTAGGGTCTAGGTCAAAGAGTGAAAAATGAGATCAGCAGGATTGTTTACTTATCACATAAAATCATCCTGCAGAATTAAATTATTTGTAACATTTCAATTAGTGGATGGAGAATATGTTGCAAACACCAGCCACTGAGGTGTCTGGTGGAACAAGAGAGGCTGGCCCCAGAGTGAGCCACAGCCACAGCGTTCTAAGTTTTGTGAACTGCGCTCCTGTCTCCAAAGCCATAAGATCATCATTTTTAGGAACCAGCTCCTCTTTGTCTGGTCGGGTCCATGGATGAATTAATAATACATTTTAGAGGATCTCAGTCTTTGTTCAGCCACATGTAATGAGTAAACTGAGGAATAGCAGACTCAAGTGAATTATGTGAATTCAGATTGATTATACATGGGTCTGACCTTACCATTCACAAAACCAGATCTTGATGGTTATTTCCCAACCAGGCTGAACGCACTGCTCCTGCAGTGAGGCGTGGATTGAGATGGGACGTCAACTTTGCCAATCCCTAGAGCGATTCACTGGAGCCTGCTGCTGTGGCTGCTCCCGCTGCTCTGGATTAAACTGTGGGGCCAGTTGGTCCTGACATTTTGGAAAGATAGCTTGGGGTCTTTGTTGTTGTGTTTAAATATATATATATATATATATATATATATATCATTTGACAGTGGAGTAAATTCCCTGCATCTCCCTTTATGGGCAACGGTGAACAGAAAGGGCTTTTCAGCTTTGGTTTTTAATATTGTCAACAAAAATGTATGATTCTATTCCTCACTGTTGTCAACAAACATGAAGATTATTCCATTAGCAAACTGTCTGCTGATTTTAGAATTACTAAAATCCAGTTATCCAGTTCTACAGATATAAATGTTATGCCAATGATCATTTATTATGGGAGAGAAAACCAGGAACTAGGGAGCAAAGAACTATAGATTCTAATTTCCTTTGTTTGTTTTTAAAGTTCTACCAGCCAAGAGATTTCCTCAAGTATTTATTTGAAGAAAAGGACAGAGAGGAAAGGAAGGGGAATTTTTAAAATAGTACTTTGGAATCTCCTGGTATGAGCAGGGCACACTGCCAGACTCTTAGCTTATATTTTCTCATTAGCTTTCACTAAGGAGGCAGTGGTCATTCTTCCCAGTTTCAGATGAGGAAACTGAGGCATTCACAGCTTCAGGAACTGTCCAGATTTCTTAATGATTGAAGCAGGATTTGCCCCTAGGTCTGCCTTGTTCCTAACTGCGATGTTAAACCAAGTGGATGATGTTCCTTTCTGTATTGATTAAAGCTCTTGACCGCAAACAACTGAAAATGACTCGGGCAAAGATAAGCAGAAAGGAATTGATTGGAAAGAGGGGTGGATGAGGAGTATTCAAGGATGTAAGTGTGGTTCGTGGAATCAATAGAAGACCGAAGGACCAAGCTTGGGAACCAGCAGAGACGAGGGAGCTGTGAAACCCAATGACACAGCAACAACCTCCGCCAGGACTGGTTCAGCTTCTGAGAGTAACCTTGGCCCTTGCTCCCAGCCCTTGCCCAAAAGTCAGAGTCCAGACGGGCAAAATGAAGGGCCAGGCTCGGGGCTCATGCCCACACCTGTGGATATATCCCTCCAGGAAGGAGGATGGCCTGACCCCCTCTGCTTCTATCTTGGGAGAGAGGCCTCTGAATTCACCCTCCCACCAAGGCCTCTTATATATAGTAGGAGAAAATTGGAGTCACCGTACCAGGCGGTAAAGCACAGCAAATGTCCATCCAGCTCTTGAAATCTAAATGTCTTCTTGATGGAAAAACTGCAGAGGTGCAATGTAAGCTTGACAAGTCTACCTGGGATTAGATGTGTGTTTCTGCCTAGAAGGGACTGCGTCTGCCTTGATATCCCCCAGATTTTGGTTCAGAGTGAATGTCCCAGTACATATCCTCTGAATGAAGAAATGAATTTTGCCCACTGTTTCTCTGACTACTTCATTCACTGACATTCCACTTACAGTTCTGGGCAAATCAGACATACTTAGCTCTCTTTACAGAGTTAAAATAATATAAACAGGGAGGAAGAAAACGACGTAGGGTTCTCAGGCAGGGTTGTGACCAAATGCATTTAGTGCATAAGCAATAAAGTTCCAGATCACCCTATGGGTCACACTTTCCTTCAGAAATTTTGCAAATTATGTTTGTTTGTTTGTTTGTTTAAGGATAATGTATCATCATCAAGATTTATATATATGTGTGTGTGTGTGTGTGTGTATGTGTGTGTGTGTGTGTGTATTTTGAGACAAAGTCTCATTCTGTCGCCCAGGCTAGAGTGCAGTGGTGTGATCTCGGCTCACGCCTCCCGGGTTCAAGCAATTCTCCTGCCTCACCCTCCCGAGTAGCTGGGGCTACAAAAAATCACCACGCCCAGCTAATTTTTTGTGTTTTTGGTAGAGATGAGGTTTCACCGTGTTAGCCAGGACGGTCTTGATCTCCTGACCTTGTGATTTGCCTGCCTCAGCCTCCCAAAGTGCTGGGATTACAGGTGTGAGACACTGTGCCTGGCCAAGATTAAATAATTTTTCAAACAATATATATCCTCACCATTTTTGCATATTACCTTTAACTTATTCCAGTACATCAATATTTAGCATAGTTATCAGCAGAGAATACCTACTTCCTATGTATTTTTTCATAAAATTATAAAATGTCTTGTGTTTCAAAATAGACTTCGTAATTATAACTTTAATGATGACATAATATTCCATGATCTTGATGTACCATCATTTACTAAGCCATTTCCTGACTGTTGGACATCTGGTCTGTATGAATCAGGCTTTTAATAAGATATGACTTGTGAGAAGATCTAGAATATTGTCAACAGATGGCTTATGAAAGTGCCTTTGATATTACAGTACATCTATTTATGATTCTGTAGTAAATAAAATGTAACTAGGACTGCTCCCAAATTGGGCAGTGATGTGGGCGGTACACATACACACAGAATTTAAGGCACCTAGGATGAGATACGAAACTCAAAAGGATGAAATTCAAAATGTAAGTGAGAGAAAAAAGGCCGAATAGAGTCAGATACACAGATAAAGATATTTTACTCGGTATCGTGTTAGAAATTCCATGCATCAGGAATTTCAGACTGCTGAATCCATAGTTCTATTTAGCTTTGAAATCTTGGTATTTGAATGTGCCTTCCACATTTTATATCCTTTATACTGCTAGTCTTTCTCAGTTTCTCCCTAAGATTATTTTAAGTTCATATTCTGAAATTACAGGGATGAAAGGTAGGAAGGGAAAGTCGTGTGGTAAGGGATTTTCCCCAGTTACAGAAAAAAAGAAATAGGGAATCGCAGCGGCAGATTTTGACTTATGGGATGGTGAAGGTATGTGAAGCAGCTTAAAGAGGAATAGAAAAAAGGAAAGAACGATTTCTGTAGTCTGTGTTATTAGGAATAACAGAGCTACATCTGCTGCTTACACTTCATGCCAGACACATTCTCTGAGGCGCTGGGACTACATCTTGGCTCTTCAGGGCTGAAGTTGTCTTTTCGTAAGAACCAGATTTGCACCCCCGCCCACTGTTTCCAGTAAAGCAATGGGGCAAATCCCACCTCCCTGGAATGTTCTGTTCCGGCAGCTGGAGTGACAAACTGCGGAATATCATTCACACGGCGTTGGCTCTGATCAGAACAAATGTTTCTTCATTTATCGTCCCTCTCTTTGCTGATGATCCTGCTTGACTTTGCATCCACCCTGAAAATTTACCCAAGCTTTTATACGATGAGAAGGTACTATCTGCTAGAAAACATTTTTTATAGAGCACTTTATTCTAAGACAGCCACTGGCAGTTCATGCAACTGTACAAAACCCAAGTCCTGGCTCCACGCAGGGCCATGCTGGGCCTTCATCCTAGGTCCTTTCAAATGTCTCTTGGAGAATGTTTCTGTAATAGGAAATGCACACTTATTTCTCAGGGCTTTATCTGCACTGTTTAAATGACAGTTCTCTTCAACCACTATAGTAAGAAAGTGATCAAATTCTATCGTGCAAATGAATATACTTAATTATGTAGAAGTATATTTTTGTCACATAACAGTAATTACTCTAATAACAAATCAATAAGCTAGTAGATTTCCAAACAGGTTTCAAGATTTCTAAGAGGCAGACTAAAGGTGATTACAGTTCTCTTTACTAACATATACATCATGATATTATAATAATGATAAGTATAAAATTAACCCAATTTCTGCGATTCATTTATTACTCGACGGATATTTGAGTATTTTTACTGAAATATATTTTAGTATTTGTTATGCCAGGCACCATTCCAAGCAGGGAGATCTAGCAGGATGTAAAGGGCAAGGCCCTGCTCTCGTGGAGATCACAGTCTCGTGCAGGAAGATGGCTAATAAGTAAATGAGGACATGCTCAAGGTAATTACATATGTTTGCATTAAAAATCTTTTAATAGAGATTTAACATTATTTCATCTGGTCCTTTCAAAAACCCTGGAAGGTAGATTACGAAGAGATTACCAGTGTGTAGAAAAGTTGTAAGAACAGTACAAAAAGCTCCCTTTTCCCCTTCACCTAGACGTTCCAATTGTTAATATTGTTATCAACTGTGTAGTTAATTGTTCATAATTGTTAATAACACTACATTGCTTCATCACCTTCTCTCTATATATACATATATATCAAATATATATGTATGTCAGTGTATGTATATATGTGAGTGTGTGTGTGTATATATATATAGTCAGGATATGTCACCTATCTCATACAAGGGGTTGTATATATATACGCTGACATATATTGGCTATATATACCCTGACATTGTGCCTGGGTGGCTTATAAACAACAGAAATGTGTTTCTCACAGTTCTGGAGGCTGGAAGTCCAAGATTAAGGTGTCAGCAGTTTCAGTGTCTGGTGAGGGCCTGCCCTCTTCTTCATAGACCGCACCTTCTCCCTGCGTCCTCACGTAGAGGAAGGGGAAGCTCCTTCAGGCCACTTGTGTAAGGGCACTAATCCCATGCATGAGGGTGCCACTCACCTCCCAAAGGCCCCACCTCCTAATACCATCACCTTGGTGATTAGGTTTCAACAGATGACTTTTTGGGAGACAGAACCTTTAGACCATAGCAGTGCCCTCATCCCTAAATATCCCACTGTGTACCTCCTAAAAACAAGGACACTCTTTGTCACCCCAACACAAGACTGTCCAAGTCAGGAAATGAACACAGATACAGCACAGCCATCCAATCCACAGACCTGGTTCAAATTCCACCAAGGGTCCACCAGCCTTTCCTGTGCAGGCTGTGAGACAGCACGCCTTGCACTGAGCTTCTGGTCACCTCAGTCTGTTCCCATACGGAACAGCCCCCAGTCTTTTTCTGCCTCTGTGCCCTTGGCACAGGAGCACAGGTCCTTCATCCCATGGGCTGAGACCCCCCGGCACTCAAGGCTGTAATACCACCGAGGAGATGCTGTGTCCTTCTTCATGCATCAAACCATGAGGCGCACGGTGCCACCTGTCCTACCTGAGATGGTCTCACCTTAATTACGCAGTCAAGCTGTGTCTGCCGCCTCCCCCTTGCATTTGGTAGTGGTTTGTAGGAAGGTAGTCCAATGTTTTGCCAACATCCTGTTTCTCATCAAACCTCCACACACCAGGGACACCCACATGGATCAACAACTACTGTTACTGTTGCCTCAGAGTGATCATCTATTTCCATCATTCCCTCTGCATTTACTAGTTGGCATTCTACTACAAGGAAGAGCTTTTCCTTCTCCTCATTTGTTTATTTATTGAATTGCTTTTTTTTAATGAGTATGGATTCATGGATTCCTATCTCATACAATGTATTGTAATCCAATTATTTATTTTGATGCTTAAATCATTCTAAAATCGGCCTGTGAGAGCCCCCTCGAGCCCCCAGTTAAAGGGCCTATTAGGTCAGGCTCATCCTGGGAATTCTCCCTTTTGATTGACTCCAAGTAAACTGATTAGGGATCTTAATTATACCTGCAAAATCCCTTTATCTTTCCCTTATAACTAATCTAATTACAGGAATGAAATACCTGCCTCTTTTTGATATATCCCCATTATTCTTATTATTCTTGGGTCCTTCTTTGCTATCTGGCACAAAAATATGTTCCCGAATTCTCTTGGACTTTCCCCACCCCTGTGCTGGAATCGACCGTTTCTCCAACCAAGGCCTGAGTGCTGGCTGTGTTTGTGCCTGCCACATTGTCATTGCTTCTAGGCCCTTCCAGCTGACAGAGATAGCAGGTATGTGCATGTATATATGTACACACACATATATACACATACATAAATATGCATACATGCACATACATCTGTAACAATTCTCTAACTCTGGGTATATGTAAGATACAGATATGCAGCTCATGAATTTATACCTCTATGTCTAATTTCAGTTCGATACCTCAAGGTTCTTTCCAGTCTCCTCCATTCCTCAGCCTTACATGACAAAGAAGGTGAAGAGTCCTGGGGACGCGGGAGGAGCCTGTCTAGAGGGGTTGGTTAGGGGGGGCCTCCTTGAGGAGCTGAGCCTGGGTGAGGACACACAGTGGAGAGGATTCCAGGCAGAGGAGCAGCAAGCACAAAGCGTCAGGAGTCAGGGAAGGGTCAGGGTGGCCGTTGTGTGCTGAGCAGGCCGAGAGTCTGCTGGTGATGCCTAGTGAGGTGAGAAGGCATTGGAGGATTTCAAGGAAGGGTGTGACATGATGTGCTTTGTATTTTAAGCCATCACTCCGGCTGCAATGCCAAGCATCGATTGTGAGAGGACAGGGGTGAAGGAGAGCACAGTGCATGCTTGCCCTTGTAAGCCATGGACTCATTCACCCCACAGCCAGCTCCCGAAACTAGGGTGGCTAGGCACGTCAACAGTGCTTACCCACTCACTTATTTCTACTCTGGGCAGGGCCTGTTAGGTGATGTGAAGGATGTGGCTTCACAGGGACACGAAGTCCATCGTCCCTCTCCTAGCCTCTGGGTCAGTTCTTGCATGTTCCTGCATGATTAGTAATAAACAACTGTGGGCGCCTCAGAGATGTTTGACAGGACCGGCACTCCAGTTTGGTCCTGGCATTTTATAGGCATAGAAACTGAGAAGTCATGTGACTGCCCGTGGTCGCAGTTACTGACCACATCCGCTTGGTACTGCTTTCCCGCATACGGTTCACTGTTTCACAGCTCCAGGCACACACAACTCAGCTAGCTCCCTCCTCCCTGGCACGCATCACTATGGACACAAACAATGAGAATTGCATGCCTGACTGTGTGAAAAGTGGTCTGTCCCTTTGCACCCACACTTGGAAGTTTGTGCGCTGCATTAAAGCGCGCTGTTTAACCCATGCCTTTGTCTCCTATGAGAGGAGAACGTGTTTTGTAGGACGCAGCTCTGATTTCCCTGGGGCTCTTCCACTGGATCCCCTCAGTTTGATATTAATTTAGTCAAATAAAACAAGGTCACCTGCACCTTGTCCCCCACACAGTGCTTTCCCTCCATGGATGGATACCTTTGGCCTCTTTCCCCTGTGCAGAGCAGCTGCCGAGGTGCACTGGATACATGGACAATATCTGCCTATATTGAGCAGATGCTAAGCATCAACACCCCAGTGACCACCAGGGCTACAGTTATCTTCTACTGCTGTCTAACAAATGACCACAAACTTAGCCACTTCCAGCAATCCAAACTTCCTAACTCACAGTTCCCATGGGCCAGGGATCCAAGCACACATCAGTGGGGTCTCCTGCAGGGTCTCACCAGGCTCAAATTCTCATGTTGCCCAGGGCTGCAATTCTCTCTGAGGCACAGACTCCCCTTCCAAGCTCCCTGGCTGTCAGTAGAATTCAGGTCCTTGTGGTTGGAGGATGCAGGATCTGAGCTCCTAGGGCAACCTGCAGTTCCCTGCCCAGTGGCCCTCTCCATAACATGCAAATCTTTGGGGCCAAGGGAGGTGGTTTCTGCTGCTTCAACTCTCTCCTCAGGAAGCCCCCAGGTAAAGGGTCTAGTTAGGGCAGGCTCACCTTGGGAAATCTCCCTTTTGCTTAACTCCAAGTTAACTGATTAGGTACCTTAATTATACCTGCAAAATCCCTTTATCTTTCCATTATAAGTAACCTAATCACAGGAGTGAAATACCATCAAGTCCTGTCCACACTCAAGGGGAGATTCTAGAGAACATGCTCCAGGAGAAGAACTTGTGGAGCCATCTTAGAGTTTGCCTAATTGAATTACTTATTCCTGCTACCTTACTTTTTAAAATTTGAAAAAATCATGTTAAAATACACAGGACATAAAATTTACCACCTTAACCATTCAGAAGTGTACGGTTCAGTGGCATTGAGTCCATTCAAAGTGTTGTGCAGCCATCACCACCATTTATCTCCAGGACTTTTTCATCATCCCAAATGGAAACTCTGTACCCATTAAACACCAACTCCCCATTCTCCTTCCCTCAGCCCCTGGTGACCCCCTAGCCCCAGTTTTTTGTGTACTTGTTTTCTCCAACACATATGGTGGCAGGAGAATTCTCAGATAAAACTACAGATTCTTCTGCCTCACTTCTCACACTTGTGATTTTATCAACCTAGAGTTTCTTGAGCAACTCAAAATAAATATGCATCTGGGCTTGTTCTTCAAAAGACTTGTGTAGCCAATCCCTACTAGGCTGGGACTGTGAGCTCTAGCTGGCCCCTGTGCTGGGCAGAATAGAGAGGAAAAGTCAGATGTTGGAAACAGGTCGTGCTGCTTTGCCGAGATCAGCTCGGTCATGGAGACCCTAACCCAGCTAGAGGAATTAAAGACACACACACAGAAATATGGCATGTGAGGTAGGGAATCAGGGATCTCACAGCCTTCAGAGCTGAGAGCCTTGAACAGAGATTTACCCACATATTTAATGACAGCAAGCCAGTGACTGGCATTGTTTCTATAGATTATAGATTAACTAAAAGTATTCCTTATGGGAAACAAAGGGATGGGCTGAAATAAAGGGATGGGTTTGGCTAGTTATCTGCAGCAGGAGCATGTCCTTAAGGCACAGATCGCTCATGCTACTGTTTGTGGTTTAAGAATGACTTTAAGCGGTTTTCCACCTTGGGTCGGCCAGGTGTTCCTTGCCCTCATTACGGTAAACCCACAAACCCACAGCCTTCCAGCGTGGGCGTCATGGTCATCACGAGCATGTCACAGTGCTGCAGAGACTGTTTCTGGCCAGTTTTGGGGCCAGTTTATGGCCAGATTTTGGGGGCCTGTTCCCAACACTGCTTGATCTCATACTCTCTACAACCTCACACATAGCGTGCACTGAAAGCAAACTCACCAAGTCAGCAGTATGGTACATTTCCTTTAATTTAGTAAAGGAACTGAGTCCAGACTAAATGAGGAACCTCATGCCTCTCTGGTGTCTCAATTTCCCACCTAACTAATGGGATCCGCAAAGTCAACATTTTAAAAAAATCACATGCTCCTTGTATAGACAGAAGGAACATACCAGAAGAACCTGGACAGGTTTTAAGACTTTGAGAATTAATGTCCCAACTGCACCAAAAAAAGATAATTCTGCAGTCTTTTTGGAAGCTTCTCTCCTCATAAATCTGTTGTTTTTTAATGGGGTGATGAACATTGATTCTAGGGTTTCTAATAGAAACAGTAGGTCATAGGTACAATTTTGCTCCTTTCACTCTGGGAGTCTTAGGCACAGCTGTGTCCAAAGGGAATTTGCTTCCCTTTATTTGGGTTTGCATGGATGTTGTATTTTTGTGCATTGCAGATTTCCACAGCTTTGTTAGCAAGGCATAATTATTTCCAGACAAGATGCTGGCTCAGATGACTGCCTCATCCTTAATGTGGCTTTTGAGTTTCGCAAGAGGCAAACCCAGAGCTTTCCTCCCTGTGCCTTCTGTGCATCCTGGTAACGTGGCAAAGAGAAATTACAACTAGGAAAGAAGTCGTCATTTTAGGCGATTATAAAGCATTCCCAGAATAAAATAATTTGTTCAAATTCCAAACCCACATGTGTAGAAACTATAATTTTTTTTTTTTTTTTTGAGACAGAGCCTCACTCTATTGCCCAGGCTGGAGTGCAATGGCGTGCTCTCGGCTCACTGCAACCTCCACCTCCTGGGTTCAAGTGATTCTCCTGCCTCAGCTTCCCAAGTAGCTGGGATTACATGCGTGCGCTACCACGCCTGGCTAATTTTTTATATCTTTAGCAGAGACAGGGTATCACCACGTTGGCCAGGCTGATCTCAAATTCCTGACCTCATGATCCGCCCACCTCAGCCTTCCAAAGTGCTGGGATTACAGCTGTGAGCCACCGCGCCCGGCCAAAACTGTGTGGATGGCAACTTTCTTCCACAAACAGAATAAGGGGTGCTTGTGCCAACGGCTTCTGCTCTTGAAATATACCTGGGTCTGGAGGCAAGCCTGCAATGATAGAACATTCAGCAGCCCATCTGTGTGTGAAAAGCCTGCAGGTAAGAGTGCCATACGGCAAAGAATGAGCAAACTGGAGAAACACTAACGCATTTCCATTCCCCAGCCCTCCGAAAACCCACAAAGAGAAGTTCAGCTGGGCAGCTAGAGCTTGCTGGGAACCAGGGAGTCCACTGAGTGACCATAACCACTGAAGAGCTTGTATTTGCATTGGCTTTCCTTAGAGATTTGGTTTTAAACAGCAAAACAAATTCAAATTCAAGAGACTTCTTGCTTTAAAAAAAGCAGGGGGGGGAAGGTGGTATTTATATTGCCGCGTCAATATTTTTAATGTACTTTAAGATGAAAGAAAAGTCCATTACAATAGGGAATAATAATCAGTCCCTACAGATCTGTTTGCAGCTCTTTTCACTTCCTCCAGAGTGAAAGAAATTCCAGTTTCATGATGTCACTGCCTTAGCCAGATCTTTCTGAGGATGCAGCTGTTCAGATGGATGCGGGTTCTGTGTGTGCAGTTTCCTCCTGTGTTTCCCAGAGGCGAATGAGGAGGACGGGCCGTGGCAACATTCAACAAGCTGGCCTCACCCAGCACACACACACCTGCCATCTCTGCAGTTCTGACCTTGGCTGGCCTCCCTCCACTGTCCAGCTTTGAGCCTCATCTTCATCTTCGAGCAGTGGCTGGAAGTTACAGCTGCAGCAAATGTGCAGAACATGAAAAGAATTCAGAATAGAATTAGACCAGGAATGATGTTAAATCCAGCCGTGTGCTCCAGAGACCCGGCAAGGTTGCAGGCATCTCTAAGTGAACAGAAGCAGGTAACATATGACTGAATGTAGGGGCCAGGACTAGGAGCTGACCTGTTCGCAAGACAGTGACTTAGCAAGTACAAAATCAATAAAAATCATCCTGACCTCTCTACTTCTAACTCCCGTGTCCAAGCTAACATCCCTGCTCATGATGCAACCTCAGCTAGCTGGTAAGGAGGCCCCAAAAATTCACTCGGAAATTCAACTCCAAATTTATTCTGAATCTTTTTTTTTTAGTGGGAAAAGGACTTGTAATCCCGAAAAGAGACAGCATTAAGTGTAAAAATGATGAAGATGAATCAAATCTATTTCTGATATTTTGGGGTTAGGAGGTAATCTGTGGATATTTGGCCTTTTCCTTATTTGTTATGTTTAAGAGGATTTTGTGTGCTGGAGTGTCAGTCAAACTTGTAATTCTAACTTAAAATGTGGCGTTAAAAAGTTGTAGAGTATAATTTTATGTTGATATTTTAAGAGTATATGAAATGTATTATATGTCTAGATTTTGTTATATTTACAGGAATTATTAAGTACTTGGGAAGATTTTGTTGTTGTTGTTAATCAGACAATTAAGGAAGTCAAATGATTACATTTACAAAGTCTGTTCAAAAAGTTTAATGCAATTTGTGTTTGTTGATGGGACCAAAGTTAATCAAAGGCTCTCTTTAAAAAGTATTAAATATTACTATATTAATTTTTAAAAACAATATTTGCAGGTTGAACGGCATGTATAAATGACATGAAGAACACTGCCAATGTGTTAATTAGACAACATTTTAAATATTCACCAATTCTTATTATAAGAGTATTTCTTTCAAGGTACTTTACCAAATATCATTTTCTTTCATTGAAAGGATTGCTTCAGCCTTGACTGATGTGCACATGCTCATAACAGAGGCGAAGGGCAGTAGAGTGAAGGCCCAAGGCTGTCCCTGGTTAGCCTGTGGACTCGAGTCTCAGTTTTCTCATCTGTAAAATGGCATAATAATAAATATATCATGCAGCCAACTGCAAGGACGGGATGAAATGTTGTGGGTAAAGAAAGCCCCCGCCAACTACCTGGCCCAAGGCAGGCACCCCACAGACAGTGCTTGTGCTTGTCACCTCACTGTGAGACGTACAATAACAGTCATGTAGTACTCTTTTTCTCTGAGCCATTGTTTTCTTGGATTATATTGACAATTTATATCGTAAGGAAATCTCCCAGAGTGACCCCGTTAAGATGTCAGAAATATCATAGCACATGTCAGCTTGAAGCCCTCTAATGGCTTCGTCTTGGTCAGAAGAGGAGCCGAGGTCAGACTGTGGCCTCCAGGTCCCTCAGCAGATGGCTCAGCGCTTTCCTGGGACATACTAGGCCCTTCCATGGCAGGTCTTTGTGACAGCTGTTCCCTCTGCCTGGAAGCTCTTCCTCAAGAATTCTGCATGACTCACCTCTTCCACTTTCAGGCCTCTGTTTGAATGTCACCTGAGCCCCCTTTTTAAAACTGCACCCCACCCAACAGACTAATCCCAGGAATAAGTGCATCCCTTGTGTCAAAAGGGGTGGTCTGAAAGCTTAAGAAATGGTAAAAGGATTCTCCTCATGGTTTATACTTTGTTGCTAGGCTACAATTTTTTTTTTTTTTTTTTTTTGAGACAGAGTTTCGCTGCTATTGCCCAGGCTGGAGTGCAATAGCGCAATGTCGGCTCCCTGCAACCTCCGCCTCCAAGGTTCAAGCGATTCTCCTGCCTCAGCCTCCCAAGTAGCTGGGATTACAGGCACCTGCTACCACACCTGGCTAATTTTTTGTATTTTTAGTAGAGATGGAGTTTCACCATGTTCCCCAGGCTGGTCTCAAACTCTTGACCTCAGGTGATCCACCCACTTCGGCCTCCCAAAGTGCTGGGATTACAGGCGTGAGCCACCATGCCCAGCCCTTTTTTTTTTTTTTTTTTTTTTTTGGAGACAGAGTTTTGCTCTTGTTGCCCAGGCCAGAGTGCAATGGCGCGATCTTGGCTCACTGCAACCTCCGCCTCCCAAGTTCAAGGGATTCTCCTGCCTCAGCCTCCTGTGTAGCTGGGATTATAGGCGCCCACCACCACGCCCAGCTAATTTTTGTATTTTTAGTAGAGATGGGGTTTCACCATCCTGGCCAGCCACCGCGCCCGGCCTGCAATTTGTTTTTAAGTCTTCTTACAATGTTCAGAGACCAAAGATCTTTCTCTTGCAAATTGACAATCGTTTTGCTGCTGTGTTCCTAACAGCTAAAACAGTGCCTGGCACCCAGAAACAACCAAGGATTTGAATGAAGGAGTGGGCCAAGACTCAGGCAACGTAGGTTTTTATCCCAATTCTGAGACTTGCCTGCTTTGTGACCTTGTAGAAATCATGACCTTCTCGAGTCTTCATTTCCTCCTCTCCAAAATGGACCTAACAATCTGTCTCCCGTTGTCTCGATGGGACTGTAGGCGGGATTAATGGAGATGTAAGTGCACATGTACTATAAGGCCCTGCAGAAACATGACAGATGATTGTCATTAGTTGGGGACATTTGCAAAGATTGCCTACATGCATACTGTTTTAAATGTTTTTGAATTGGGAATTGTCTACCCTGTGGCCTTTGTATGAAATGAGATTGCTACATCAAGTATGACAAACATGTCCAGCACCATCGAGTGTTTAGCCCTGTGGCACCACATGAGGAAGGGGGAAGGATGGCCCATTGCAAATTTTCTCAAGACTGGTGAAAATTGGGGTCAACTGGAAGATTCTGGAGATCTATCAATGAGGCCAGATTAGCATCATTGGAATTTGCCTCATCATCCTATAAATGCCTGGGCGGCATCCTCTTGGAAGGATTGTACTGAAGGTAAGAGACTTGATAAAGTACATTACTTCTGATAATACAACAATCCCATGAGTAAGTGCACTCCCTGTGTCCAAGGGGTGGTAAAAAGACTTCCAAAGGAGTCTCCTCATGGTTTATATTGGGTACCTCAGTCTGCAATTTTTTTTAACTCCTCTCATGAAGTTCAGAGACCAAGAATCTTTCTCATGAAGTTCAGAGACCAAGAATCCATCTCCAATTAGCAGATTGACACTGCTAATCACAAGCAAGCCCAGGCTTGTGTTCAGAGACAAAGTCAGTGTGACCGGTGACTGTTACAGCAATACAAAATAATGGTGCCGGGCGCGGTGGCTCACGCCTGTAATCCCAGCACTCTGGGAGGCTGAGGCGGGCGGATCACAAGGTCAGGAGATCGAGAGCATCCTGCCTAACACGGTGAAATCCCGTCTCTACTAAAAATACAAAAATTAGCCGGGCGTGGTGGCGGGCGTCTGTAGTCCCAGCTACAGACTACAGGCTGGCAGGAGGCTGAGGCAGGAGAATGGCGTGAACCTGGGAGACGGAGCTTGCAGTGAGCTGAGATTGTACCACTGCACTCCAGCCTGGGTGACAGAGCGAGACTCCATCTCAAAATAATAATAATAATAATCATCATCATCATCATCATCATCATCATGGCAGCAGTCCCACTAGCCGAGGCCAGCATTGAATAGGGCAAGTTACTCAAACAGGTCACCCTAGCGACCACTCCAAATGCCTGTGCTTAAACTAACTTAGGGAGCCCGGTTTTGCAGGATGTGCAACCACGTTGTGCCCCCTAGGGCTCACCAGACTTCAGTACCTAATCATGTACCTTACCATGGCCCAGGTTCCCAGGGAAATAAAACATGTAAGTTGCCCATACAGGAAACGGAAGTCATCCTCATTGCTCTGCAGATTTAAAAATTACAAACTTCATTAGCAGGAGCTAAGAACAAGAGACGAGTGCCATCTTGTGGAGAGACCCACAGACACGCATGGAGTTGCACCCCAAATTCTCTCCCAGAGCAAGCATTCCCCAAACTCACCCCCCTTAAAGACCTCCTGAGTCAAATGCACTTGAGCACAGAGTTCACAGTGCTCTTTCAACTTTTTCAAAAGAGCAACAGTTTAACAGCTAATCACCCTAAGCTCCCTCACAGCAGCCTGAGGCCTACGGAAGCTCTCCAGGGAGGCTGCACCATGCTGTCCTCCCATCACTGGGCAGCCCATCTCCTCAAGTTGTTGGCCTCCCAGTTGGTAGAAGAGAGAGGGTAATGGTCCTTTTGCTCATGCAGCCTCTCCCCTACTTCAATGCCCACCATTTGGTTTCATGCGAGAACCTTCATTACATATTACACACCACACAGGCGCTGGGGATACCAAAATAACAATGACAGGCTGGCACGGAGTCAGGTAAACAGACATGTAAGTGACAAGTGCTGTGACTGTGCAGAGCAACAGGGCAGAGAGCTGAAGAAGGAGGGAGAGAAGTCCTGGGGCTCTGTCTACAGAGCAGCCTTCACTGAGGGTGCACGACTGCCCCCCGTGTTCCCTGGGGCCCCAGCAGACTCCTCTGAGTGCTAGCTGGAGCAGGAGCTGTGGCCACGTTGACCAAGACCATCCTCGAGGGGAACCTCTGCCCTCCTTGGCGAGGCTGGCCTGGGTGTGGACACTGCTTTTCCTCTTAGTTCTTCTGAGGCGAGGTTTTCCAGTAGAAATGTTTACTAGGCAACTAAAGGAAAAAACAAAAGCAAACAATGAAATACAGGGGTATGTAAAGGCTAGCTTGCAAGCAAAGGTGCCACACCCCGACATGACAGACACTAAACTCCAGCACAGGCCGGCCTGGCCACGGTGGCTTCTTAGCATGTGAATCTCTTTGCCATCTTCACCTCACATGTGTCCAGGGGCACGAGGCCAAGCTGCCAACAAGCCCAGTGAAGGTAGACTGGTCTCACGAGACACACAGCCTACTGAGACCTGCAGTACATTCCAGAAGCTGCTTCCTTCATAAAGCCTGCTCTCGACGGGCTCATGGCATCCACACCCCGGCTTCCACTGTGGTCTACCCATCCTGGCCATGAAAGTGGAAGATCTTACAGTTGTTGTTGGTTTTGTTGTCATTGTTTTTAAGGTCAGTGGACATTTGAGTTGTGTCTGAATTTGGCAAAGATTTATTTTGATTATGCTGGTATAAAATCTGTTTTCTAATCTATTTTATTTCTCAATCTCATCTCAAGGGGAGATATTGTGAAATATATATTTGTTCTTCATCCCCTGTTGCCTGGCATACAACTCCTAAAATCCTTGGAATCTCCAAATGTCTTTCTATAATTGACTTTTATGATGTCTTTTCATATGCTAATAATTGACTGATGGCTGGGCTCCCAGACAGTTTAAGGATGGGACTGTTCTCCAGAAAGACCAAGGCAGGATCAGCACTTCCAGCTCCAACCCTCAACGTCCAAGGAGTGGAGGGAGCTGGAGGTTAAGCTGATTACCAATGGCCAATGGTTTTGTCAATCATGCCTACATAATGAAGCATCCATAAACGGTCCAAAGGAACAGAATTTGGAGAGCTTCCAGGCAGCTCATCAGGTGGAGGTTCCTGGAGGGTAGCAAACCCCTTCCCCCATACCTTGCCCTACACATCTCTTCTTCTGTATCCTTTGTAACGTCCTTTGAGTAAACTGGTAAAGGCATTTCTCTGAGTTCTGTGGGCCACTCTAGCAAATTAATCAAACCCAGAGAGGGGATTGTGGGAACCCCAACTTGAAGCTAACAGGTCAGAAGTTCTGGACGCCCAGAATTGCGACTAGTGATTGGGGATAAGGAGGGCGGCCTTGGAGACTGAGCCCTGTGAGATCCCACACTATCTCCAGGTGGACAGCATCCTAGTTGAATTAGAGAACACCCAGCTGGTGTCTGTCCCCTGAAGAACTGCTTGCTTGTTTGCAGCTGGGGAGAAATCTCCCGCATTTGTTCACAGAAGTCTTCATCTGCGTTGATCGTTGTGTTGTTGAGTGAGAAAATAGGAGAAAGCACTTTGAGCTTGTGTGTTTTTTCCACACTAACACCGTGAAAAATGAAAATGAAATCCTGTGCCTCTCAACCAACTGAACCAATCCCCTCTTGGCCAGGGGTATCCCAGGGAAATGAAAACTGAGTTCCCCACCATGACAGTTGGGAGTTCGGACACGCCCCTGCTAACCGCCCTTAGGCTTTCTTCCCTAAGGTTAAACAGAAACCAGCCCTTCTGAAAGACCACCCAGATATCAACGAACCGCCTACCTCTGCACCTCTTTTGAAGTCTGGACGAAACAGCCCATCAGTGTTCCTTCCAGAGAAGAGACCGCCAACCACAGAGTGGTTCCGGCTGGTCTACAGAGGATGCACAGAGAGGGATTTTGTGTCCCCTCTTCGTCTTTTGATGTCATAGGGCGAATACTCCACCCATCATGTTGACGCTGCCATTTTTTTGAATGTGGAGAGACATAGTGCCCGGTTGCGCATGCGCAGGTTACCTCGCTCATAAATATTTATGATCTTCCTGTAGCTTATTGAATATGTATATTTGGCCACGATGCTCAGCATAACTTCCTTATTCTTCCCACCCTTGAAGTGTCTGTTTCTGGATTCTGGCCGGAGGCTATGCTTTCTGCCTGTCAGAATGGCCACCTGGCAGGCTGCAACCCTTTATAAGAAACGAAGCTCTCCTTTCCGAATTTATGAACCTTGTTATTCTTCCACTGACACTCCTCTTCATCTGGACTTCATTGGGACCCATAAATTTAGTCTGGGGCAACTGGAAATACAAGGAAGCAATGCTGAATTCTAGAAGTTATGCTTGAGATTGTATTCACTTAGTGAAAATATAGGGCAGAATCTGGAAGTAAAGTGGTGCTCTCAGTACAGTGAGTAGTCCACAAGCCATCTAAACAAGGGGTCACGGTTCTGGTTTTGGAACAAGGCATGAGTCTGAATCCCAGCTCTGCTTTTCTAGCTGTGCCTGACTAGTGCAAGCCACTTTGCCATGTGAGCATCTTAGTCCACCCACACCATATAACAGAGCACCGTAGACTGGGTGGCTTCTAAACAACAGTCATTTATTTCCCCCAGTTCTGGAGGCTACAAGTCCAAGATCAAGGTGCCGGTGGATATGGTGTCCGGTGAGGGCTACTCACACATTCTTGCTATGTCTTCACGTGGTGAAAGAGGCACACTAGCTTAGGGGAGAGAATTCACCCTTCCCATACCCTTTGGCCTCTCCTTCTTCCAGTATGTGAGGACAGCAACAAAGTGCCACCCTGGAAGCCGAGAGCAGCCCTCACCAGGCATCGAATCTGCTGGTGCCATGATCTTGGGCTTCCCAGCTTCCAGAACTGGGAGAAGTAAATTTCTATTATTTGTAAATTACCCAGTCTCAGATACTTTGTTATAGCAGCACAGATGGGCTAAGACACCAGGCTAGAGAACAAGGTTTCTCAAAAGTGTGGTTTCTGTCCCACATCAGTAAAAGCCACCCAGGCTCCTTGTGGAAGATATAGATTTCCAGGCCCCATCCAAGAATTTTGAAGCCAAATAGCCAGAGTTAGGCCCCAAATCTGCATTTTGAAGACGTGCTCACTGATGCACATGTGCACCAAATTTGGGGTCTGTTTCAGAGGGAAGGCAACAAGTTTGCAGCCTGTGAGTTCTAAGTCCTGCAGCACATCACTCTGGACCCTGTGACCCCAGGGAAACACAAGTAAATCACTCATCACTTCTTCCACTCACTGACAATAAAAATAGTTCTTGTGGGCTGGGCACAGTGGCTCAGGCTTGTAATCCCAGCACTTTGGGAGGCTAAGGTGGGCGGATCACTTGAGGTCAGGAGTTCCAAACCAGCCTGGCCAACGTGGCAAAACCCTGTCTCTACTAAAAATACAAAAATTAGCCAGGCATGGTGGCATGTGCCTGCAATCCCAGCTACTCAGGAGGCTGAGACAGGAGAATCACTTGATCCCAGAAGGCGGAGGTTGCAGTGAGCCGAGATCGCACCACTGCACTCCAGCCTGGGCGACAGGGCAAGGCTCTCTTACAAAAAAAATAAAGAAATAGTTCTTGTGAAAAACAGTTGGAAAAAAAAATCTTTTAAAACACTTTGTACCTGCACATAAGCTGTGCTCACTACTGATGCCAACCCCAAAAGACAGAAACATCCAGAACCCAGAGTTGATGTGGAAGGCAGGGGAGAGGGAGTAGACAAGGCTCCAACCCTCTCCCTACGGCAGCCACGACAGCCAGGCCCTCAGCTGTCAGAGGCACCAGGGTGACCTGGAAGACTTGGTTTGAACAAAGGGCTTCTTTTGTTTTTAACCTACTTTCTGTGATAAATGACCATCTTTAGTTTCCTAAAATAAATCTACATTAGCACCGAGTTGACAAAAATGCCCTGGTTGGGCAACATTGTGGAGCAGCAGATTTTGCTGTTAAGGCCGTACCTGCCTCCGCGCCTGTTCTCAGTGCAGCTCTGCTCGCTAAATATCTGTCTCAGGACATTTTCTGCTCTATAAGTTACTCTATTATGTCTAAATTTAACTTCCTGTGTTGTCCGTTTCAAGGGAATTTGTATTTGAAGCCTAATCTTTTGCTGCGGAATACAATTGCAAGAGGAAATATTTTCTCCCATGTCAGGATTCCATGCAGGGCTCCCGAAGACAACACTATTAGCCCATTTTCTAGGACAGAAACCATTTCCACCCAGAAAGTTCTTTGTGGTAGAAGGTTAAGCAATGTTTTAGTGATTCAAAAATCAAATCTAGGCAGGACTATTCCTCTGTGGCATTGTCACGTGTGGTCACTTCTGTAGATTGTATCCCTAAAATCACTCCCACCCTTTCCCCCCTTTGCCTTTCTTTGCTCTAGAAGCTGAAAATCCAAAATCCTCCATTTCTCAGAGTCTTGCAGCCAGGGGCTGGTGGGGATGGGAGAGAATACGACAGTTCTGTCTAGTAAGATGCAGGTGGAAATCCCTAGAGTGGCTGTCCCTCCCCGAAAAAGAAGGGAAGGCCGGGCGCGGTGGCTCAAGCCTGTAATCCCAGCACTTTGGGAGGCCGAGACGGGCGGATCACGAGGCCAGGAGATCGAGACCATCCTGGCTAACACGGTGAAACCCCGTCTCTACTAAAAAATACAAAAAACTAGCCGGGCGCGGTGGCAGGCGCCTGTAGTCCCAGCTACTCGGGAGGCTGAGGCAGGAGAATGGCGTGAACCCGGGAGGCGGAGCTTGCAGTGAGCTGAGATCCGGCCACTGCACTCCAGCCTGGGCGGCAGAGCGAGACTCCGTCTCAAAAAAAAAAAAAAAAAAAGAAAAAGAAGGGAAATACCCTTCTATAGGAAAGCACTTTCTTTTTCCACTGTATACTCTCCATTTCTTTCGCCTGGAATGCAATTGTGACTATTGGCAGAACAGCAGCTATCTTGTGACTGTGAGAGAAAAAATATTGAAAGGAAATCCAATCAGCTCAGGATGAGAAGAGGAAAACACACAGTGAGACTCAGTCCCTGAGGCCTCTTGGAGCAGCTGCGAAAGTTCTGGCCTGTCCTCCTAGAGACTCCTTTTGTGAGACAAATGAACCTTGTCTGTTTTAGGCCAGTCTTGGGGAGGGCTTCTGTGACCTAACACACTTTCCTAGCCAATAAGCAAGACTTGACATTTTCTACTGTGGTTTGTCTCATTTTTTCTCTAGGCAGTAAAATGATAGATCTTCAAGGGGTTGAGGCACAGACATCCCCTTCCATCCACTTCTGTGTAGACCAGCTGTGCCATGAGGTCTATAGCCCTGATGGAGGTGTAAACATCCGTGTGGCTCTGACACTCTTAAACTAGAATGCTTCTTGGATTTGCCATAAAACAGCTAAAAGAATGACAGGTGAAGTCGTAAGTACATGCTACGTGCTGAGCATTATTCTAAGTGCTGTACAATCAGTATTAACTCATTTAATCTTCTCAACACCCCCTAAGATGTATTATTTATTAATCCCAGTTTACATATAGATATTTAAAGCTCAGAGAGTTTAAGCAACTTGTCTAAAATCACACAACTGGTGGAACCAAGCACAGGCCCAAGCTGGCAGCCTGGTCTCCTAATCCTGGTGTGTCTGGAGTTGGCTCCTTCTGGTGGGTCTCCTCAGTCTGGCTGACTTCAAGAATTAAGCCGGGGACCTTCTCAGTGAGTGTTATAGCTCTTACAGGTGGTGCACACCCAAATAGTCAGCAGCAGCAAGATTTATTGCTAAGAGTGAAAGAACAAAGATTCCACAGCACGAAAGGGGACCCCAGCGGGTTACCACCGCTGGCTCTGGTGACCAGCTTTTATTTCCTTATTTGGCATCGCCCACGTCCTGCTGATTGGTCCATTTTACAGAGAGCTGAGTGGTCCATTTTACAGAGTGCTGATTGGTCCATTTTTACAGAATTCTGATTGGTGCATTTTCAATCCTCCGGCTAGATACAGAGCGCTGATTGGTGCATTTACAATCCCCTAGCTAGACAGAAAAGTTCTCCAAGTCCCCACCTGACCCAGAAGCCCAGCTGGTTTCACTTCTTGCTGGTACTTTCTGTCAACCAGAGTCAAATAATTTTTTCCAACCAACCAGGCAACTCACAAAATCAGTGAGTTCCTGGGGTATAATTTTCAGGCATCAGGCTTCCAGAGGTCAGAATTCTGGCCAGCCGTGATATTCTCCCTCCAGTGAAGAGCCCTCCGGACCTGCTCCATAGCCAGGGCAGGACCTGCCTCCCAGCAGAGCAGAGGTGACCTTGTCAGGAGCATGAGAAATGATCTTCAGACTGGGGGGCCCACCGTCCCCCAGGTTTCCTGCCTGTCTTTCCTGCAGGTCTCAAAATCTATCTTGAACAAACGCTTACATCATTTATTTTTAAATAAAAAAGAACCACTCTTGGGAGAAGGTAGTGCTTGGTTTTTTCTTCTTGGCAGAGTTCATTCCAGAGCCTGTATGAAGGCCTAGATTCTGTGTGTTTGGTTTTGTTATCTCTGTGCCCTACTAGAGTTTTATTTAAGGTTGCAAAGCCACAGTGCCTATGAATTAGACTTCCATACATTTTCTTTTCATACTTCATCTGAAAAGGAAATAATATCAATTGCATGCTTACTACGTGATGAAACTGACTAAGCAGATCTTACAATTGCACACTATATCTAGAGCTGTTACGTCTTCTGTTAAGATTCCCACCCCACCTGGGGAATAAAAGCAATTTTTACAAAGTTAACGTGAAAAAGATAAAAATTCATTTTTGCTTCATTCTGAAATCTCCAGCTGGCAATGGAGAGAAGATCAAATTGTTTTAGTCAGCTGTGGCTCCCTCCTCCTTTTTGAAGAGCACTAAATATGCGTGCTTAGTTAGGTCCATTGTTTTGTAAAATCACATCTATTTGCTCTGCTATTGTCGCCGTGAAGCGTGAATATAGCATGCTGCCTGCTGGGCTGGAAATACACACGTCGAGCCAATCCCGTACTTCATTTATGATCTATTATTCTCCATTATTCCTGCAGAGCTTCTGATTGCATTTCTATTAATCGTTCTAATTTGCTCTTCATTATGTTATTTGCCATTCAGCGTTGGGCCTCTACTCGGTTGGCTTCCAGTGTTTAGTAACTTATGTTGAGCTGCAGCTTTCTTTAGACTGGTGCTGCCTGAGAACGCAGACACCCAGTATCTTTGCTGCCTCCGAAAGGGGCCCGCAGAGGCCTCATGTGCCCATCTCATGTGTATGGCCAACAGGTTAGGGCCCTTTACTTACAATCTAGTATGCATCCCTCGTCCGCAGCTATTTACTAAATATCCACTGGCTGCCAGGCCTGTGCCAGGTGCTGGGATAATGAGCCTGCAGGAGCTGAAGCCTGCGGTGGGAAGTGGGCCAGGAGCCCAGGGCACATCCCCGAGTAGACCCTACAGGACCCTGTGCCAGTTAGGACGCGTTGAACTGCAAGTGATGGAAACTCGCCTTCAATGGAGCAAAGGTCAGGGGAAGCCGACCATTTCCTGAAACAAAAGTCAGGAGATAAGGCTCTCCAGGGCTCATGCCTGTGAAAGTCAGGACTCAGGATCATTTTCACCTTTCTGCTCCTTCGCCCTGCTCGCCCACCCCGCCTTCCCCCACCCTGCATTCCAACTTCTCCCTGTGCTTACAAGGTAGCTGAAGGAGTTTTAAGTGACACGTCCAGACACAACGGTTTCACAGAAACAAGATAGGGGTTGACATTTCTTTGTATCTCTTGTTAAAAGTGAAGAAATCTTTCCTAGGAACACCCCAGCAGCCTATCCCTTGGGTCTTGTTGGACAAAATCACATCATAGGCTCATGTTTAAACCAACCACTGGCAAGTTATATGAGCTGGCCACAATTGGCTGGGGCCCATCGGGAGCTTGAAGAGTGGATGAGGCAGTCTCCCCTAAACCTGAGGCTGCACAGGGGAGATGAAATAGCTAAACAAAATCAAGGCTGTATTAGGAAGCAGAAAAGGAGAGTGTCATGGTCTAAATGTTTGTGTCCCTCCAAAACGTATGTGTTGAAACCTAACCCCCAATGCAATAGTATTCAGAGGTGGGACTTCAGGAGATGATTAGGTCATAACAGCTTCGCCCTTATGAATGGGAGTTAGTGCCCTTCTTAAGGAGAGCCGAGGGAGTGTTTGCGCCTTTGATCATGTGAAGACAGAGCAAGTAGTAGCTCTCACCAGACACCAGATCTGCTGGCACCTTGACCTTGGGTTTCCCAACTTCCAGAACTGTAAGCAATAAATTTCTGTTGTTTACAAATTACCCAGTCTTAGGTATTTTGTTCTAGCAGCACAAATGGAGTAAGACAGAGAGGTGATGGATGTTGGGTAAGTTACCAAAAACATCTCATTACTTTCTCTCCACCTACAGTAATGGTTCTTCTAAATTTAAAAAAAAAAAAAAATCTTTTTTTTTTTTTTTTTTTTGAGACAGAGTCTCACTCTGTTTCTGTCACCCAGGCTGGAGTGCAGTGGTGTGATCTTGGCTTACTGCAACCTTCACCTCCCGGGTTCAGGTGATTCTGCTGCCTCAGCCTCCCAAGTAGCTGGGACTACAGGCACCCGATACCATGCCTGGCTAATTTTTGTATTTTTAGTAGAGATGGGGTTTCACCATATTGACCAGGCTGGTCTCGAACTCCTGACCTCGTGATCCGCCCGCCTCGGCCTCCCAAAGTGCTGGCATTACAGGCGTGAGCACTTGCGCCCGACCAAAAAGAAAGATTCTTAAATGGGTGTGGACTTTACTATTTTTATAATAATGTTCTTTTGCGGGTAGTTCTTTTATAACTATAAAACAAAAACTGATTTAAAAATTAAGGACAAAGTTACAAAACCAATGAAAATTAAGTTGTCAAAATTACAGTTATGGACAAGTGGCATTGTTTTGCTGAAATCAATAGCTACTCCCAACATAAATAAGTTGCTATAGCAGCTGCTGTATCAGTGTGTGTCTCACGATCATTCAGCATCCTTTCCACTGTCCCTTCATTCATGCTTCTGTGCAGTTTTCTTGAAACTGCAGTGCCACTTAGTTTTCCTGGGCATGAACTCAGCCTACACCTGTCCCCTTCTCTTTGGCCAGTGAAAATGACTGTAGTTATTCATGTTCACAGAGTACATTTCAGTTATTGTTATTATTATTGTTGTTGTTTTGAGACAAAGTCACACTCTATCACCCAGGCTGGAGTCAGTGGCACAATCATAGCTCACTGCAGCCACAAGCTCCAAGGCTCAAGTGATCCTCCTGCCTCAGCCTCCAAAGTAGGTGGGACTACAGGTACACATTGCCATGCCCAGTTAATTTTTAAAAAAATATTTTTGTAGAGATGAGGTCTCACTCTGTTGCCTAGGCTGATCTCAAACTCCTGGGCTCAACTGATCCTCTTACCTCAGCCTCCCAAATCGTTGGGATTACAGGTATGAGCCACTGTGCCTGGCCCATAGCAGCATTTATAATAGCAAAAACAACTAGACATCACCCAAATGTTAATTGACTAAATAAATTGTGGTGTATTTAATATAATGGAATACTATACAATGATGAGAATTAATTAACCACAGCTATACTCCAAAATACGGCTCCATTTTAGAAGCATAATGTTTGACAAAAAGTGAATCACAAAGAGCAATGTACAATATACCCCTTTTTCTAGAACTCAAAGCAGATACATTGCCACCCTCGGGCCTTGGCATTGGTCATTTCCTGTACGCGGAGCATTCGTCTCCCACACTTCTGCATAGCTTATTCCTTTACCTCCCTCAGATCTTTGCTAAAATGACACCACTGACCCTTTTGTGTAAAATCATAATCCTAGTGTATGCAATCCCTCTCACTTCCCTCTACTTTCTCTATTTTCCACAACACACCATAGCGCCATCAGCTTCTAACAGCATCTGCTATATTTATCTTGTGGATGGTTTACTGACGGTCTCCCCAGGTAGAAACACACATTCTACGAGAGCAAGGCTCTTTGTTTTGTTCAGGTATATCTTAAGTGGCTAGAACCCCACTTACACAAAACAGGCACTCAATACATACATATATATATACACACACACACATATATATACACACATACACACACACACACACACAAACACACACACACACACATATATATATATATATATATTTTTTTTTTTTACAGTCTCGCTCTGTCACCCAGGCTGGAGTGGAGTGCCCTGGTGCGATCTTGGCTTACTGCAACCTCCACCTCTGGGGTTCAAGTGATTCTCCTGCCTCAGCCTTCTGAGCAGCTGGGATTACAGGCGCCCACCAACACACCCAGTTAATTTTTGTATTTTTAATAGAGACAGGGTTTCAACATCTTGGCCAGGCTGGTCTCGAACTCCTGACCTCAAGTGATCTGCCTGCCTCGGCCTCCTAAAGTGCTGGGATTACAGGCGTGAGCCACCGCGCCTGGCCTCAACACATATTTTTACTGTCTTCCTGCCTGCCGCTTCTACCTCACTGCCTCAGCTTAGTGTCTTATTAAGACTACACATGGTTGTTATACCACATGTATTCAGGAGCAGTTGACAAAATGTAACTTTTGCCTGGTGGCCTCCAGAAATTTACCCATCCATTTATTCATTCACCTGAACCACACTTGTGTGAATGAAGCAGACAAATAGGTGATGAGGCCATAAAGAAGTTCCTCGTGGCATGGGATCTGGCCAGTCCCTTACACATGAGAAGCTGTCACTGAGGGCCCTTCTGAATGAGGTCATCATAGATGATGTCTACACAACCACACATAACTTTCATCACTACATACAAAAAAGCCATTATGTTACATCGCTAAGGCTGCCTCCTGCTGAAAGTGACCACTTGAGCATCAGTAAGAATACAAATAGCAATGGAACAGAACACATTCCTATGTTTAAATCCATTTCTTCATACCGATACTCAAAACCGAGAGCAACATTGACTACAACAAATTGAGACAGGATTGTTCCCTTGACCTTGACACCCTTTGTAGCAGGAACTAGAGTGGCTCATTTCACTCAGCCCGCTGCTGGCCACTCCTCGCGAGAGGGAGTGTGTGAGCAGGTGAGCTGAGCGCTGGGACTGGAAGGAACAAATGCTGGAAACAGCTGGTCGCTCCTCTCTCATGGGAGCAGACTCTGCGCAGGCCCTGCGGCAGCAGCCAAGCCCTTGCCCTCTCGGCACCCAGGTTCTTGTCTGGTGTCCAGGAAGAATTAGGTCACAGGAACAGATTGAAGCATGGTGTTCGTGGAGGATTTTATTGGTCAATAGATGTGGCTCTTAGCAGAATGGGGAATTGGAAACGGGGTGGTGTGGGAAGAAGGTGCTCTTTCCCTGAAGCTGCACCGTCTGAAGTTAGCCACGTCTATCTGTAGTCTCTGACGCTCAGCCGCTTGTATCCCCGACCTTCAGCCGCTTGTATCCCCGACCTTCAGCCGCTTGTATCCCCGACCTTCAGCCGCTTGTATCCCCGACCTTCAGCCGCTTTTCTCCCCGACCTTCAGCCGCTTTTCTCCCCGACCTTCAGCAGCTTGCATCCCTGACTGCTTGCATCAGCCACTTGTGTTGCTCTGCCAGCCGAAGTCTTTTTATGGGCACAGGATAGAGGCATGGCAGGCCAAAAAGGCAACATTTGGGTGGAAAATGGGGTCAGCTGTTTTCACTTAGGGCTGCAGTTCCAGGCCCAAGGGTGGGGGTTTAGCCAGGAGCCCAGCCATTCTGTATCAAAATCACTGATTGGAGGAGACTAGGAAACCCACTTGTTTTAAAAATTGGTCAGTAAGGGAAAAGAATCCAGCATGTATCTGACTTTATATAAATCGTACCTTATATCATCACATAGTTGATGAGGGAAAGCTTCTCTTTATAGAAGTATTCCAGCAAACAAAATAAAGGAAAAAATGATTTAAAAATTAGAAAATCACCATTTTGCCACCTCTGATGAAATAACCTATGGTAATCATGGGCAACAACCAAGCATAAGGGTCCTGCAGCTGAGGTACACACAGCTTCTGTGAAGCATTCTTGACAAAGACATGGAACCCGAGATCTAACTACCAGAAATACAGAGGACAGAGACACACGTTCAAAGATCCCACACAAATGCAATTAGCAAATTTCAGGTTCTACAGGACAAACATTGTATTTCTTTAACAGACACATTTTTCAGATCCCTGGGGTCCAGGTCCAGCCCATGCTGCAGTCCGAGGGGAGTGAGTGGATGAACAGAAAGAACACCTGGGGGGCTGTAGGCAGGTGAATATGGTTTTATTCAGTGACGGCTTTCATTAACAACTTTTTCACACTAGCTCTTTCATGAGCAGCTTCTCTCACACTGTCAGCTCTTATCTCAGCTGTTTGCTCCGGCTCTTCAGCTCCTGCTGCCCCCACATCTGCAGCTGCACGGACAGCTCTGCCTTGCCTTCAGGGTCAGCAGCTTCACTTTCTCTGGGCACCAGCGCGAGCCGAGCTGTGGCTCCGCTGTGTCCATCTGCAGGACGGACAGCTCCGGTTCTCTCTCTGGGAACCAGGGTGCCCGCCATGTTAAGTCATGTTGAGGCAGGCTGAGCCCCAAGAGCCAAGAGCCTCTGTACAGCGTCACCAGGACAGTCACACCTTTTACAGACAATAGTGGCTCAGAGTCAAGTACGAACTTACACAAACGGGTTATATAACAAGTGGGGGTATGTGCTAGCATGCGAAACTCACTGAGTCATGCAGGCCTGGATATCTGCCTCGGCCTATTCTTTGACCAAAGCACATCCATGTACCTCACAACATTCCAAACAGGTGGCAAGAAAGAGAAACAGTAGAGATTAGAAGAGACTTCAGAACACAAGAGTCATCGCAGTGATTTTACCTGCTCTGGTGAAGTCCTGATTGTGCCAATTGAAACAAACTGTTAAAAAACTTTATCAGATAATCAGCAAAACTGGAAAATTCAATAACTATCTGATAACATTATGTAATTATTGTTCATTATTTTGATATTAAGGTTATTTTGTAAAGAGCTTTACTATTTTAGAGAGGCATACTGAAATATTTATGGACAAAATGATGCCATGTCTGGGATTTGCTTCAAAACGACCCAGGTGGGGGACAGTACAGATGAAAAATGACTGGGTATGAGGTGACAATTGTTAAACTGGATGATGAATACAGGAGGATTATGCTACACTATTTCCCTTCTCAATATTTATAAAAATTTAATGAATTTTCCATAATGAAGTTTATCTCCTAAGAATTTTTATCTGTAGGCTAATTAGTGGATATGTTCCACTCAGTGCAAATCTACACCAGTGGTTTGGGTGAGACTAGCCAGCCTGTCTCGGTTCTGCTTCCAATTCTGGGTCAAAGATTCACTGGCAAACATCCACAAAATAAGCAAAAGTCAATGCAACACTTTGTTAAGCATGAAAGACGCATGAGAAATAATTTTTACCATGAATATCTCACCATCAGTTTGCAGGCAAGAGACGACAGGAATATGTACATGTCAGTGGTGACATCATCCATACACCATCAGCTAGTGATTTTACACAATACCAAGTGGGGCCACCTCTGTCACTCAGGGTGACACACAACCCTCTTACCATATCCAAGTTTCAAGAAGCTCTGCTGATCAAATGGGCCATCTCCCTGCTCACGATCCCTCTCTCTATCTAGTTAATTCTAATAGCAGGCTTGTATTAGGTTAAATTATATTGCAAATTGACCAGAAAATTCTGACTTCCATTGAAACGTTGAAATAAGCATTCCCATCGTTTGCACCAAGAGTTACTCCATTGCCCTCTGTGTCTCCTTCAGGGATCAGCACAAATGAAATAGACATGGACACCTCCCAGGAAGGACTTGAGGACAGCGGGAGGCCCTCTCTCCAGTCATGGTTCTGACAGCACCAGGCAGGCTGGGAAGGGCACCTCTGCTGAACAATGGTGTGCTCAAGTCTGCATGATTTCATTCTTTTGAGTCCCACATCCACTTCACCTTGTTTTAAAGGATGATGGTGTAAATAAGAGCTACAGTAGCAGCCACAGAGGGAAAGCAGTGTGGAAATGCATTGTGGACAGTTCTCTAAAGTAAAAATAAATAAGAACTCTATGTCCTTGAATACATCCTCTCGTCTCTCATGTGCCCTGCACTTCCATAGGCTGGCAATTTGTGCTTGGAAAGACACTCAGCCCAGCCATGGAGTGTCTGACCCCCCTGATGCCATTTTCGGAGGAAGCCAGTGGACAGGGGGCCACTCCCGCATGAGGGCTTGGATCTCTGATGGAACCTGACTCTGAGGATTTGATAGTTGTTTCCTCTCATCCTTATTTGTTCCCTTTCTTAGAACATCCCTTGCAAAGGTTCAGGGCATTTGCAACTGCTGTGAAGTGAGCATTTGAAAGACGAGATGCCTCACATTGCCAGAAATGGTCCCTGGTCTCCCACCAAATACACTGACCTTGGCGATGGTCACCCTCATGTTGACCTGAACCTAGGAGTGGAGGGAAAAGTGGAGGAAAAACTTGTCCCTTGTCATAGTAAGACACGTCTATGGAGAGAGGGGGCTTCAGCCCTGCCCTCGGGAACATGATTGTGCTCATGCCTCCATTCTCCAAGCTGTGGCATGAGCTCACTCATCCTCAGCAAATGCTGCAGCCCCTCCTGCCCTCACGCCCTGCAGATGGGACTCAGCTCAGGGCAGGGCTGCAGGAGGCAATAGGGAGTTTCCCTTGTGGTATCATCTCAGCCAGGGGTGAAACCCAAGGAAATCTTAAGGATTTCCAGAGCTGCCATTAATTATATCATGCTTATTCCTTAGATTCCTGAGTTCAGTTATCCTTGATCCGTTTAACAGACTTTAACTGAATACTTGCTGAGGACCAAGCAGTGCGCTAGGTGTTATTTGCTCACCATCCATTTAACAGACTTTAACTGAGTAGCTGCTGAGGACCACGCACTGTGCTAGGTGCTATTTGCTCACAATCCGTTTAACAGACTAACTGAGTAGCTGCTGAGGACCAAGCACTGCGCTAGGTGTTATTTGCTCACAGCTGATTTCTTTCTAAAGCTGACCTAAAGGATGTCTTGGCACTGTGGGAAGCTCTCTACTTCTTGCACTTCTGTTTTTTCCACTGTTTCTTAATATAGGAGGTCACATACGGCACAGGTGGCTGTCGGTATAGGTCTGCTTTCAAAAATCAGCTCCCTGCTCAGCTGGGCTAGGATTGAAGGGTTTTGCCCAGTTAGAATGTTCCTTTACTTCCATCTTCAGTCAGGGGAACACAGCCCTCCCTCCGTCCTTGGCAATTCGCCTGCAGCAGAATTACAAGCCCCTCCCCAGCCACCACCACTTCCTCCAGGAAGCAGCTGATGGCTCTGGGGCCATTGTATCTTCTAGACAGGGAACTGCTACCAGCCTGCAAAATCAACCCGAGAATACAAAAAGCCAGTTCAGAGATGCTGCTATTGAAACTCAGTTTCTGTTCCTGTCGTTTCCTAACTTTTCTGAGCAGGTACTATCAGGCCTTAGTTTTCTCCTGCATGCCATACCAATGCCTACAACATTTCTTGCTTGCATCATTCATTTGACCCCTAGCACAATATGGTTCACTTTTGTTTTGGATCTGTTCTGATTCCCAGACTAGATTTTCAGGGAGTGAGGCTGGTGGCAGGTCTGGTGCAGAGTGGAAGGGGCGGTGAGAATTTCACTTCCGCAGGCATAGTTTCACTTGGCACAGAGAACTCTTTTTCAGCCAAACCCTTAAGGATCATCTTGTTTTGATAAACCTTATTTTTGTTTTAGAAACAAAAACATAGCTCGTGGGGCGAAGCCAAGAGTAAGACTCTGAAAACAAAATTGTCCTGTTTAATACACTTCCTCAAAGTCCCTGACAGTGAAAGACTAAAAGACCCCAGACAAAGGTTGGGCGCAGTGGCTCACACCTGTAATCCCAGCACTTTGGGAGGCTGAGGCAGGCGGATCATGAGGTCAGGAGATGGAGACCATCCTGGCTAACACGGTGAAAACCCGTCTCTACTGAAAATACAAAAAATTAGCCGGGCATGGTGGTGTGTGCCTGTAGTCCCAGCTACTCAGGAGGCTGAGGCAGGAGAATCACTTGAACCCGGGAGGCAGAGGTTGCAGTGAGCCAAGATCAAGCCAATGCACTCCAGCCTGGGCAACAGAGCGAGACTCTATCTCAACAACAACAACAACAACAACAACAAAAACCCAGACCAAACAAACAAACAAAATGACAGGCAAGGTTCCACTTGGGAAAGAGGCACTGGGAAGTTCCTGCCGGCAAGGAGAGCAGAGGGCGTTTAACAACCGTGGCTTTGATTGCTTTAGGAGGTTTTCGGGTGCAGTAATGTAGCCACCTCCATCCCTCCCACGCATGCCCCAATTTCTCACACCTTGAGGTGGGAGGTATCCCTTCTGAAGGAGACACAAATTCAGGAAAATAATGCAGTGAGACAATCAGTAATCTGGGACAAGGATTCCGAAACAAGAAGCTAGAGGCGACTGGGAGGAACCTTAACACGCCCCTTTCTTCCCTGGAAATTTGGGAAGGAGCCTGGCTTTCCCAGTATTTGTGAAATGGGGGTTTGGGAGCTTTATTTACATTTCAAAGGTCTTAGTGATCCCAGGCCCAGGACCTAATGCAGCAAAAAGGGCCCTGAATTAACTTGGGTTGCTACAAAGATGCTGGTTGTAAATGGGGCAAAAACAAAATGAAGAACCTGCATAAAAATCTGTGTGTCTCTTTGCAGCCTAGAGTGTGGCTGGTAAATGAGGTCTTTTTTCATTTGGTACCATAAATAACACATTCAGGAAGATTCCATCAACTGAGTCCTGTGGAAATATTGGCCTCAGAATTAGCAACACTGAGTTCATTGTGTGGTGGTGTTAATATCCATCCAGCGGATTTTATTAATCACACCTCACAAAGGGCTCCCTATTTGCCAAGAGGCTGATACAAAGATGCAGGTCTCAGGAACTAATGCCATGGTTTGCTATTTGTTTTTCTTTTCCACATAATTACTTTTCACAACAATTTTCATTATAAAAATAACATAGTCACAAAAAATGGCCAAAGCAACTGTGAACTTTTCAATCTATTTCTTTGCAGTTTTTCATTGTTTATCATTTTTAAATTAAAAGATGTTTTATAAGAATGATGGTTTCCAGCTGCATCCATGTCCCTACAAAGGACACAAACTCATCCTTTTTTATGGCTGCATAGTATTCCATGGTGTATATGTGCCACATTTTCTTAATCCAGTCTGTCACTGATGGACATTTGGGTTGATTCCAAGTCTTTGCTATTGTGAATAGTGCCGCAATAAACATACGTGTGCATGTGTCTTTATAGCAGCATGATTTATAATCCTTTGGGTATATACCCAGTAATGGGATGGCTGGGTCATATGGTACATCTAGTTCTAGATCCTTGAGGAATCGCCATACTGTTTTCCATAATGGTTGAACTAGTTTACAATCCCACCAACAGTGTAAAAGTGTTCCTATCACAAGAACAGAAAACCAAACACTGCATGTTCTCACTCATAGGTGGGAACTGAACAATGAGATCACTTGGACTTGGGAAGGGGAACATCACACACCGGGGCCTATCATGGGGAGGGGGAGAGGGGAGAGGGGGAGGGGGAGGGGGAGGGGGAGGGGGAGGGGGAGGGGGGAGGGATTGCATTGGGAGTTATACCTGATGTAAATGACGAGTTGATGGGTGCTGACGAGTTGATGGTTGCAGCACACCAACATGGCACAAGTATACATATGTAACAAACCTGCACGTTATGCACATGTACCCTAGAACTCAAAGTATAATAATAATAATAAATAAATAAATAAATAAACAATAAAAAAAAAGAAAAGAAAAAGGAAAAAAAATTAAAAAAAACAAAAAAAAAGATGTTTTATAAATTGTTTGTAAAGATAGAATCTTGCTATGTTGCCCAGGCTGGTCTTCAAGCAATCCTTCTGCCTCGGCCCCCCCGCAAAATGCTGGAATGACAGGGGTGAGCCACCACATCTGACCTCATTGTTTAATTTTCTAAAAATTATGAAACCATTCAAACACACAGAAAACAGCACAACAGACACCTAAATACTCACCACTAAAATAAAAAATATGCTTGCATTTTACTGTATAACTACAGTGCTCTCTCTCCCTTTCAAATAACCCAAACATGACAAATACAGCAAAAGCCCCCACCCCGGGGTCGTCTCCTCCCACATGAACCCACATTTAGAGGCGACCACTGTGCTGAATTCAGTGTGCCACAGTCCTGGGTCTGATTTTGTACTTTTACTGCATTATTACATGAATCCATAAATATCTACTGTTGTTTTGAGTGTTTTTGAAATGTTCATAAGTGATAACTTCCTACTGTATCTGTTTGCTCTTCATTTTTCCTTTCAACATCACTAAGTCTCTCATTTTAACTGCTGCGTTGACTGAATAAAACAGTTTATTCATTCCTCTGCTGAAGGAGGGCTAAGTCGCGGCTACTCTGTTGCTATTACAAACGGTTTTGCTCAGACCTTTTCCTGGGACTCCTTGTGTAGACATGAATGACTGGATCCTGGAGTATGCACACTTCAGCATTAGTGGAAATGGACAGGCTTTTCTCTTAAGTGCTCATATCATGTATCTTCCCATCTTTCTTTTCTGAGTTCCATTTCCCCTTGAAAGAAGGCAGTCAGTAATTTGGAAAAAAATTACAGAACAAGAAGCTGGATGTTGCTGGGAGAAATCTAAAAAAAAACAAAACAGCCGCCTCCTCCATGGAAATACAGGGAAGGCTGCTGCTGTCTCTCCCAGCAACTGTGAAATGGGGCTTTGAGGAGCTTTTTTACATGCAAAGGGCAGCAGCTACCCAGATGGCCCCTCGAGGAGGCCGACCGGATGTGCCCTCCTGCAGGCCTGGGGCCTCATCCTCACCAGCCCTCGGCAACAGCAGCCGTTCATTTTTCCAATTAAGGGGAGGGTGAGCGGTCTGTTCGTGTGTTTATTGGCCCTTCAGCTTCTTCTCTTCTTCGGCTTCCTCTTCTTCACATCACATCACTCCCCATGGGACTGTTTGTCCCGCGTTGATTATCGCGTGGGCAGTGGCCAACGCGTCCTGCTCCTGGTAGGACAGCCACCCTGCTGGCACACCAGCGGGACACGTGTGTTTCAGTTGTCTCTGCCTGGACAGTGTGCCCCTGCCAATTCCCACCAGCACGAACTGTCTCCAAATGGAAAAGAGTGCTGGGGAGGCCGGACCCGGCTAAGATAAAGGAAAGCAAAGATAAAGGGAAGCTGTCTTCTGTCGGGGGACCCTGTGCCAGTTTGTCAAGACTTAGCCAAGGTCTTGTCTGGGTGAAGGAGATCCGAGCTGACTTTGAAGTTGAGAAGATGCAGGGGCATTATAAATGAACACCTCTTGGGGTCAAGGTGGGTGGAAAATAGGACTGTGGGCACGAAGGGCCCCAGAGGTAGGCCAGGATGCGGGGAGGGCCCCTGAGACAGGCTCCAGGGAGGTGTCCCTAAAGCGGCTCGGTCTGGCCCCAGGTCAAGGTCCACCCTGGGAGGCGGGAAGGCTCTTCGTTTTCACTGTTAGCGCTCCCTGTTCTTTGCCAGCCCACATACCCATCAGAGCGTGCTCTGTGGTCCACACTCTTTCAGGAGTTTTCTTCTCCTCCGTCCCCCACGTGCCACCGTGGAGGCCAGCAGGTCTCTCAGTGACTTTCTGCATGGCACGCTTGTTTCTTGTTTCCTGCACACAGAGAATAACCTCAGCATTTCAGCTTTACGCAACGGTCTCCTACTAGACTGCATCTTCGACATTTTTAAAATTGCTTAGTATTACATAAACAAATGCTTATAAAATAATTGGGTGCATCTTCAAATCTATAATACAGTAATCTTATTTGCAAATTTTTTAAAAAATGAAGTAATTAGTTCAGAGCCTGTGGACAGAGGTGAGCGAAGGAAACGCGCCAGAGGCTTTTATAAATGCTTCTTGGTTTATGCATTGGTTGGCTGCGTCTGACCTTATACCCCGCAGATTTGGATTCTCAACTGATCCGCTTTACACTTGAGGACTAAGATCTGATTTTTTTATCTTGCCCAAATTCCTATCTAAGGGCTCTGGGGAGTCATGCCCTACAAACCATAAATTCTCATCAGATGGGTTTTATTTGACCCTGTATATAGTGACTTACTTTCCAATCTGACTGGCATAACAAGGAAGAAAATCAAAATGTTTTACCCCCAAATACATTTCCTTGCCATACCTTGAAATTGTCCTGCAAAGTCTCTCGTGGGAAAAATCCACATTCTATAGAAAATCCCCTTCCCCCTTTGTTTTCCTTCATTTCTTTCCAGACCCAGGAGATAATCAACTAAGAGCCAGGTACCCTTTTAGGTCTTATAAGAAACATTTACAACCTGCTCTCTCTCTGAAGTCTGCTCTCTGAGAGATTCCTCTGAACAATAAAACTTGGTGTCCACAATCCTTTATCTTAACCTGAACGTTCCTTTCCATTAATTCCAGACCTTCAAATAAACTCTACCAATTGTCAACCAGAAAATGCTTAAATTTACCTATAGCCTAGAAGCCCCGCCCCCCCGACTTTGAGTTGTCCTGCTTTTTCTGAACCAAACCAATGCGTTTCTTAAATGTATTTGATTGATGTCTCATCCCTTTCTAAAATATACAAAACCAAGCTGTACCTCAACCACCTTGGGCACATGTCCTCAGGACCTCCTGAGGGCTGTGTTACAGGCCATGGTCACTCATATTTGGCTCAGAATAAATCTCTTCAAATACGTTAGTTTAACTCTTTTCGTCAACACACTGAATGTCAGCCTCAGGTGAGCAGTGTTTCAGTGAGGCGTTACTATACAGCTTGGTGTACAAACTCACTTAAGCAATTACTGATATTTTACCTGACATAATTTTTATCATTATATGAAGTGGTAAAAGAGAGCGGAAGCTGGATTGCCCTGGGAGCACATTTCAGAGTGGAGTGGGGAGCTAAGAGGATCCTAGTTCACCTTCTACCTTTAGACCAGCTCAACTCCAAAGGGCAAAGGCCCGAAGACCCTCTCATTCACACTCGATTTGAAAATTCCTTTCCAAAGTAATTTTCTTCCACTTGCCGTTCTTCGAGTGCAAACTACAGATTTGAATACAACCCCACACTTCAGCAATCCCACGTTCAGAAACGTGCAGGAACCTCACAGACACGCTGTTGCATGAGTCCATTCAAATGATGTTCACAGATAAGTAAAATCAGTGTCCAGTACTAGAGGGCAGAGTGAGCACCCTCGTGGGAGCGTAGTGACTAGAAGTGGACTAAAAGGGCACGTCTGGGGTGCCGGCAGTGTTCTGGTTCCTAATCCGGTGCTTGCCACCCTCCTGTGTTCACTTTCTGAAAATTCTTTGGGCTGAACCCTCAGGATGAGTGCGCTTTTCTCTATGAATGTTGTGGTCAATTAAAGGCTTATCAAAAGAAATACAGTGAATCAAAAGCACCTTGAAAACCTAACCAAAGTTTTTCAAGATCGTTCCCAAAGAGATTCATCGAGGGAGGGAATGAGTAAAGAAGATGAACGAATGCAAATGATGCCGCTGCTGAAGCTGCTACCGCCAGATGGCTGGGGAGGGTGACAGTACGGGTTCTCCATGACAGCATTGCCAGCCAGAGTCTTCATGGACCCATCGGTCACCATCTCTTGGGTTGGCTTGCCATGTAAACGGGCTTGTGTGCTCAGTCCCAACTCAGCTTTCTCATTTTCCAACAGCGCTCATGCTTCTGTCATCCACAGCTTCCTTCCACAGTGGCGTCCTTAATGCACTTCTATGGTGCCCCTTTAGCAAACGCTCAGAGGGAACGTTGAAAATCAGGTCAGCTGTTTCCAAGGACACCTGGTGGCTTTTTTCCTAGCCCCTGAGCTCTGCTTAGCTGCAGGAAGAGACACAAAGGGGCGGCACCAGCCCCACAGGCACAAGGATTGCTTGGGAGAGCCCAAGGCTTCCACTCTCCACCAGGGCTGTGAGTCTCTCACTGCGCCGCTGGTGAGGCAGCTCCAAGTGACTCAGGAAGACACTCCTGGGCTGCCCAAAGCATTTTAGGGGGGCCTACCCAGCCTACAACAGGTGTAGCTGCCGGGCGACCCAGCCTGGGAGTCCTCAGGGCCAGGCCCTATGCTGTCTCCAGACACAAGGAGACATTTGAGACTGCCAGGGTAACTAACTGAAGCTCAGCTGAAGGAAGCTGACAGCATTGCCAGCCAGAGTCTTTATGGACCCGTCGGTCACCATCTCTTGGGTTGGTCTGCCATGTAAACGGGCTTGTGTGCAAACACACACACCTATTCACCTGCTTCCCATGGGGATTTAGTGGAAAGCTCTGTGGATTCTTTCTCCCACTTACAAAGCCGCCTGTGTGCAGACGAGTGGACCTGGAGATCTGATGATTTACACTGGGACCAGCCCGGGGCAGGGAAAGCGGATCCAGGGACCCAGCTGCCCCTGAAAGAAAGGCTGTGTTTGCAGTGCTTGGGGAACATGTATGCATCTTTGTTTTGGGGACAAGGAAGGGAAAGTGACTTGCAAGGAGCCCTATTGCCTAAGGCTTAGGGAGAAAACTGAGATTCGTTTTCCTGTTTCCAAGGAAAGAAAAAATCCATCAAGCAAATGATTCAAGGTTCCCCTCCCACACGCTCCCTGGATAAATTACAGGATGGTGGTTTATTTTATTCTATTCTATTTTAATTTATTTTATTTTATTTTATTTTATTTTTGAGACGGAGTCTCGCTGTGTCACCCAGGCTGGAGTGCAGTGGCGCGATCTCGGCTCACTGCAAGCTCCGTCTCCCGGGCTCACGCCATTCTCCTGCCTCAGCCTCCCAAGTAGCGGGGACTACAGGCGTCTGCCACCATGCCTGGCTAATTTTTTGTATTTTTATTAGAGATGGGGTTTCACCGTGTTAGCCAGGATGGTCTCAATCTCCTGACCTTGTGATCTGCCCGCCTCGGCCTTCCAAAGTGCTGGGATTACAGGTGTGAGCCACCGCATCTGGCCAGGATGGCGGTTTATATGCAGTATTGGGCCTGGCTCCTGAGCCACATTGAGTTACTTATTAAGCACCACTATCTCAGTGGGATCAAATAGTCCTGTAAATAACAACCTCATAGCCAGTTACTGACATCAACTCCATCCACAGGCTTTGGGAAACTATTTCCAGTCACATCAGCATATTTCCTTTTAATATCTCAGGAAAAGGTGTGAAACTGCTCATTCCCAGCTCATATGACATTGACCAGTAATAGAAAGATATTGCTTTGCTCTGCATGTGGCAGAATGTGGTCCCCTCTGGGCCTGCCCAGCCAGCTCTGTGCTACCGAGCACCAATCCTGAGTGCATAGCCGGTCTCTAGCCTGTGAAGACTGTCTTTTGTTTGGAGCCTGGAGCTTTTCCAGGCAGTTATGCCCCAGAATGACCAGGGGGCGCTTGCTTTGAGCGGTGGGAATTTTCTCCTTTGTTTGAAGGAAGGGTCCTACTGTTTTCTCTGAGGACGGCTGCTGCCTTGGAGATAGGCTTCTTGCTTCTTAACAGCTAAGCAGTTGGAAAAAAACCAACTATTTCTTGCTTTCACAGCAGTGTGTCTTCTCCGGGAAATTCAAAGCATGATTCTTGCCAACAGTCCTGGATACCTGACGCCCTGCAACCCCTCCGTGGTCGTGCAGACGCTGAATGCTCCCTGAAGCACAACAATCCTTTCCTAACTCCCTTCCACCCACCACCGCAGGTGGCCAACTACTTTAACAGTCCATAACTCAACCATTTCTGCAAAAACTACAGCTGTTTGGAATTTCCGTGTTTAACCCACATGAATTTGAAATATCTTCTCCAGACAAGGGAGCTCTTTCCTCCTTCAGTGTGTGTGTGATAGGAATGGCCTGAGACATGGAGTCGGAAGCCCTAGGTCCCAGTTCTGGCCCCACCGTGAACAAGCTGATTTCTCTGAACCATTGTCTCCATATCTGTAAAACATGCATCCCCAAAAATGCCTAATTCAGAGAGGGCAATGGATAAAAAACATACTTGAAAAGGTATGGGAGAATGCGCCTTATAAATTCTAAAACCAAAATATGATATTACCAACCCGTGAAACTTGGCCAGAAAGATGAAACCTGTTCTTATGATGAGTTTAACAAATGGATTACTGTGATTTTTATGGACCTGTTAATATGGTTTCCACAATAATGAATAGCCAGCAGAAATTGATACACAATCAAATAATTATTGATTGGCTGTGCAGTGAGCCAGGGAAAGAAAGTGGCAAAAATTTTTCTTGATTTATAAAGAAAAAATAAGGGAAGAAGAAAAGATGGATGACCTTAAGACAAACATAAGAACCTAACAGAAAGAATATGCGCAACTTGGACTAGAACCAATAGCTGGAAAATGAGTGACAGGAAGCAAGCTCACCCGCTGCATTCTCATCTGGGTCACAGTGGAAAGGAATGTCTTCTGCCTCTTCACTCTCCCTCTCTGTCTGTGACTCCTGTTGTCCACTGGGAAAACAAGTGCTTTAGGGCAAGAACTTTCTCAACACTGGAGCCCAGCGCCCAAATCCATGGCTGGCAGGAGCTGGACTTCAGTGGCCAGTGGTTGAAAGATCTGCAGGAAACTCTTGAGAAAGGGCATAGAGTGGCCTCAGACACCTCCAGTATCTCCTATTCGTGGGGGTCCCTGCTCTCCCAAATGGCTCAGATGTTTCAGTCTAACTTTAACCAGGAGACATAAGAGGAATGTTCTGGAAGCCATTCAGCAATGTCCACAATGTCTGGCAGGATGAGCACATCTGTCTGCTACTAGAAGGAAATGCCCCCAGAGTTTGCTGACCTGAACCCAGATACCAAGTCAACCCAGGTCTTGTCCCATCAAGTTGACATCCGTTCCACATGGATCAATGTTTGCAAGTCTCCTCTCTCTCCCTGCTCTCGCTCTCTCTTCTTCCTTCCTCCACATTACTTACAGTCTTTTCTAGCCATCAGTTCTCCTGGAGGGTCCTGGCTCCACCTGGATGTCTACAGCAAGGTCCTAGAGGTCCTGCTGAATTTGCTTTTCCCTTCCTCTCCTTGTGGCAGGGCAGCAGCAGGAGAGCTATGGATGTTCTCCTGCTATGCTGATGCTACTCCTAGCATAACTCCAAGTTTCTGTTTCAACCCCATCTTTCTGCACACTCCTCTCCCTGCTAGGTGCAAAGACGGGGAAAGAAAACAATCTCTCCCTATGCACTTTAAACACTCCCTGTGCTGTGTCACCAGACTTTATCACCCTTCAAGCACTAGTGAGTCACTTTTTGAGGCAGGGCCCCCGCGCTAATGTCCACAGGATCCCGAAGCAGAGATGCTGCCAAATTCACCTCCCCTGGTGGCTCACTGCCAAGGCGAAACAGGAGCTGTCTTTTTTTAGAGGTCTTTAAAAATAGTGTAGGAGGCCAGGGGTACATTAAGTGACCTCTGGAGGTCCAGTCTGGGCTCAGGAAGTTCTGACAAATTCAAAAACGTAGGTTTTAAGAGACTCGGGGGGCTTTACACAATGAGGCCCTTTTTAGCCTTTGCTGCTGCAGGCTGATGGGCTGAATTAATCACTGTTCCTCTAATCGACTAAGGAAAATGGCCTTTCCTTCAAAAACAGCTGTCAGCAATGACTATAAATTGGTTCATTTTATGCAGAAAGATGCCCCGTGATAGGCTGTCAGCTAAATGAATGCTTACTTCGATGTGACTTGAACCAGAATGTTGGAAGTGGCAATACATGAATGGAACAAAACAAGACAATAAAGAAGCATCTCCACAGTCACACCGAGGCATCATGAAGGATATACAAGGAGTACACTTTGAGACTGACAAGCAAAAATCATAATCTTAACAATGTTGTCTAATGTTTAGTGAGCACTTATAATGTCCTAGGCTCTACACTAAGTCTGTCATTTGTCTTATTCCACCTACCATCAAAATATGTCCGAGCAGGAGTGTTTGCTATTGAGACCTGCCGGAACATTGTCAAAATCATAGGCCCGAAGAGCCTCGCTTGAAAGCATGTGGCACTCTAGGAGAGGGGCCTGGAAAGGCACAAATCAGAGAGACAAACAAATCGGTGGCAAAAGCCACCTTGGTCTGAAGCTGGCCTTTGGAGAAAAGGCTCTCCACGTGCTATAATAGGTCTTTAGACAATTTCAGACCCACCAGGTCTCTGGCAGAGCTTAGAGGCTAAAATTTTGTTTAAAAATAAACAAAAGCAGTTTGCCTTAAGTAGGCAAATGGAAAGGGAGATTTTTTACTTGCAAATAAGGAAATGATATTTAGTAATTTCCTAAGCATCGGTCTGTCCTATGTTTTGCTTTAGGGACCTATAACATTCCTCAGTGCTTGCCAATCTCTAGTTTGGAAGCCAAAAGACACTACCTCATAGGCAGTGAGTCAGCAAGAGAGAGTGGGTGGGAGGCCAAGGGAGTGAGAAAAGGTGGAAAGGGCTGGACAGACTTCAAATCCAAGCTCTGTCACTGACAAGCTTCAAGACTTTGGAAAAATTACATTAACTCCTTAGCCTACCTCCTAATCTGTAACACAGACGTAACGAATGCTACCTTGCAGAGTCACTATGTGCATGAGATAATGAATATACATTATTCATTGCCCACGGATGTGCCTACTACATAGTCAAGATTAACTCATGGTAGCTATTATTTAAAAGGACCACTGGACCCAACTTCAACATTTACTCTAAAGCTACAGTAATGAAGGCAGTGTGGTTTTGGTGAAAGAATAGAGAAAAAGATCAATGGAACAAAATAGAAAACCTGGAAATAGACTTACATAAATATAGTCAGCTGATCTTCAATAAAGGAACAAAGACATTTCAATGGAACAAAGATCATCTTTTCAACGAATAGAACTGGAACAACTTGTCCACAAAAAGTCAAACTCTGTAAATATTTGAGGAGATTTATTCTGAGCCAAATATGAGTGACTAATGGCTTATGGCATAGCCCTCAGGAGATCCTGAGAACATGTGCCCAAGGTGGGGTCAGGGTGCAGCTTTGTTTTATACATGTTATTTTATTTTGTTTTTTTTTATTTAATAAAGTTTTATTTTTCCAAATGTACAGTTGGTTGGACCCGTCCACGCGTCTTCACCAGCAGCTGGAGCATCCCCGCCCTTAGTATTTCTGGTGTAAATTACTTGAACTCTGTGCTTTGAAACCAGTTTGATAAGTCCTTTACTAAGGAGCTCCCGAAGGGCTGCTCTGGCCAGGGAACCTCAAACCTTTAGTCTCTTAGAGACCACAGCTGGAGCTGTAAGTTTATAGATGGGAATTTCCTTACAGTTTGTAATAAGTAGCATTGTCAAACAAGACTAAGTTATTGAGCTTGTCCCAAACTTTACCTTTGGACCACTTCTTTGTTTTGGCCTTGCCCCAGGATTTGTTCACTGGGTCTTTGTCTTTCTTGCCCGACTTTTTGGCGTCTTTCTTCTTGTCGTCCTTGGGTGCCCTTGTGAAGCTCAGAGAGCAGCGGAGAACCGATTTTGTACATTTTATGAGACAAAAGACATCAATCAAATACATATAACACATACACTGATTCAGTCCAGAAAGGCAGGACAATGGGAAGCTGAAGGGCTTCCAGGTCATAGGTAGATTCAAAAATTTTCTGATTGGCAATTGGTTGAAAGAGTCAAGTTATTGTCTGAAGACTTAGGAATGTCTGGGTTAAGATAAGGGGTTGTGGAAACCAAGGTTTTATTACACAGATGAAGCCTTCCGGTAGCAGGCTTCAGAGAGAATAGATTGTGTTTCTCATCAGACTGAAAGAATCTGTTCTACTAGTAATTTCAAAAGGGAGGAGGATGTAATGAGGCATGTCTGACCCCCCCTTCCCATCATGGCTTGAACTTGTTTTTCAGGTTATCTTTCGAATACCCTTGCTAAGAGGAGGGGTCCATTCAGATGGTTTGGGGGCTTCGAATTTTGTTTTCGGTTTATAAACTGGATGTTCACATGCATATATATTTAACTATATATATATAAAACTATATATGTAACTATATAACTATATATATGTAACTATATATATAACTATATGTAACTCTATATATAACTCTATATAACTGTATATGTAACTATATATATAGTATTTGCACCCTTCACAAAAACTAACTCCAAATAGATCGGAGACCTAACTGTAAAATGAAAAACTAAAAAACTCCTAAAAAGTAACATCAGAGAGAATCCAGATGATCATGATTCTTCAATGACTTCTTAGATACAACACCAAAAGCACAATCCATGAAAGAAAATATTGATAAGTTGTACTTCATTAAAATTAACACTTCAGTTCTGTGACAGCCACCATTAAGAAAATGTGAAAACCAGCAATAGAGTGTGCAGTGAATTTCTTTCATTTCATGTTACCTCAATATCCATTTTGAATATAAGTGGACGTTCTCATACAGGAAGCAGGGCTCAACCACCTTTGATGTGGTTTCCAGTTCTCCACCTCCTCCCAGTTCCTCAAGGTGCTTGATCCAAATACCTGCCCCAACCAACCACCTCCTGGTGACTACCTCCTTATGGGACAGCTAGATACAACCTGCTTGACGCACTCCACTGACCGCCACATTCTGCATAGACAACACAGATATTCCACAGTGACCGCCTCTCCATCGCAGTAGGACTCCAGAATTCATGCCTCTACTTGCTGTGAAGCCACCAGTTCGAACTCCCCATGAGAAACCTGCCCGTTTCACACCTTAGACTTGAATAAAGCCTGGCCCACAGTCCCTCCCCATACCTCTCTTGCTCACCACATGCTGGTTGAGTGTGTGTGTCCAGGATGGCTTCCCCGTTTCCCTTGGCCCTGTGAGGCATGCTGGTCTGTTCTCTCTGGGACCTGTAAGTAATACAGTGCTCCTGGTATTTCGTGTGTTTTATTGAGCTGCCTCCTCTGTGTCTCACCTGATTAACACACCCAAACCTAACTTCTTTCCTGGTTAGGGCTCTCCTAGATAGTGGCTATGTTCACAGGAATAAACTGGACACAGGTCTGACCAGAGTCCCGAGGGAGTCTGGCAGTATAAACAGGTTTGTTGTGTGAGAAGGACACCTGCTCACAGATCAGACACTTAGGCATTAGGCCGTCTGCCAGGATAAAGAAGTACCCCTCCTCCAAAAGGCACATTGTAAACATCCACAACCAAATCTGCTGGAGCCCCATTAGGATGGGGTTAGAATTTATAGCCACTCTACAGAGAGAGACTTCAAGACCAAATTAGAAAAAAGTACATATTTTTTTCTGGAGAAAAATTTGCAAAATGCATATCTGATACAGGACTGTTATCCAAAATACGCAAACCAAACAAACAAAAATGATTAAGACTTAACATTAAGAAAACAACCCAATTATAAAATTGGGAACAAATCTGAACTTATTTCTCACCAAAAAAGATATAGAGATAGAAAATAATCATATGAAAAGATGCTCAGCATCATCTGTCCTTAGCAACTGAAAACTAAAACAATGACATACAGCTATACACCTATTAGAATGGCTAAAATGCAAACTCTAACACCAGCAAATGCTGGAGAGAATGTGATGCAACAGGAACTTTCAATCATTGCTGGTGAGAATGCAAAATAGTACAATCACTTAGAAGGTCATTTGGCAGGTTCTTATAAAACTAAACATTCTTACAAGCAGTCATGTTCTTTGATACTTACTTAGTGAAGTTGAAAACTTAGGTCCACATAAAAACCTGCACATGGATGTTTATAGTAGCTTTATTTATAATTGCCCAAACTTGGAGGAAACCAAAACGTTCTTTAGTAGGTGAATTAATAAATAAACTGTGGTACTTTCAGACAATGAAATATTATCCATTGCTAAAAGAAGTGAGCTGTCAAATCATTGTTGGGAACAGGCCCCCCAAAATCTGGCCATAAACTGGCCCCAAAACTGGTCATAAACAAAATCTCTGCAGCACTGTGACATGCTCGTGATGGCCATGACAACCACGCTGGAAGGGAAGGTTCTGGGTTTACAGGAATGAGGGCAAGGAACACCTGGCCCACCCAGGGCGGAAAACCGCTTAAAATCATTCTTAAACCGCAAACAACAGCATGAACGATCTGTACCTTAGGGACATGCTCCTGCTGCAGATAACTAGCCCAACCCATCCCTTTATTTTGGCCCATCCTTTCGTTTCCCATAAGGAATACTTGTAGTTAATCTATAATCTATAGAAACAATGCTTATCACTGGCTTCCTGTCAATAAATACATGGGTAAATCTCTATTCGAGGCTCTCAGCTCTGAAGGCTGTGAGACCCCTGATTTCCCACTCCACGCCTATATATTTCTGTGTGTGTGTCTTTAATTCCTCTGGTGCCACTGGATTAAGGTCTCCCTGGACCAAGCTGGTCTCGGCAACCATGAAAAGACATGGTGGCAACTTAAATGCATATTAGAAGTGAAGTAAGCAAATTTGAAAAGACTATATCCTGTACAATTTCTGCTACAGGAGATTTCTGTAAAAGGCAAAACTATGGACACAGTAAAATAATCGGTGATTGCCCAGGGTTAGAGGAGAGGGAAGACACAGAGGATTTTTAGGTAAGTGAAACTAATCTGTATGATACCATAATGGTGGATACATGTGTGACATAAGAAGAAACTTATACAATCGTACATCACTGAATGACAGGGATAGCTTCCGGGAAATGTGTTGTTAGGCAATTTCATTGTTCACACATCATAGAGTGTAGACGCACAAACCTAGATGGTATAGCCCACTACACAACTAGGCTATGGTAATGAAAGGAGTCAAATTCTGTAAAATATTTGAAGAGATTTATTCTGAGCCAAACGTGAGTGACCATGGCCCGTGACACAGCCCAGAAGATCCTGAGAACATATGCCCAAGGTTGTCAGGCGACAGCTTGGTTTTATACATTTCATAATGAGACATGAGACATCAACCAATACCTGTGAGTCATACATTGGTTTGGTCTGGAAAGGTAGGACCACTCAATGGTGGGGGACAACTTGAAAGCAGGTGAACTTTCAGGTCACAGGTGGATTCAAAGATTTTCTAAAGTTTACCTAAAGACCTGGAATCAACAGAAGGGAGTATCCGGGATAAGATAAGGGGTTGTGGAGACCAAGGTTCTTATTATGCAGATGAAGCCTCCACACCTCCAGGCAGCAGGTTTCAGAGAGAATAGATTGCAAATGTTTTATTATCAGACTTAAAAAGATACCAGACTCATCAGGCACAGTGGCTCATGCCTGTAATCCCAATACTTTGGGAGGCTGAGGTGGGCAGATCACCTGAGGTCAGGAGTTAGAGACCAGCCTGACCAACATGGAGAAAACCCGTCTCTACTAAAAATACAAAGTTAGCCGGGTATGGTGGTGGACACCTGTAATCCCAGCTACTCGGGAGGCTGAGGCAGGAGAATCACTTGAACCCAGGAGGCGGAGATTGCAGTGAACCGAGATTGCAGTGAACTGAGATTGCACCATTGCACTCTAGCCTGGGCAACAGAGTGAAACTCCATCTCAAAATAATAATAATAAGAAGAAGAAGAAGAAGAAGGTACCAGACTCTTAGTTAATTCTCTCCTAGATCAGGAAAAGACCTGGAAAAGGAGGAGGATTCTTTACAGAATATAGATTTTCCCTATAAGAGACAACTTTTCAGGGCCATTTCAAAATATATCAAAGAAACATATTTTGGGAGAAAATACTTTGATTTCTTTCAGGGCCTGCTATCTGTCATGTTGGTATCTTATTGCTACAGAGTCTGTTTTGTCAGTTGCAAAGTCTCTATTTTAATGTCAATGCTGGCCAGCTGCACCTGAATCCCAAAGGGAGAAAGGTGTAATGAGGCATGTACAACTCCCGCTTCCCATCATGGCCTGAACTAGTGTTTCAGATTTACTTTAGAATGCCCTTGGCCGAGAGGAGGAGTCCATTCTGTTGGCTGGGATTGCTTAGAATTTTACATTTGGTTTACAGTTACGTGGTAGAGCCTATTGCTCCTAGACTGCAAACCTGTATGTTAGAGGTGGCAAATATCTGATTTACCAATGTCAAATCCATACAGAGCAACCTTAATTCTTGCCTCCTCAGAAGGAAGAATTCAACTGAGGGGCATAAGGCAGAAAAAGAGACCGAGGCAAGTTTCAGAGCCGGAGTGGAAGTTTGTTAAAATGCTTTAGAGTAGCAAAGAAAGGAAAGTACCCTTGGAAGAGATCCAGGCGGACAGTTTGAAGGTCAAGTGTGGCATTTGACTTTCTGACCTGGGGTTTTATACGTTGGCACACTTACAGGAAGCACACACCTTTCTCTCTGTGGGATTCAGGTGCAGCTGGCCGGCATTAACATTAAAACAGAGACTTTGCAAACGACAAAACACACTCTGTAGCAATAACATAGCAACGTGACAGATAGCAGGCCCTGAAAGAAATCAAATGTCTTGCATCCCTTTTCCATGGTTCCACCCTTAGCGTGGGCTGCCTGCCTGTGTGGTAACCTGCTAATACTTGGGAGGTGAGCATGCTCAGTGTGTTTACTGGAGTTGTGTGCATGCTCGCCTGAGGCTTGCTTCCCTTTCCTGACAGAGTGTCCCCGGAAGGTCCTACTCCACCGTTTTGTCTCTTAATGTGCATGCCTGAGCCTACTCACTGAATTCCTGAGCTGCCAATTACCAATTTCAAGTATTTTTTATCTATTGTGAAATTGCCTCTCCCTGGTGCCTGTGACCAATTATCACTCTAGTGTGACAATTGTGGGCCATCAGGAAATTGCCACTCCCTGGCTCCAGCTGCTAATTATTATTTTTAGAGAGGCGTTGTGACAACTGCCTGACCATCACCTGATGGTCGCTTGGCATTCCTGGTGGGTTGGGGGAGGGAGCCCTCTCCTGCCCCGCTCATGCCCGGCTCCTGCCCTGCTCATGCCTGGCTAACTACCTACCGTAACATGTATAGCATGTTACTGTGCTGAATACTGTAGTCGATTATAACACAATGGTGAGTATTTGCATATCCAGACATAGAAAAGGTAATGGGTTGGTCCTGAATGGTTCAACACCTACAACAACTACATCACGAGATGACAGAAAATTTCCAGCTCCATTACAATCTTATGGTGTTGTTGCAGGACCTTTTCTTAGTTCAGCTAAAGACAGGGTTCTTTGTCCCACGGCCATAAAAATTCAGGCTTGCAAACAATTTGAATGGTGAGTAAGACGGGTTTTATTGGGTGAAAAGGAAGGAAAGGGGAAACGGGACTCTCCCTAGGCCAGAATCCCTAGGCTAGCGCACTTCCTACTTGCGGCTTGAATCCCAGGTTCCACACAGGAAGAGGAGGGGCCAGGCTCCTCCCCACTGCAAAGGGAGCAAACTTTGTGGGGCTCCAGCCCAGTGCGTAGGCTGATTGGAGTTTCTCCAGGGACCCCCTCCCACCTGGCTGTCTCAGGATCACTATGGTGTATGTGGTCCGTTGTTGAACTAAACATCCTTTTCTTTTGAGAGGTCTTGCTCCATTACCCAGGCTGGAGTGTAGTGGTGCAATCTTGGCTCACTGCAACCTCTGCCTTTGGGGTTCAAGTGATCCTCCTACCTCAGTCTCCTGAGTAGCTGGGACTACAGGCGCTCACCACCACACCCAACTAATTTTTGTATTTTTTGTAGAGACAAGGTTTCACTGTGTTGCCTAAGATGGTCTTGAACTCCTGGCCTCAAGCAATTCACCCACTTCGGCCTCCCAAAGTGTTGGGATTATAGACATGAGCCACTATGCCCAGCCTTGACGTAAACATCCTGTGCACTGAACGACTATACTTACTCTCTGCCCCCATTTCCTGGCACACAGCTCCTAAAGCCCTGGAATCCCAGAGTGATCAAAGTCTTTTGTATATTAATGAAGTGACTGGTGACTGGGGGCTCCTGGATAGCCTCAGGATGGGGGCAGGTCTCCAGGGGAACCAGCCAGGCGATGAGAGGTTTGGAATTTTTAGCCCACCGACCAGTCCTGGGAGTAGAGAGGGGCTGAGAGTTGAGTGCATCACCAACGGCCAATGACTTGATCACGTGTGTGTACGGATGCCTTCATCAAAAGTAAAAAAAAATGGGGTTCTGAGAGCTTTCAGGTGGGTGAACATGTGGAGGGGGCTCACCTGAAGAAGGCGCGGAAGCTCCTTGACCCTTTCCCCATGTGCTGCTGTGTGCATCTCCATCTGGCTGTCGGATCCTTTTACAGTAAACAGGTACTCTAGTAGTTCTGTGAGCTACTCTAGCAAATTTGCAAACTTGAGGAGGGGATAGAGGCAACTTCTGATTTACAGGCAGAAGCTTGGAAGCACAGGTGACAGTCTGGACGTGCCTCTGGCATCTGAAGTAGGGGAGCATTCCTGTGGGACTGAGCACTTAACCTGTGGGGTCCGCACCAAATCTAAGTAGACAGTTTCTGAAGTCAATTGAGTTGTAGGATGCTCCAAAACCTCACACATTTGATGGCCAGAAGTAATCTGTGAGTGTAGATAGAAAAATACAGTTTTTCCTTACAATGTGTCATATAAATTTGTCCAAACCCATAGAAAGTACCACATACAGAGTGAACCCTAACATGAACTATGGACTTGGGGGGATGATAATGATGATGATGTGTTCATGGAGGGTCATCAAGTGTAGCAAACGCATCACATGGTGCAAGGCGTTGATGGTGGGGGAGGCTGTGCCTGTGTGGAGGCTGTGGGTGTATGGCCTATCTCCATTCCCTTCTCTCCATTTTGCTGTGAACTGAAAACTTTTCTTTTTTTTTTTTTTTTTTGAGACAAGGTCTCACTCTGTCGCCCAGGCGGGAGTGCAGTGGTGCCATCTTAGCTCACTGTCACCTCCACCTCCCAGGTTCAAGCCATTCTCCTGCCTCAGCCTCCTGAGTAGCTGGGATTACAGGCATGTGCCACCACACCCAGCTCATTTTTGTATTTTGCAGAGATAGGGTTTCGCCATGTTGCCCAGGCTGGTCTCAAACTCCTGGCCTCAAGTGATCCACCTGCCTCGGCCTCCCAAAGTGCTGGGATTATAGCCGTGAGCCACTATGCCTGGCCCCTAAAACTTTTCTAAAAAATAAAGAAGAAAAAAGAAAAACGGAGTCAGCAGGTTCCCGCAGCTTGGGTGAGGGAGCACTTCCTCTATGAAGGCTCGCCCATTTTGCAGCCAGGCAGCCTCCTTCCCCATCAAAAGCAACCCGTGATGCCCAAGGGAAGGTCAGTGAAGCTGGGGGGACAGCAGAGGATGGGCCCAAGGGTAATGGGATGAGACTGTCAGACACACCTGTTCCTGCAAAAGTGGAAGTTAAGCCACAAAAGGCTGCCAGAAAGGATAACTCTTCAGACAAAAAATTTAGAACAAAAAGGTAAAATGGAAGCAAAAGAACGAAGTGGCCAACCAGGAAACTGAAGAAGACTCACCTATAAAAACAGAGAGAGTGAAAACTAGTAGAGTCCAGCCTCGGAGGAAAGACAGAAGGAAGCCAAATCTGATTAACATCCTGTACTAAGTCTTATCTGTTGACTTCAGTCTGCCATATTTTTGAATTCAGAGAAATCGGTTTCCAGCTGTTGTATAAATGTTAGCTTCTAGAATTCTAGAAATACATTTTTTAGGAAAGAAGGAATTACACATCATCTTTTTAAAAAACATATGTAGATAAGTGGAAATGTCCATTTTTTGAAGATGCGAAATTAAGTGCTGGTTGTTTTTCTGCAACAGCCAGAAAATAGTGGGATGTTGAAATCAGGGAGGGTTGCATGTTTGGATGTTATATTAATAATTCCATAAGTTGGTGGGAAGATAGTTTTTGTATCCTATAATACTACAAAAAAGAAATGGCAATTTGGAGTCACACATGAATTTATATGTTGAAAACATTTTAAATTCCTTAATTTCTGTTTCCACGTTGGTTGTCTGTAGAGCAGAAAACTGCCCCCTGATCTTGGCTTCCCTGGCAGAATTGGGTGCCCTCTGGGACAGATTTGGTTATGGTAGTCCAGTTTGTCCTAATAATTTTGTTAATGTGCTGTGAAGGATTGAGATTTTTTTTTTTTTTTTTTTTTTTTAGATGGAGTTTTGCTCTTGCTGTCCAGGCTAGAGTGCAATGGCACAATCTCAGCTCACTGCAACCTCCACCTCCTGGATTCAAGTGATTCTGCTGCCTCAGCATCCGGAGTAGTTGGGATTACAGCCATGCACCACCATGCCTGGCTAATTTTGTATTTTTTTAGTAGAGACAGGGTTTCTCCATGTTGGTCAAGCTGCTCTCGAACTCCCGACCTCAAATGATCTTCCTGCCTCGGCCTCCCAAAGTGCTGGGATTACAGGCATGAGCCACCATGCCCAGCCGGATTGAGATTTTTGAGCATATAGTGTATATGGTGCTAAATTGTCAATTAGTGCGATTTACTGTCTGAGAGCTTATTACTAGCAGAAGATATTGGTTGTTGTTAACGTCCTCATAAGGACGAATTGCCTTTAAAATTTAAGCAAGAAAGTGCCTGGAATAACTGCAGAAAGAATTATAGCTACAAGGCTTTTAGAGTGTCAGTATCTATATTAATAATTGTGTGCCGATTGTTCATAATGTCTGAGTACTGATGCTCAAACAAAAACTAATAAAATCTCAATTATGAAAAGAAAATTTAAAACTGCCTCAAAAATATAAAACCAGGGGTGAGGCGCGGTGTCTCACACCTGTAATCCCAGCACTTTGGGAGGCCTAGGTGAGTGGATCACTTGAGGTCAGGAGTTTGAGACTAGCCTGGCCAACATGGTGAAAACCCATCTCCACTAAAAACACAAAAACTAGCTGAGCATGTTGGCATGTGCATGAAATCCCAGCTACTAGGGAGGCTTAGGGACGATAATTGCTTGAAGCTGGGAGGCAGAGGTTGCTGTGAGCTGAGATTGTGCCACTGCACTCCAGCCTGGGTGACAGATTAAGACTCTGTCTCTAAATAAATGAATAAATAAATAAATAAGAAACGAAATAAAACCAGGAAATAGTAAATAAAATGTGTGCAAGACTTGTATACTAAAAACTACAAGAAAATCCTGAGAGAAATTTCAGAAGACTTAAGTAATTGAAGATAATATCATATTCTTGAATTAAGACTTAATATTGTTAAGATATTAATTCCCTCAAAAATGACCTCTCAAAATGTTCAGTGCAATCTCAACCAAAATCCCAGCAGGCATTTAAATAGAAATGCATAAGCCGATTCTAAAATTTATATGGAAATGCAAAGGACCAAGAATAGCAAAAGCAATTTTGGAAAAGAAAGTTGAAGGACTTATCCTACCTGGTTTGAAGACTTCAAGATAGTGTGGATAGAAATGCCAATCTCCATTGTGTCTAAATATAGTGTCCAAAAATAGACTCTAACATATATAGTCAATTTATTTTTTACAAAGGTACTTGGTCAAATAATTCAATGAGGAAACGACAGACTTTGCAACAAATAGTGCCAAAAATAAATAAACGAGAGCCTTGTCGCTAATATCATATACAAATATTAACTCAGAATGCATCATAGGCCTAAAAGTAAGAGCTAAAACTATAAAACTTCTGCAAGAGAACAGAGAAGAAAGTCTTTGTGGCCTCATTGAATTAGGCGAAGATTTCTTAGTGAAAGCACATGCCATTAAATTTTTTAAAAATTAAGTAGATTTCAAAAAAATTAAAAACTTTTGCTCTTCAAAACATACCATTTAGAAAATGAAAAGACAAGCCACAGACCAGGAGAAAATACAGCCAATTCTCATTGTGGTCTATAAAGTTATTGTTATGGTGTGTAAAGTCATTGCAAACACTGAATTAGCAAATAATGAAATATTGCTCCTAAGAGAAATACAGGGTTAGGTTCCTTCGAGTCTCTGGTTACAGTATGAACGTTAACTGATCAATGTAACCTTGTTTGTGTGTTTCCGTTTCACAAGACAGAACATGCCTTGTTTAACATATGGTTGATTCATTAACATTGCACTCACAGCCAATAGCCCTGTAACTCACGCCCACACAAATCTTATCTACCACACAATATTTCATCCACAAGGTACATCACAGCCTCTTGCACTTAGGGACACTAGAAAGCACTTCAGGGCCATGGTTCATGCCTGTAATCCCAGCACTTTGGGAGGCTGGTGGGTGAATCACCTGAGGTCAGGAGTTCGAGACCAGCCTGGCCAACATAGTGAAAACCCGTCTCCACTAAAAATACAAAAATTAGCTGGGCATGGTGGCATGCACCTGTAGTCCCAGCTACTCAGGAGGCTGAGGGAGGAGAGTTGCTTGAACTTGGGAGGTGGAGGTTGCAGTGAGCCGAGATCACACCACTGTACTCCAGCCTGGGTGACAAAGGAAGACTCCATCTCAAAACAAAACAAAACAAAACCCCAACAAAACAGAAAGCACAGTTTACATAGGGACCGTTTGAGATAGAAAATCACCAACAAAAAGCACACAAATGTGGAAAACGAGGCACTGAATAGTCAGTGGAAAGGACTCTTGCTTACACTACGAGCACTGGAGCAGCAAGGCAGAGCATCGCCTTGTTCAGCCTCAGCTAAGAGCACAAACATCGAGACTCACGTTTTCAGCCACTCTGTGTATGTGTGTAAATGACCACAATAAAACCGTGAGCATTGACTTGGGGCTTACAAGCACATTTTATCAAAGAGGCAAATTTGCAAACACAGGATCTGAGAATCACGAGGACGGCGGTAAGGCTAGAGAAGCAGATAAGGGCTGCTCTGGGTGAAAGGCCGGCTCTTGTCCCAGAAGCTGTGGACTGCCACTGGAGTGTTTTAAGCAAGGGAGTGGCTTGATCTGTGTTGCAGGAACAGCACCTTTTCTCAGCTTAAAGTGTGGCTTGAAGAGAGGAAGATGGGAGACTGCTTAGGAGATGGATGTATCCAGGCGAGGATGAGGGTGGGTGAACCGAGCCAGGGGTAGAGGTCCTCGGAGGAGCGGATCTGAGACCCCTGGGAGTCTCGGGTCCTGGCAACGAGGCAGTGGTGAGTGGTGAGGGGGAGGCATTGAGGACAGCGCCCGGGTCCCTGGCTGGGGCACATGCTGGGGTGTAGGACAGTGGTCAAGGGCCCTAGCCTTGGAGTCAGACACCCCTGATTTTAAATCCAGTCTCCACCACTGGAGGGCTGTGTGGCTTAGACATGCTCCTCCACTTCCCTAAGCCTCAGTTCGTTTCCTTCCCCCTCCCTCCCTTCTTTCTTTCCTTCCCTCCTTCTTTCCTTCCTTCCTTCCTTCCTTCTTTCCTTCCTTCTTTCCTTCTTTCCTTCCTTCCTTCCTTTCCTTCCTTCCTTCCTTCCTTTTTCTTTCTTTCTTTCTCTTTCTTTCTTTCCTTTCTTTTTCTTTCTTTCTTTTTCTTTCCTCTCTTTCTTTCTGTATCTCTCTCTCTCTCTTTCTTTCTTCCCTTTCCTTTTTTTTTTTTTTTTTTGACAGAGTCTCACTCTTGTCGCCCAGGCTGGTGCAATGGTGAGATCTAGGCTCACTGCAGCCTCTGCCTCCCTGGTTCAAGCGATTCTCCTGCCTCGGCCTCCTGAGTAGCTGGGATTACAGGTGCCTGCCACCATGCCCAGCTAATTTTTGTATTTTTAGCAGAGACAGGGTTTCACCATGTTGGCCAGGCTGGTCTCGAACTCTTGACCTCAAGTGATCCACCTCCTTGGCTGGGATTACAGGTATGAGCCACCGTGCCCGTGGCCTAGTTGTTTCATCTCTAGTATAAAGATTCCGTGTGGCAGGAAGAACACACCCCCTGGAGTTATTCTGAGATTGAAATGAGTGCTGATGCTTTTCACCTGAACAAGGACAACGGGGAGAGAAGCAGTATGTGGGGTGGGAGGGACAAGGAGAGGAGTCTGTCTGGGCGTGGGGAGTTGGAGCTGCCTGGACACCCACGGACAAATATCCTGAGGCCATCTGATGTTTCCCAGGGCCATGGGGGTGGGGGGAGTGGGAAGCTGGGGTGGAGACACAGACTTGGGCATTGCCAGCAGTGCCAGGATCAGAGGCCGGGGTAAAGCCTGCATTGTTCCCACGTTTCAGAAGAGGAAGGGAAGGAGGACTAGGAAGAGCAGCAGGATGAGGAAGAGGAGGAAAAGCAGGAGGCTGTGGAGGGACGGGAGGAGGGGAGGAGGAGTTCCAGGAGGGAGTGGCCGAGGTGACTGTTCTGAAAGCATGGACTGGAAGCCGCAGCGGATTTGGGCTGCAAGGAACCTGAGAGATCTTTCAGTCTAATCCTCTTTTAGTCTCCATCCCGTCCGGATGAAGACAGCAAGATTCAAAAGTAAGGTTAGTTGTACTGTGACTTTACAGCAGGATACCCTAACTCCTAATTCATAATGAAACTACAGACATTCTCAGTTCAAAATTCTTCCTGTTCAGTCACACTGGACCTTCTCCTAGCTTGACAGAATGGTTGAGATGTTATTGAATTTTTGGAACTGCTAACCTTCCACAGTGTGGTCAAGCTGTGCTTCTGAAATATATTTTTATTGCACATTTAACAAAGCTTGTTCTAAATAATAACTCCAAAAACAAAAGAAGTCAAAACTCACTAAAGCATACTTTTAATTTTAATATATATAAATTACACTTCAACAGAACTGAGTTTTAAAAACAGACGAGTTTAGCTACTCACACTAAGAAGTAATTATTTACTAAATTATTTTGTATGTGAAGATCAGAGGAATACAAATATTTCAGTGTTCAAACTCGATCCTTCTTACAGCATTGAGGGAAATACTTATTCCTTATTCCATCTTGTTTTCCCTTACTATAAAACCAGAAAAATATCATCGTGCAAGACTGCTAATTGTTAATTCACATGTGTGAAATTGTTGAGAAATATTGTCTGGAGGCTGGGCGTGGTGGCTCACTCCTGTAATCCCAGAACTTTGGGAGGCCAAGGCAGGTGGATCACCTAAGGTCAGGAGTTCCAGACCAGCCTGGCCAACATGGTGAAACCTCGTCTCTACTAATAATACAAAAATTAGCCAGGCATGGTGGTGCATGCCTGTAATTCCAGCTACTCAGGAGTGTGAGGCAGGAGAATCGCTTGAACCCAGGAGGCGGAGGTTGCAGTGAGCCGAGATCATGCCACTGCACTCTAGCCTGGGCGACAAGAGTGAAACTCTACCTCCAAAAACAAGAAAAAAAGAAATATTGTTTGGAAAGTATTACCTTACTACATTTATAAACATGAAGTTGCATTTTTTGTATGTTTTTTGTTGTTGTGTTTGTTTCTTTTGAGACACAGTTTCACTCTGTCGGCCAGGCTGGAATGCAGTGGCGCAAATCTTGGCTCACTGCAAGCTCTGCCTTCCGGGTTCACGCCATTCTCCTGCCTCAGCCTCCCGAGTAGCTGGGACTACAGGTGCGTGCCACCATGCCCAGCTAATTTTTGTATTATTAGTAGGAATGGGGTTTCAGCATGTTGAGCAGGCTGGTCTCGAATTACCTGACCTCGAGTGATTCACCCACCTCGGCCTTCCAAGGTGCTGGGATTACAGGCATGAACCACCACGCCTGGCTAAAGTTGCATTTTTACAGCCAAGTTGGAATTACAAATTATAGCCCATTTGAAAACGCATACGAATATATGCATATATATACAACAATGGGAAAAGAAAGCCACAATTGTGAAAGAGCAAAATGGAAAAACGTCTTTCATATAAGATTGAGTATTCCAGCTGATCAATACATAATAAAAACGTTTTGTGACTGATTCTTTTTTTTTTTTACTGAGTTAACGTCATTTACACTCTGCCCACGTCAGATAAATTGTATATGATGTAAATAGCAGAAAATTAGAACAGCTGCTGGCTTTTTTTCCCAGTTAATAAAAAGAACCAAATGAAAAAGTTGTTTGAAAATAAGCCATTTCATTTATTCAAAAGTTACTTTTGCTTCAGGGATCCAGGAAATTTGATTATAGAGCTTTGCACTTCTAGAAGAAACAGTTGTAAATCAAGGTGTCTCAACCTCAGCACTATTGAGGTTTGGGGCACCTGGATAACTCTGTTGTGGGGGCTGTCTTGTGCGCTGTGGGAGGTTTAGCAGCCTCCCTAGCCTCCACCCACTAGATACCAGCAGCACCCCCTCTAAATTTGTGACAACCAAATGTCTCTGGGGACAACGTCACTCCCAGTTGAGAAACACTCCTATAAATAGCATGTCCATGCTCAGGTGGGTGCAGTTTTACACGTGTTGGGGACAGGCCCATCTGTGCCGAGCCTGGCCGGCACCATGAAATCCCTGATTAGGAGTGATCGAATACAAACGTTTCCAACAATCCAGTTTTGCCCAGATGGGCAATGAATTCTGCTGCAAATAGGTTTTAAATTATATGCCTTAATTCAGGTGTAAGTGGTTAATAGAGTGGAAGGCTGTTTGCCAATTAAAATATCTGTGGCTAAGGCTGGAGCTCTACATGCAGATCCTCTAGCCAATTACCATGGGCTGTGTGATTGGTGATAGGCAAGCAAGTGAAGCCTATAGGTTGCAGGGCTTGTATTAGCCAAATCTGGTGGCATGTGACAAATCTCAGCATTTGTCATGACGAGTTGAAACAATGGCCTCCTTGGTGAGTTTGGGCCTCTGGATTACAAACCAGTGAAAGCACCTAGACTAAGAGTAATGGGACCAACAGTCCATAGTGCCTGTAGTGTGCACATGCACTGGGCATATTTTTTATTTACTTTTTTGGGTGGTGGTAGAAGTTTTAGTTTCAAATGGGTCCCCTATCGGATGAGCAACTGCCTGGCCCCAGGGACACCATGGCTCAGGGGTCCCAGGAGAGTGTGTGCCCTGGGCCTGGTCTCCATCCTTATGGGATGGAGGGTAAGAATGAAAATGTATGATGATGAGGGAAATGATAATTAAAGAGTCTCATATATAATGAGTCCTTACATACAGGAAGAAGACACATATTCCCCTTTCTATAGAAGAAAGGAAGATGGGAAAGATTTTTCTTTAAGTTGGTGTAAGGTGTGAGTTGGCTGAGTGGCTTGAATTAAGAGAAATTAAAGTCTGGGGCAAGACGGAGACCCACTTTCCAGACTGAAACTTGAAAAGGACTCGTTTGAGGAGACTGTTGTATCTCTCAGTCAAAGCAGCTATCTGGGGACTTATCGGGGATGTGAAATGTCTATGGAATGCCTTTTTCTTTTTTTTTTTTTTGAGACGGAGTCTTGCTCTGTAGCCCGGGCTGGAGTGCAGTGGCCGGATCTCAGCTCACTGCAAGCCCCGCCTCCCGGGTTTACGCCATTCTCCTGCCTCAGCCTCCGGAGTAGCTGGGACTACAGGCGCCCGCCACCTCGCCCGGCTAGTTTTTTGTATTTTTAGTAGAGATGGGGTTTCACCGTGTTAGCCAGGATGGTCTCGATCTCCTGACCTCGTGATCCACCCGTCTCGGCCTCCCAAAGTGCTGGGATTACAGGCTTGAGCCACCGCGCCCGGCCTGGAATGCCTTTTTCAAGAGCCCAGTATGCTTTGAGAAGTGTAATGCACGCCTTGGTCACTAACAGTAATGTCTGTAACTCGGAAGGAGATCAGGAGTGTCCTGGCAAGACCTTGCACTGTGGCCTCAGGACATGAGAAACGTGTGGTTTTGATTTACATTTTGGGAATATGTCAGGCAAGAGATTCCAAGAGTTTTTTACCCGGAAAGGGACAACTTCTAGGCAGTGGCCCAAGAATTTGCAATGTCTGTGGAGATGGGGCCAGTCAGGGCACCCCTGACCGCCTTGAGCTGTCTCATCCATTATTGGGGACATCCTGGATAAAGGATGGAAAGCAGCTACATTCCATGGAGCACCATCTTTTTTATGATGGAGGGTCACAAGTTCAAGGTCCGTGAGAACCTCTCTCTGTTTCCAAGACAGTCCAGGGCCGGGCGTGGTGGCTCACGCATGTAATCCCAGCACTTTGGGGAGCCAAGGCAGGAGGATTACTTGAGCCTGGAGTTCAAGACCAGCCTGGGCAATGTGGTAAAACCCAGTCTCTACCAGCATGGTGGTGCGCATCTGTAGTCCCAGCTACTGGGGAGGCTGTGGTGGAAGGATCACTTCAGCCCAGGAGGTTGAGGCTGTAGTGAACCGTGATGGTGCCACTGCATTCCAGCCTGGGCGACAGAGAGAAGCCTTGTAAAAAAAAAAAAAACAAAAAAAAAAACATTGCAGTCTAGCATTAGCCGCGCATTTGTTTTAATGGAGTATAGCACAAGGCTGAAAGGGGTAGTTTCCTGCATCAGAAGCCTCTGGGCAACTTATGGCCATTGCAGGTGGTCCAGAGACTACGGGAGAGGGAGGAGAAGAGGTTGCCAAAGCCTTTGTAGTGAAAGAATCTTGGAGGCACTAATAGGACTGCCCATTGATTTTCATCTGCACAGATTTTACAGGCTTCTTTTGGTGAAAGCCCCATTTAAGGTGGACTGCTTTGTAAGTAGCAGCAGCAGTGAAGTTCAGGAAAATGTGTAAACATGAAATATGTTGCCAGCAGACCCCGAAAGGACTAGATGTTGGTCTTGTTTGCGTTAATGAGTGTGTCCAATGAATGGCCCGGGCAGAGGAAGGCATTAATGTCATGTCACACCTGTGCTCCTGGGTGAAAATCGATGTAGCTGAGATCGTGTCTGCCAAGAACGTGCACGGTGGCGAAGCTGGGTGCCCTGTGGTGTGCTGTGTCCTTTCAGAGGTGAAGGCAGCCTGTGGCGCAGAGGCTGTGAAAAGAGGCAGCATGCAGAACATATTAGCCAAATCTATAATATGAAAATATTTCCCGGTTGCTGATTGGATGGGGTCAGTTATTTCAATAAAACTGAGTAATGTGCATGAGGGCTAATGGATGGAACTGCAGGATTAAGGTTGGAGTCATCACTGTGAGGTGTTATGTATTTTTTCTAGGTTCAAGAACTGGCAACGTTTGGTCGGGCACGGTGGCTCACGCCTGTTGTCCCAGCACTTTGGGAGGCTGAGGTAGGCGGATCACCTGAGGTCAGGAGTTCGAGTCCAGCCTGGCCAACACAATGAAACCCCATCTCTACTAAAAATACAAAATTAGCCAGGTATGGTGGTGCATGCCTGTAATCCCAGCTACTCAGGAGGCTGAGGCAGGAGAATCACTTCAACCCGGGAGGCGGAGGTTGCAGCGAGCTGAGATCGCGCCATTGCACTCCAGCCTGGGTAACAGAGTGAGACCCCGTCTCAAAAAAAAAGGAGAACTGGCAAAGTTAAGAACAGGGCTGTTAAATGGAGAAACTTTGGGGATAATCATCTCTTTATTAATTAGATTTTATATAATAAGTTTTAATCCTTGAAGGCCCTGTTTTAATTTACATTGGGCCTTATTAACTATTTTCCCTGAGAACCTGTAGGGTCTATTGTGTCAAGCCAATTTGTAAGTGCCGAAGACTTAATTTTAATTTATTATTCTTTGTGTTGGAGCAACTATGCGCAATCTGAGATATTTTAGGGCAATGGCTACTTTGACTACGGGAAATTTAGGCAAGGCTACAGTTAAAGTGAGGCATACCTAATTTTCCCCTATTTTATATTCAGTGACTTTTCTAAGATTATAGGAGTACACCATTATTAAGTTTTTTTGTTTTTTGTTTTTTGTGGTTTTTTTTAAGATAGAGTCTCGCTCTGTCACCAGGCTGGAGTGCAGTGGCGCGATCTTGGCTCACTGCAACCTCCGCCTCCTGGGTTCAAGTGATTCTCATGCCTCAACATCCTGAGTAGCTGAGATTACAGGTGCCTGCCACCACACCCAGCTAATTTTTGTATTTTTGGTAGAGACAGGGTTTCACTGTGTTGGCCAGGATGGTCTTGATCTCCTCACCTCGTGATCCACCCGCCTCAGCCTCCCAAAATGCTGGGATTACAGTCGTGAGCCACCGTGCCCGGCCACCATGATTAAATTTAATAGGATTCCAAGATATAACCATAATTGAATCCACAGTTTGGATGATGCCATGAAGTTTTGTCAATTGGCTTGTGTTAGCCAATGTTCCAGTTAATTTAGAACCTATGTTGTAGAGGCACAGAAGCCAGTTAGTCCCACCTGTTTGTTGTTACATAAAACAAATTGCAGCCTCCACCTCCCAGGTTCAAGCATTTTTCCTGCCTGAGCCCCCCGAGTAGCTGGGACTACGGGCGTGTGTTACCACGCCTGACTAATTTTTGTATTTTTAGTAGAGATGGGGTTTCACCATGTTGGCTAGACTGGTCTTGAACTCCTGACCTCAGTTGATCCACCGTCCTTGGCCTCCCAAAGTGCTGGGATTACAGGTGTGAGCCACCACACCCGGCCTAGTTGTTTCATCTCTAATATGAAGATTCCATGTGATAGGAATAACACATTATTATTATTATTTGAGATGCAGTCTCGTTCTGTCACCCAGGCTAGAGTACAGTGGTGCCATCTTAGCTCACAGCAACCTCTGCCTCCCAGATTCAAGTGATTCTTGTGCCTCAGCCTCCTGAATAGCTGGAACCACAGGCGTGCGCCATCATGCCTGGTTAATTTTTGTATTTTCGGTAGAGATGGGGTTTCACCATGTTGCACAGGCTGGTCTAGAGCTCCAGAGCTCAAGAGATCCATCTGCCTTGGCTTCCAAAAGTGCTGGGATTATAGGCATGAGCCACTGCACCCTGCCAAATTATTGTAACATATAAATCTTGGATTTCCACATATGTATACACACATGCATGTGTACCCATGCACACACACACACAGTAACTTGTTAGAGCTTAGGAAGGGCAGGAATAAAGTGTTCTCTTTTTGTTTGTTTGTTTTTTGAGATGGGATCTCATTGTGTTACCCAGGTTGGACTCCAACTCCTGGCCTCGAGCAATCCACCTGCCTCAGCCTGGGAGCTGAAGCTCCCTTTTAAAAACTAAACATTGCGCTACGGGTCTCCCAGAGTGTGAGCTCTTGTACCCCCCGTTGAGGGATGAATCGGGGCAGCATCAAGGCAAGCGACAATACAGGAGACTAGGGCCAGACAACATCTTTTGTGGGGTGCTATGGCCCCCACGGTGGATGCCCCTACACTGTCTCCATGTGTGGCTCACTTGTGAGGAGCTCGGAAGCCCATCCTCCCTCAAGTCCACAGAGCGGGATGGAAGGTCCAGGAAAATAGCAGCTCAGTGTCCCCACCTCTTGTCAGTGCTGCCTGGTTGCCTGGTCAGTCCTGTGCCAGGCACACAGGGAAGTCACACCTCGCTCCCTTCAGACGCATCTTTCGTGAACTCAGTCAGTGCCAAAAACGAGTGCCCCCGGGATCACTGTCCTGAAACTTAGGCAAGTCACTCAGCTCAGGCCAGGACTCAAGTTTTGAGCTCTGAATTGAGAGTGCAAGAACAGCAGGAAGCACATGCGGCACCTTCCCAGGCTGTCACTGCCCTCTGGTGGCCCCAATGGACAGGCCCCGGAGCCATCTAGTGGCATATCATTCCAGTTCCAGCCCAAATAGCTCATTCACTTTGTACATTGTTTTATTTCTTTCCTTTTTTTTTTTTTTTTTCTTTTTTTGAGACACAGTCTTGCTCTCTCACCCAGGCTGGAGTGCAATAGCTCGATCTCAGCTCACAGCAGCCTCTGCCTCCCAGGTTCCAGTGATTCTCCTGCCTCAGTCTCCGAGGTAGCTGGGATTACAGGCTCCTGCCACCACAACTAGCTAATTTTTGTATTTTTAGTAGAGACGGGGTTTCACCATGTTGGCCAGGCTGGTCTCGAACTCCTGACCTCAGCTGATCCACCGGCCTCAGCCTCCCAAACTGCTAGCATTACAGGCATGAGTCATCGTGCCTGGACTAAATGTATAAATATTTTTTATAAATTCATGTTTTTATAAATTTACATTTATAAATATTTTTTTCTTCAAAAATAAACCTTAGCTCACTGTAACTTTTTTACTTTATAAACTTTTTTACGTTTTTTAACTTTTGATTGTTAAAACACAAACACATTGTACAGCTATACAAAAAAAAATTCTTTGTCGAGACAGGGTGTCACTCTGTTACTCAGGCTGGAGTGCAGTGGTGCAGTCTCGGTTCACTGCAGCCTTGACCTCCCGGGCTCAAGCAATCCTCCTGCCTCAGCCTCCCAAGGAGCTGGGTCACAGATGCATACCATCACACTGGGCTAATTTTATTTTTTCTAGAGACAAAGCCTCACTATGTTGCCCAGGCTGGTCTCAAACTTCGGTCCTCAAGCGATCCTCCAGCCTCAGTCTCTCAAAGCATTGGAATTACAGGTGTGAGCCACCGTGACTGGCCTCCTATGTTATCTTTTAGAGTTTGATAGTTTGATATTTTACATTTAGGTCTGTGATCCATCTTGAGTTAAGTTTTAGAAAGGGTATAGGGTCTGTGTCTAAGGTCTTTTTTGTATGTGGATGTCCAGTTGATCCAGTATCATTAGTTGAAAAGAATATCTTTGCTCCACTGAATTGCCTTTGCTCCTTTGTCAAAGACAAGTTGACTCTATTATGTGGATCTATTTCTAGGATCTCGATTGTATGTCATAGATCTATTTCACTAATCTTTCACCAATATTATACTGTCTTGATTATTGTAACTTTATAGTAAATCTTGAAGTTGTATAGTATTATTTCTCTGACTTTATTATTCTCTTTCAATAATTTTGTTGACTATTCTGGGTCATTTGCCTTTCCATATAAACCCTAGAATCAGTTTGTTGATATCTACAATATAACTTGCTGGGATTTGACTGGGATTGTGTAGAATCTGTAGATCGGGTCTGGAAAAACTGAAATCTTGCCAATGTTGAGTTTTTCTATTCACAAACATGGATTATTTCTCCACTTATTTAGATCTCTTTTGATGTCTTTCAACAGACTTTTGTAGTTTTCTTCATATAGATCTTGTAGTTGGTTTGTTAGATTTGTACCTAAATCTTTCTTTCTTTTTGGTGCTAATTTAAATGACAATTTGTTTTAAATTTCAAATTTCAGTTGTTCATTATTGGTATGCAGGAAGGCCATTGATATTTTGATATTAATCTTGTATCCTGCAGGCTTACTATAATTGCTCAGCAGTTTTAGGACTTCTCTTGATCCTTTTGCATTTTCTACGTAGACAGTCATGCAATGTACAAAAAAAAGATGGTTTTGTTTCTTCCTTTCCAATCTATTTACAATTGGCTCTTCATATATGTGGGTTCTGCATCCTCGAATTCAACCAACCATGGAGCAAAATATTTGGGAAAAGACAATTTTAAAACTACAACTTAAAAAACAATACAGCATAACAACTATTTTCATAGCATTTTTAGGTAGTATAATCTAGAGGTAATTTAAAGTTTGTGGGAGGATGTACTTAGGTTACATGCAAATACGACACCATTTTATATAAGGAACTTAAGTTCAATTTGGGTATGAAAGTCAGGTTCCTGGAATCAATCCTCCATAGACACCCAGGGACAGTGGTGCCTCTTCTTACCTTTTCTTGTTTTATTGTGTAAGCTAGGACATCGCAACAATGTTGAGTCTAAATGGTGTGAGAAGGGATGTCCTTGCCTTATTCCTGATGTTACCAGGAAAGCATCTACTTTCTCACCCTTAGTATGAGGTTAGCTGTAGGGTTTTGGTAAATATTTCTTATCAAATTAAGGAAATTACACTTTGTTCCTGGTTTGTGGAGTTTGTTTGTTTTTAGTCATGAATGAGTGTTGAATTTTATCAAATACTTTTTCTGCATCTATTGATATGATCATACAGTTTTTTTATTCTTTAGCATGTTAACATGACAGATTGCATTAATTGACCTTCAAATGGTGAACCAGGCTTGCATGCCTGAAATAAATTCCACTGGGTCATGCTGTATGATCTTTTTAATACATTGCTGGATTTGATTCACTAATATTTTGTTGAGGATTATTCTGTCTATGTTCATCAGTGATATTGGTCTATAGTTTTCCTTTCTTGTAATGTTTTTGGTTTTTATATTAGGGTAATACTGGCTTCGTAGGATGACTTAGGAATTATTCTTTTTTCTTTGATATTCTAGAAAAGATTGTAGAGAATTGGTATAATTTCTTCCTTACATGTTGGTAGAATTCACCAGTGAATCTATTTGGGCCTGCTGCTTTCTGTTTTGGAAGTTTTTTTGTTTTGTTTTGTTTGTTTTTTTGAGACAGGGTTTCACTCTCACCCAGGCTGAGTGCAGTGGCACTATCATGGGTCCCTACAGTTTCAACTTCCCAGGCTCAAGCGATCCTCCTACCTCAGCCTTGCGAGTAGCTGGGACTGCAGGCACATGTCACCACGTCCAGCTAATTTTTTTAGTTAGTATGGAGACAGGGTCTCACTATGTTGCCCAGGTTGGTCTTGAACTCCTGGACTCAAGGGATCCTCCTGCCTTGGCCTCCCAAAGTGCTATAATTACAGGTGTGAGCCACCATGCCCAGCTGGAAGCTTATTGATTCAAATTTAGCAGATTTAGTTCTATTTAGATTACCTATGTCTCTTCTGAGAGTTTAGATTTGTGTCTTACAAGGAATTGATCCATTTTATCTAGGCTATCAAATGTGTGGATGTAGAGTTGTTCATAATAATCTTTCATTATCCCTTTAATGTTCATGGCATCACAATGGCCCATCTTTATTTTCTGATGTTAGTATTGTTTCTACTGTCTTTCTTCCTTAGTCTGGCTAAAGGTTTATCAAGTTTATTGATCTTTTCAAAGAATCAACTTTGGGGTTGATTTTCTGCTTTCCATTTCATTGATTTCTGTTCTAATTTTTATTATTTCTTTTTGTCTGCTTATTTGGATTTCTCTTCTAATTTTCATTTTATTATTTTTCTTTTCATTTGCTTATTTTGGATTTCTCTTTTTCTAGTTTCCTAAGGTAAATCGGAAACTAGATTATTGATTTAGATATATCTTTTTTCTCATATCTTCATTCACTGCTACGAATTTCCCCCAATCACTATTTTTACTGCATTCCACAAATTTTGAAAGTTGTATTTGTGTTTTTATTTAATTCAAAATACTTTTAAACTTCTCTTGGGACCTATTCCTTTACCCATGTGTTATTCAGAAGTGTATTGTTTAATCTCCAACTATTTTGGGATTTTCAGACTATCTTTTTTTTTTTTTAATTTTAATTTCATTGTGGTCTTACAGCAAACTTTGTATGATTTCTAGTCTTATAAATTTGTTAAGGTATGTTTTATGGCCCAGAGTGTGATGTATCCTGTTGAATGAGCTGCATGAATTTGAGAAGAATGCTTACCCTGCTGTTGTTAGATAAATTGTCTACAATGTCAATTACAACCAGTTGATTGATGGTTCTGCTCAGTACAACTATGACCTCACTGATATTCTGCCTGTTAGATTTGTCAATTACTGATATACTGGTGTTGAAGGCTCCAGCTATAACATGGAATTCATATATTTTTCATTGTATTCTATCTGTTTTTGCTTTATATTTTGATGCTTTGCTGCTCGGTGAATATACATTAAGAATTATTTTGTCCTCTTGGAGAACTGACCCCTTTATAGCCATATGATATCACCTAAACTCAACATAAGAGACATAGCTTCATATTGGGACACCTAACAGTGAGCCAAATGGTGCTACCAATACAGAAGCAGCATAAAATACATCTCACTTATGGGACTTAAAATCTACTTCACAATACAAAACTCAAAAAAAAAAAAAAAAAAAAAGAACACACAAGGCAGTGCCTAATCAAGCAGGTCCCAGAGACATTCGAAGAAGGGGAAGTCACAGAAGGAGGAAAGTGAGATCTTAGTGGATGGATAAGACAATGGGCGATGGCAGGGCAATGCGCACAGTCCATTCAGAGACACCGGAAATTTCATTCTACAGTTTACTCACGTTTATCATTTTTTTTTTTTTTTTTTTTTTTTTTTTTGAGACGGAGTCTCGCTCTGTCGCCCAGGCTGGAGTGCAGTGGCCGGATCTCAGCTCACTGCAAGCTCCGCCTCCCGGGTTTACGCCATTCTCCGGCCTCAGCCTCCCGAGTAGCTGGGACTACAGGCGCCCGCCGCCTCGCCCGGCTAGTTTTTTGTATTTCTTAATAGAGACGGGGTTTCACCGTGTTAGCCAGGATGGTTTCGATCTCCTGACCTCGTGATCCGCCCCGTCTCGGCCTCCCAAAATGCTGGGATTACAGGCTTGAGCCACCGCGCCCGGCCACGTTTATCATTTTGAACTATCATTCTGGTTTTGGGAGAAAGTGACCTAAGGTAGGGCAGTGATTTATTTTAAAAATAAGTATGCTACAATAGCTTTGAAACATTGGACCAGGCAGTCTACCCCAAATTACAAAATCATTACCTATCAATTTGTTTATGAATTTATTGGTAGCCACACATTTTTTTTTTTTCTAGAAACAAAGTTCCACGGAGTGTTTGGATATCAATCAGGCTACAGTATAACTGAAACTCTATTACCCTAGAAACACCCTGCCACACAGGACGGGACCATTTTGGAAAGCTGTGAAGACTAGACCGCCCTCTAACTTCTCAGCCAGGACACCGTCTCTGTTCAAGGCCAATGGCGCTGGATTTCACCATGGTTGCCCTCCACAGCAAAGGTTGGCTGGCGAAGGTTTATGCGGCCATGTCGGGGGACAGCAGTGGAGAAAGAAGAGCTCATTAGCACAGAACTGAGATCATCTGCAAGAAGTAAACTTCTCCGTTAATGGTAGTCAGGTTCACAGGAGAAGGTTCTAGGCCCTAAGGCCACAGTGGAAAGGTAGTCACCTGGAGAACAAGTTGTTCTTACTACAAAAATGCCAAAATTAGACAGGCGTGGTGGTGTGTGCCTGTAATCCCAGCTACTCCGGAGGCTGAGTCAGGAGAGTCACTGCAAACTGGGAGGCAGAGGTTGCAGTGAGCCAAGATTGCGCCACTGCACTCCAGCCTAGGTGACAGAGTGAGACTCTGTCTCAAAAATAAAAATAAAAATAAAAAGTAAAAAAAAGATCAGTATTTTAAGGTGACTGCACAGAGTGGCTTGAATTTCGAGGACTCTTGTACTGTCTGAGAACAAATCCCTCCTGTCCCCTGCCCAACCTCTGAAGAGGTAACATTTCCCCAAATGCTACTGAAAGTCAGCTATACACATCAGTGGTGAGCATGTCATTTCAATAATGTGCAGGATAATATCAATGCCCATTGGAACCCATCAGGTGGGATTCAACACAGGGCCAGTGGCAGAGCAGGTTGAGCTGCTCCCCTCCCCATAGTTTCCACTCTCAAGTGAGGCAGGTCTAGTCACTTCAGGATACAGGGTAAGAAAGGAGGGAAAGGTAGACTCGGCTGCGGCAGGCAGTCATGCAGGCCAAACACTGCAAACCCTAAGGGCAATCTCAGATAACCTACAAACCTACAACGTGGCATTTTTTATGTGTTCTTCTCTTCATCAACCAACAACTACGTAAATTTCTTACTGAATGACAGAATACATGTGGAATAATAACTGCCCACCTTAGCACAGTGCCTATTGAATGAAAGACCGTAAATTAACATTAGGTTCTTTTCCTTCTTTGTGTTTTTTGGGGCAGGTGGGGAGTAGGGGTTAACTCCACCAACTGTTATAAAGGTACAATCTCCCTGGAATTTGTCGACTGAGCTATCACTCCAGCATAAGGAATCAGGACTGGAAGCAGCTATTGCCAGCTGCATTTGTGAGCGGCCTACGCTGATTTACCATTATCATGATGATGACTTTACAGATCTATTCAGTATTTTATGTATTTAATGCCTTTAATGCTGGGTTGGGCTACAATAGTGATTAGCTGCACTAATTAGTTGAATTCATAGAGAAGTATTTGGAGTTAGCTATGAGAGGATCATATGTAAATTAATGCTAACTGTATGTAAATAGGTTTCTAATTCCTCTAGGAAAAAAAATCCACAACACAACTGCCTCATGCTCCCCACACCCCACTCTGACCATCTGATGACACCGTCACATGGAGATGCCATTCATGACGATGGAGCAAACCCTGCTGCTCTGAGGGCATCGGGTTGCCTGGATGGCCACCAGGCTCACTGGTGTTCCTGAAGAGGGTGGAGGGAGAAGTCTGCTGCTCCTGGAACTCGAAGCTTTGACCAAGGTGACACAGGAGGGAGGAAAGGAGGTGACACAGGAGGGAGGAAAGGAGGTGACACAGGAGGGAGGAAAGGAGGTGACACAGGAGGGAGGAAAGGAGCCGGCTGTTTCTCTAACTCTGAGCCCCAGGCCACTTAGTCTCTAATCCAATCCTGGCTGGTGCCAGTCAGGGCGGGAGACCAGACCTGCCCTGGCTAAATACCTGCTGGTGGATCTCAGAGCAGGGATGCTGAGCCCTGGGGACAGCAGCCACATGGGCCAGGCTCTGTCCGCAGAGCTGACACAACCGCCATGTGCTGGACGTTAATGATTTGCTTCAGGGAAAGACAAAGTGGATGCTGCTCACCAAGTGTCAGGGCCCCTGCACTAGAATCTGTGACTGTTCTACCCGGAACAGAAGAAATGTTCTTTCAGTCACTAGCCGGGTACCCTGGGTTTGCCCTGGGGCTGCGCATAAGCTCTGCATCCAGTGAGTTGCACATCAGAGAGAGCAGGAGGCAGAGCAGGCTCCACTGATGGCATGGGAAATGAATAACACTGCACTCAGCCATCCTGGGCCAGTCTCCTTTGGGGTTTGTCCGTTTATCTTAGGATGAGTTAAGAAGAACTTCCCATGTCAGAAAAAGAGTGTGCATATTCTAAACTGTCATCACACATTGCCAAACAGTCTTATGAAAGTGTTGTCTATGAATGCTCCCACCAGTAATATATGAGGAGGTGCTTTTCCCAGTCTCTCATGGGCATAGAGCATGATGTGGGTTTTCCCATCTCTGCCAATCTGATGCTTAAAAATATATGCTTTTTTTTTTCATTTACAGTAATGTTTAAAATATTTTCATGTTATTACATTTTTTATTTTTAAAAACTGCTTATTCTTAACATTTTTCATACTAAAATGTTAATCACATATATTGCATATATTGAAAAATTTTGAATATTTATTTTTCCTACTTGATTGTGGTGCTTAATCATTGAGAAAAATAACCATTTGAAAATTTTTATCACAAAGCATAGATTGTGGCTGTTTCCTAAACAAGTGGGCAATTTTTTTAATGGTTAGCTGCAAATGAATGCAAAATAGTTCTACCTGATACTTGTTGAGGAGCCCGTTGCTCGAGCTGAAGGAAGATTACCGAGCACTCCAATAAACTAGCAGAGGTGCTTGGGGCTCCTGCTCTTCAGCCACTGAGTGATCCTTTGTGCTTGAAGCTTGGAGGCTGCACACAGCTGAAACCGGACCTGCACAGACGGGCAGAGGAGGCAGCTAAGCTCTGGGAACCATGCCAGTCCCTGCTGCCACTGGATGGCAGGAGGGGGCAGTACTCAGCATGCCCGCTGGGTGCACTTAGCCCCAGGGAGCAAAATCAGTGATGGTCACTCTGGCAATTTCCTTATCTGCACTTTTCAAGCTGGGAATAGATTTGCTTCAGGTGCTCTGGCTCCCAGGATGTCAGCAGCCCCTTTGACTCAGAAAAATAAAACCGATTTGAGAAGCACCGACCAGAGCTCCCAGCTTGCAAGGGGATGAGGGATCCAGAAGGAGCTGCTCTGTCGTGCGTCTGTGGAGTAGCCAAGCAACCATCAGCCATTCCCTCCTAACTAAAAACAATGAATAATTCTGCCTCTCCTATACTCTGGCCTGCCCAAATGTTCAGGGGACAATGTCAGAGTGTAATTTTGATCATGGCCATTTCAAGGCATTTGAAGTGGGATTTGTTGCTGGGCTGGGCCACCATGAACTTGCACGTTCACCTCATGAGGCCTGGCCTCAGAGATGACAGTATTCAGCCTCAAGAGGAGCCTGCAGTTCGCCCACAGTCTTCCCAGTATATCCCTTCCATGGGGATACAAGACAGTAAGGAGCTAAACAGAACCCACTGTCTGAATGGGGAACCTGCATGCTGGGGTTCTTTTGTGCCTGAGCCCCCTCCTTCTATGGACAGACCTGTGAGTATTACATGCACAATGACAGCTGTAGGTGTGAGCCCCATGACACCCGGCCGTCCAAGAAGTGTTCCCTGTGTAAATGCTGACACGGACAGATCCACTGCTTGCCCCAGGCATTTCTACCTGGGTGTGATGGCCTTGTGATGGACAAGCAGCTCAAGGACCAGGACTCCAGAACTACCACTGTCTGCATGCACCACTTTTATGCTGGCATCTACCTTTCTATACAAAGTTGCTATTAATCAACATTTACCTTTTTCTGCAAATACAAGTTTAGATATCATGCAAATTTCATGACCAGTAAAGGCTGCTGCTCCAATACTCTGACTGAAAGATATCGTTTGTTAGTTGCCTTAAAATAATGAACACCTTTCCATAAAAGTCTCTAACACTTCCTTACAGTACCAACTACTTCTTACCTCTGCCCTGCCCTCCCCTGAGAAATTACTTTAAAAAAAAAAAAAAAAAGAGGCCAGGTGCGGTCGCTCACACCTATAATCCCAGCATTTTGGGAGACTGAGGCAGGTGGATCACCTGAGGTCAGGACTTCAGGACCAGCCTGGCTAACACAGTGAAAGCCCATCTCTACTAAAAATACAAAATTAGCCGGGTGTGGTGGCGGGTGCCTGTAGTCCCAACTACTTGGGAGACTGAGCCAGGAGAATCGCTTGAACCTGGGAGGCAGAGGTTGCAGTGAGCTGAGATCGTACCACTGCACTCCAGCCTGGGTGACAGAGTGAGACCATCTCCAAAAAAAAAAAAAAAAAAAAAGGAAAAAGAAAGAAAGTCAGTCATATCTACATCATGTCTGAGTCTAGTGTTTCTTGATATATGTAATTCTACCAAGGTCTTCTAACAATTCTTTTAAGCAATTGAATTATATCTTCAGATTATTAAAGGCTAATCCTAATGTGGAACTGAGGATAAAGTTTGAGTAGAGTTGATCAAAGTCAACTAATATCATCTCTTTTTAAAGGAAGGAGCCAGAAGTGCTGAGGTAAGGCAAGTTCATCTGCATGACGAGACTGGATAGGAAAGAGGAAGCACGTGGGAGAAATAGATTGGAAAAGACAAAGTGGATCACCTGATTCATGATTATGTGGGTGTAGAGAAGCAAGTTACAAGGTTGACGGGCAAGTTTCTATCATCTGTAGAAAGTTACCTAAGACAGGACTTCCCTTTTTGCTCAAGGCATTGTAAAATAAAATGAAGTCTTCTTGGAAAAAATTTTACCTCAATTTTCCCAATGAGACTACTTAAAAACTTATGTTTCTTCCAAAGAATGTAATTATTTTAACTGTTGTAGAAGAGAGAAAATGTGCACAATATTTAGCTGTAATTAGGTGATAAAAACTATATATTGTAAACCCCTTTTAAAATTATTATTATTATTATTTTTTGAGACGGAGTCTCACTCTGTCACCAGGCTGGAGTGCAGTGGTGCAATCTCGGCTCACTCTAACCTCCTCCTTCCAGGTTCAAGCCATTCCCCTGCCTCAGCCTCCAGAGCAGCTGGGACTACAGTCGTGCACCACTACGCCCATCTAATTTTTTGTATTTTAGTAGAGACAGGGTTTCACCATGTTGGCCAGGATGTTCTTGATCTCCTGACCTCATTATCTGCCTGCCTTGGCCTCCCAAAGTGCTGGGATTACAGGCATGAGCCACCGCACCAGGCATAAAACCCTTTTTTTAAAAAAAAAATTATGTATATGAATATGTACAGTAAAAATGGGAAATACATTGAGAAAAAGGTAGAAAGACTGAACAAAACTAAAAAGAACCATTTTTAACATTGAAAACCATTTTTGATAAATGGTGAAATTTCTCAAAATCTCCCCCCATGAGGTACATAGGAAGTTCAAGGAACCAGATGTTTCCCAGAGCTTGCTAACAAACTCCTTCGTGCAGCAGGGAAGGCATGTCTCTCAACGTGACGCTCTCAGGAGGCAGGGGTGAGACAGAGGAGGGATGGGAGCTGTTCTTGGTGGAGAGCCATATGACTCTCCCTGCACACGGTGACACTGGTGCACTTCTTCCTAGAAGGGGACTGAGACTCGGGGGCTACCAGCCGAGCCCGGAAAGGCTCGAGTCCATTGTTCATTTCATCAAGTTGTGGTAGTAAACAGCTGGGTTTCCTCAAACGCTGGCCACAGTTTATTGTATACTTATGTTGGAAGTCCCTGAATGCGTACTCTTCACATGTTGGTAAATGGAATTTTATTTCACCAAAATTGCTCAACGCTTCCATCGCCCACATGTTAAGAAAACTTGCAGAAGCAGAACAAAAACTGAGAAAGGGAAAGGAGGATGGTTGAGAGGTGGGAGGATACACATTTTCCCAGAATAGTAGGATGGAATTGAATTGTAACAAACGCTTTGGTAGAAAATCATAGTGTCTTCCCCACCACAATCCCTAAAAAGAGCAGCAACTGCCAGGAAAGGGAGGAGAAAGATGGAATAGGCTATAAATTAATCAGCAAAGAGAATAAAGCAAACTACCAACCAGTTTCAAGCAGGTAAAATGTATATGCAATACCCTTGTTCTTCTGAGTAACTGTACAATCTGTATACTAGAATCTCTCACTGCAGAACCAGGAGCGGCTGTGAAAAGTCCTTGGTGAAGCCAGTTTCCTTCCAGCCTATCCCTCAGGCCCAGCAGGGATGAATTTTCCCACCAGGTCATTCCACTCTGTCCTTTCAGGTGGTGGCAGGAACCCTGGTAAGGTTCTGGATGGAAGCTGCTTTCCATCCTGGATATTTATATTTTAACAGAAACTCATGATGAAAAGTCTTCAAGACTTAAAAGCATAAGTCACTAATTGTGTAATTTGGGGTATAAGGAAAGTAGTAGGAGTTTTTTTCATCATCTCTTGATTGCAAAAATAGCCCCCATCTTTATAGGGCCAACCCTCAGTATCTCTATTTTGCAAAGGAGGGTAAGTCCAAGACATCATAAAAGACAAGTTTATGTGCCATCATGCTTGGTCCAACTGGTCTGTCTCACTTTAAATGACCCAGTAGGTCTTCAAAATAAAAATTTAGAGAACACAGAGAAACTACCTTGAAAGAAAAAATTTCACAGATTAGAGAAAAAAAACCTTCTAGAATTTTCATATTGTATAACAAATTATATGCCTTATTCTACCTTCATGGGTATACCATAGGTACTTTTGATTTTCAGCTCAAAAAAGCGTAGCTACTTTAAAGAAAAAAAATAGAAACAGAATTTTTTAAAAGCTGATAAACATAATACACCAGTGGCTCCCAAGGAAAAAGCTTTCAAACAAAATAGTCCCTTTTGGTGGGAACTGTAGAAGAGGGGAGCTGTCGCTATGAAATGATGGAACTAATCCAGAACAATGTACATTTTTATACTGACGAGTTTAATCAGATGCTCAGAAACACTCACTCGAAAATCAAACTCTCATCATCATCCCTGGAAGCATTTCTTAGAACTTTCTCCTTGCACACAAGTTTTTGCTTTCAGAAACAGCAGACAAAACCCAAAATGAGACAAATAGCAGACAGAGGAGATGAACGCTACAGGTGCTGAAAGGGAATGAGAGCCCAGAGGTCACATCTCTCAAAACCCCGCTCTGCCAGGGCCTCTTCCCTGGCACATAACCCATGCAACAAGTGCCGGGTGACCTTCACCTTACTCCTGCGCCACCAAAACCAAAAGAAACAACTCAAAGAGAGAGAAGGGATACGTGCTAAAGCTTTAATTCTCGTTTAAAGCAAGCAAAGCATCTAAGTGTAAATTTAAACAATGGAAAAACAAATCCATTTACCTCCTGCCAAAACATTCATCATTAATGAGAAGATGCTCTATGCTTCCTAATCCATCACCAGGGAAAACCACTGTTCACTGTGGTCTGTAACCAACCTTCCTGTCATAGACAAACACGCATTTGTTTTTATAAAATAGGGATTTCTTTTGTATTTTTATCTCTCACTTTTTTTTTTCTTTTGAGACGAAGTCTAACTCTGTCACCCAGGCTGGAATGCAATGATGTGGTCTCAGCTCACTGCAACCTCCGCCCGCGGGTTCAAGCGATTCTCCCACCTCAGCCTCCCGAGTAGCTGGGACTATAGGCGTGTGCCACCACACCCAGCTAATTTTTGTATTTTAGTAGAGACGGGGTTTCACTATGTTAGACAGGCTGGTCTCTAACTCCTGACCTAGTGATCTGCCTGCCTCGGCCTCCCAAAGTGCTGGGATTACAGGCGTGAGCCACCGTGCCCGGCCTATATCCCACTTTTTAAACACCCAGTGTTATTGTACTCATCTTATGAATCTTTGAAACAATTTTGTTTCTTCCTTTTTCTTTTTTTTTTTTTTTTTTTGAGACAGGGTCTCACTCCTCACTCTGTCACCCAGGCAGGACTGCAGTGGCATTATCATGGCTCACTGCAGCCTCCATCTCCCAGGCCCAAGTGATCCTCCTGCCCCAGCCTTGAGTAGCTGAGACTAACGGCAGGTGCCACCACACCTGGCTAATTTTTGTATTATTTGTAGAGACATGATTATGTTGCCCAGGCTTGTCTCAAATTCCTGGGCTCAAGTAATCCTCCCACCTTAGCCTCCCAAAGTGCTGTTATTACAAGCATGAGCTACTGTGCCCAGCCCTGAAACAATTTCAGTGTTGCATAATATTAAAAAAAAGAACCTATCACCATTTATTTTACCATTTTCCTATGGGACATTTAGGTTGCTTCTCGTGTAAATTTATATTTATTTATGTAATTAATTGATGAACATTCATCTGCTTCACAAGATTGTAAAGCCTTGTGTTTGTTTTCAGTCACCAATATTTCTCTTTCCATAGCAAAACTGAAAACATGCCAGTTGATGATAGTGTCTGGTGAATGAGGGATTGAATCTACACTTTAATTTTTGCCTGTCATCAGCCTCATCCACAAAACAGTTCTGATTCTCACCTCAGCCATACATAGTTGTCTCTCTCTCCTAAAATTCCCCTGTAGTTCTTTTCTGTGTGTGTGCCTCCCTCATAGAGGAAAGATACTGAGCACGATTATGTGCCAGGCCCTGTGCCAGTCATATTCAAGGAGAAAGTGCCTGAAGGGTGGTATCACAGCCTGAAGGACAGGCAAAAAAAAAAAACCTGCCACAACATGTTCAATCAAGGACCCTTCCAGAATGCTCCAGTGTCCCCACTAAGCAGTCTGGCTCTGGAAAAAGCTCCAGAGTCCCATCTGAAATGAGATCTCCATCCCCTCTGGGGATTGTCTGAGAGGACAGAAGCCTGGAGTGCACTGCAGCTCAGGGCGTCTGTCACAGCGGCTGAGCCCTGGGCAGGGAGACGCGAGGCAGCTGCTGAGGGTGGGGGCGCCGGAGTGAGTTCCACACAGCTCTGACTTTCACGGAGGGTGTCAGCAGAACTGTGTGATGTATCTACAAGGAGAAGAAAAGGAGAGTGAGAAGCCATTAGCCGGTTCTGGAGAAAGAGAGGAGAAAGTAGTATTGCGTTGTTAACAGACTGTACTTATTCTCAGATGTAACTAACTGTCCAAAATAAAGACATCATTACACATAAAAATTGCAAGGCAGAAATAGATGTGTGAATGTTCACTCACTCAAGTGCACAGAAGTCTCTATTTTCCTCCCTCTTAAATGACACTTTTAAAACTCATGGATTTCTCTGATTTATTTGTTTTTATTTTTATTTTTTTGAGATGGAAGTCTCGCTCTATTGTCCAGGCTGGAGTGCAGCCTCCGCCTCCTAGGTTCAAGCAGTTCTCCTGCCTCAGCCTCCCTAGCAGCTGAGATTACAGGCGTACGCTACCACGCTCGGTTAATTTTTGTATTTTTAGTAGAGATGGGGTTTTGCCATGATGGCCAGGCTGGTTTCAAACTCCTGACCTCAAGTGATCCACCCACCTTGGCCTCCCAAAGTGCTGGGATTACAGTCGTGAGCCACTGTGCCCGGCTGTTTCTCTGATTTTTAAACCTCACATATGGGAGGTACTGAAATCCACAAGGTTTGAACACCAAGAGTTCATTGAAAATAATATTTGTTTTCCTCCACACCACAAATTGTGATTATCCTCCAGTTTGTGTGTGTGTGTGTCTTAACACATGGTGAGAAAGTAACGAGCAGGCATCAAGTTAATTTTGACTAAGGATTCCAGGAACAGCTACTTCACTTCCTAAGGACAGTCAATGCATGAGGGATGTGGGAGGGAGGGAGGAGGGGATGGTAGCTGGAAGGTCCCACATTTAACCAGATTTGATTTTAGAGACAACAAAACCTTTCAAAAGTTAAATAACTATGTGATAGATTTTCTATATGGATGCAAAATAATTCTAGGATATGAGCTAAACACACAAGAAACCTACCAAAAGGAGATGAAGTAGGTTCAACAAAGCTTAGTGTTTTTGTCCTTCCCTCCAGCTGCCTCTAGCTTGTGTTGATCTCTCAGGAGAAGATGGGGTCTTCAGGGAGACCCAGACCTGTTAGATGAGCCAGGCAGTATCCGTGCCCCTGGAGCACTGGTAAGGCATTTCCCAAGGTGCATCCAATTTCCCCAGATGCACAGTTGAAAAGCTGCCCAAACCTTCTAGAAACCTGTGGACTTTTCCCCTTTTCAGCTTCACAATGGACATTTGCATCTCTGAACAAAGATTACCCTGGGACCTATTTATCTAGTGGCAAGCACCTTGTGTCCTACAGAACATCTTCTGGAAAGCACCATGTTTGTGCATCTGAAATCTTCTCAATCAGGGTCTGTGTTTCAGGCAACCCAGTAAGGTAAGTGAAGCGTGCTTTCTGCCTCTGTTGGTCCCCAACAGCCTGGAACTTATTTCCTCTGCCCTACCTTTCCAGGTAAATAAGTACTGTTTTTTCATCCCAGCATTTTAGGAGGCCAAGGCGGCTGGATCACCTGAGGTCAGGAGTTTGAGACCAGCCTGACCAACATGGTAAAACTCCATCTCCACTAAAAATACAAAAAAAAAAAAAAATTTGCTAGGTATGGTGGTGCATGCCTGTAATCCCAGTTGCTGGGGAGGCTGAGGCAGGAGAATCGCTTGAATTTGGGAGGCAGAGGTTGCAGTGAGCTGAGATTGCACCATTGAACCCAGGAGGCGGAAGTTGCAGTGAGCTGCAATCACACCATTGCACTGCAGCCTGGACAATAAGAGCGAAAATCTGTCTTCAAAAAAAAAAAAAGAAAGAAAAAAAAGTGCTATTTTTACCACCCGCTCAGCCCTGTGCTCACTGCTGAAATGCACTTTTGCTGACTTTCTCAGTGCCAGGTCTCTGAAAATCTGCCTATCCTCTTCCTTGGCCCGCTAACTTCCACCATCCAGCCATTCAGCTATCACTCCCTGTGGGAACCTAACTTCCCTCCTCACACTAAATTAAGTGGCCCCTCTGTACTTATCTCCACCATTCAACAAAGAAAACACAGAGCTACTGCTTCATCACTTGCATGGATGCTAGGCATGGAAAGGTGCTGAATAAATACTTGGGACTAAATCTCCGAATACACACGTGTGCTTGCTCCTCGAGGACAAGTATTCCATTTTACTTATCTAGCTCTAGCACCATGCAAGTGTACAGGAGCTGCCCAATAAACACAATTGCTGGACAAATACTTGTTGAACATATTATAGACACATCCAGCTCCTACCATCTCCTCTGGAGTCAAAACATTCATTGCTTCAGTAAGTTAATTTATACATCCATCTTCTCCTGCCCTCAAACATCAATGTGCCTAGTTCTTAGTCCTTCAGACTTCGGAACTTACACCTACTCCGTCCCCCCTGCCCTGAACCCTGGCCAGCTCTCAGGCCTTTGGCCTTGCTCTGGAAGTTACACCATTGGCTCCCTGGTTCTCAGGCCTTTGGATGAGAACTGAATTACAGTGCTGGCTTTCCTGGTTCTCCAGAGTGCACACAGCAGAAAGTGGGACTTCTCGGCCTCTGTAATTGTATGAACCGGTTCCCATAATAAATTTTCTCTATCTATCTGTCTATCTATCTATCTATCTATCTATCTATCTATCTATCCATCTATCCATCCATCCATCCCAGTGGTTCTGTTTCTCCAGGGAACCCTGACTAATACAGTACCCATTTCTGTAGCTCCCTGAAGTTCTATCCAGTAAAAGGCGGGGACTCAGTGACCAGAACATAGAGAATGACTCCCAGGCTGCACACGGCCGCCAAAGGGCCGTTGTACTTTTGGTCCCCGAAGAGTTGTGAAGCCGTATAAGGGGGCCTGCCACAGAGGGTATCTAGCTTGCACCAGAGAAGCACTCATCCCTGAAGCCAACGCCAGCAACCTTGACATTCAGGTCAGCACCCAAAAGCAGGTCTCTGGTTTTAGTTCCCTTCTGGTGGCAGTGCTGCACAGCAGATGCTATCTGGTGGAGTTTGCCTTGGGACACTCTCTTTCATCTGGTCGTGGTCCGGTAAGTACAGAAGACCTCTCCTCCACTAGCATTTGCCACGACCAGGTGATGTTTTCTTGGGCACCTCCCATAGTTTCCCTATGTTGGGGTGATTCAAGGCTTTCATACTCTGGACTTTGAGGGGCCATCTCTGGAGGCTGGAGAAGCTCTGCTGACTCGTGTTAGTGGCCTTCACAGCCACTCTGGTCCCAGTCAGGATGTGTTGGCCAATGTCACCCTGGCAAAGCTGCCTTGGCCAATGATCTAGAGATGTTGAAATTCTCTAACAATGGCTCCTTATGAGATCATAGTAAGATATGGGCCAATCATGACTGGGGATAATCCACAGTGATTTTCTCACTTTTTCATCTCAAGAAGGCTTTACTCTCTTAAAAGAAAGGAGGTGGGACCCCAAAGGGCTTATTTTAATGAGTACTATAAAAATCAATATTTACCTTATTAGAAATTTAACCTGAGGGATGCTTCAGTGCCTTTCTATTTCTAGTCTGAAAAACTATAATATTTGGCTTTTAAACAGCTCATAATGTCTACACTTAAAATAATTTAACTCTTTTTTCTTTAAACTCTGAATGACTGGTCTCAAATGATGCCAGACCTTTCCTGGCATCATGACACTGTAATGAAAATGTTCCCTTTGCTTAAGACACAATAAGGTACCTTGTTAACATCTATAGAGCTGAGGAGAAGATAGCTTTTACCATATTTTCATTTTATTTTTTAGTAGAGCTGGCATCTCACTATGCTCCTAAGCGGGTCTCAAACTCCTGAACTCAAGTGATCCTCCCACCTAGGCCTTCCTGAGTTCTGGGATTACAGGTGTGAGCCACCACGTCTGGCCCCGTTTCTTATTTACAGGCTTGCCAGGTCATTTGCACTACATTCCTCCCTTTCATGAGTCAGAGAACTCACTATGTCCACTGCAGTTCTTTACACATAGAGTTTCCAGCTATGAGTCAAGAAAACAAGTTTATTTCCTTTTTAAGCCAAATATTCAGCATTTTTCATATTCATATTATGCAGCATAGATGGAGATCTGAGTGCTGAACATGGCACCAGGACCTCAGGGGAGGGAATGAGGAATCCCTTCATTTATTCCTTCTCTAAGTCTCTCTCTCCTTTTTTTTTTTTTTTTTTTTTTTGACAGTCTCACTCTGTCACCCAGGCTGGAGTACAGTGGCGCGATCTCAGCTAACTGCAACCTCCACCTCCTGGGTTCAAGTGATTCTCTTGCCTCATCCTCCTAAGTAGCTGGGATTACAAACATGCATGACCACATCTGGCTAATTTTTATATTTTTAGTAGAGACGGGGTTTCATCATGTTGGCCAGGCTGGTCTCGAACTCCTGACCTCAGGTGATCTGCCTGCCTCTGCCTCCCAAAGTGCTGGGATACAGGTATGAGCCACTGTGCCTGGCTTCTAAGTCTCTTTTTTGATGAAGTTTCAATTTTTTGACCTACAGCATCTTCCTTCTCTTTAAATAACTTTTAGTATTTCTTGGCAGGCAGATCTACTGGTGATAAATTTCCTCAATTTTTGTCTGAGAAAGTCTTTATTTCTCCTTTACTTTTAAAAAATTGATGTAAAATAATCGTATAATAATTGTACATATTTATGGGATACACAGTGATGTTTCAATGCATATAATGTGTAATGAGCAAATCAAGATAATTAGCATATTCATCATATCGACCTCCTTCACTTTTAAGGGATAATTTTACTGGATACAGAATTCTAAGTTGGTGAGTTTTTTCTTGCTTGCTTGTATGGTTTTTGAAGAGAAGTCTCATGTAGTTTTTATCCTTGTCCTTTTACAGATAAGGTGTTTTATTTCCTCTGGCTTCTTTCAAGGTTTTCTCTTTGATTTTCCTGTAGTGTGACTATGATATATGTAAGTGCATATAACCTGCTCAGTGTTCTCTGTTTCCTGGATCCTTCGTTTGGTGTCTATCATTAATTTTAGAAAATTATCAGCCATTATTACTTCAAATATTTCTTCTCTTCCCTTCTTTCTTCCCCTTTTGGTATTCCCACTATGCATGTCTTTTTAAACTCTCCCACAGTTTTTGCATATTCTGTTCTATGGCTTTCATTCTTTTTTCTCTTTGTTTTCAGTTTGAGAAGTTTCTATTGAGGTATCTTCAAGCTTACTGATTTTTTTCCTCAGCCATTTTCGAGCTACTGACGAACCCATCAAAGGCATTTTAAAATTTCTGTTAGAGTGTTTTTGACTTGTAGCATTTCCTTTTGATCTTTTCTTGAGTTTTCGTAACAGCACAATGGGTTCATCTTGCTCACTCCCCAGAAAGCCAAGATCAGTGAGAACAACAGGTATTGCAGAAGTAAGAGTTTAATTATTGCAGAGCCAGCCAGACAAGGACAGGGAGAGGTATCTCAAATCAGTCCCTCCAAGAATTTGGAGACGAGGGTTTTTTTTAATGGTACTTTGCCAGGCAGGGGGCTGGGAAACTGCAACATTGAGGAAATCGCAGAATTGTTTAGAACTGTCTTTATCCAGCAGGGAGGGAGACTCAGGATCAGGTAGGTGGCAGCTCTTGGTCCACCAAAGTGCTAAATCTGAAAAATGTCTTGAAGACCAGTTCCCCTTCAGTTTCACAACAGCTATGTTATCTGTAGGAGTAGTTGGGAAATTTATAAATCTTGCAACCCTGGGTTCCATGACTCTGGGTCAGATGCAACTTAAGGAAAAACAAGCTGAATGATGACTGGTCACCGTTTAACTCTGCCTCTTCTTTAGCAAAATTCAACACCCTACAAAGAATGCTAACTTTGTCTTATGAATGTGGCTTCGGCCTCCAAACAAGGAGATGGGTAGTTTTCCTTTCCTCAGAGTTGAACTATAAACAAAATTCCTCTCATAGTTATCTTGGCCTCTATAATAGATGAAGCAAAAAACCAATTTAGCCCGTGAGGCTAGAAGCAAGATGGAGTTAGTCATGTTACATTTCTCTCCTTATAATTCTGCAAAGGCAGTTTCATTTTCTTCTCTCTGCTTACATTGCCCATCTGTTCTTTCATATGATCCACTTTTTCCACTAGAGCCCTTAGCCTATTATTCACAGTTACTTTAAATTTCTGGTCTGGTAATTCTGGTCTGATAATTCCAGAATCTCAGCCATAACTGAGTCTGGCTCTGATGCTTGTTCGTCTCTTCAAGCTGTGTTGTTTCACCTGTTTGTGTGTCATCATTTTTTGTTAAATGCTAGATATGACTGGGTAAAAAGAACTGAGGCAAGTATGCCTTTAGTGTGAAGCTGCTTCTCTGGCTGGGAGTTAAGCTGTCTACAGTTTGCTCTCGCTCTAGGTGTTAGAGGCTAAAATCTCCTCTGATCCTCTTCTGTTGTCTTTGGGTTTTCCCGGAGACTTCTAAGGTCTAAAATTTGCATTTCTGTCTGCTGTACTCTCGTGTTGCAAGAGCCCTATTCATGTGGTGCTGAGGTGTGGAGGGCAGGGAAGTGTTCTGTAGACCTATGATTAGGTCTCAATGTTGCAGAGCCTGTGCCTTCGGCTGCTTCTCAGCCAACCAGTACCCTTCTCTATCCCTGCTTAGGTGAGACAGGATGGCTAGAAGGGGCTGGAGTTGGCTGTTTCCCATCCCGTGGGTCTGCCAGGCTGTGGAAAACCATAAGGCAGTTAGCCTCCACGATACAGCTTCCCTTGAGGGAGGGATTTTGCTAAGACACAATCTCCTGGATGTATTGTACAATGGTTACTTTTTCCCTTCCCTGTGGACATCAGGAGAGAGCCTTTCTCTGGTGTTCTCTCTGAGCACCTGGTGGGGGCTCCCCTGGAGTTAGGCTTATGAAAGTGTGGGCCCCCTATAAGGGACCTTCTTAATGTCGACATTTCAAGCTCGTGTACACTGAGCTTCCAGCAATTTGGCAATTGTCGTTTAGTTTTTCTTTCCCTGGTCCTGGCTCCAGTGGCCTCTGCTCCTGGTAAGCTATGATTAGCTGTATTCACCAGCTTCTCCAAAAAGGTAGTGGTTTGCCCTGTGACCTCAATTATCTGATAAACCTTAAAAAAAGTTGATTTTTAGTTTGTTCAGCTTTTTTCTTGTGAGGACAGGAGTGACAAGTTCCAAGCTGAAAACCAGAAGTCTCATCTGGATTCTTTTCAAGATTTTTTTTCCTATTACAAATAATGATGACATGCACATCTGAAACCAGCCCCATTGGTCCATAGAACTAATACGTGTGGATTTTTGAATAAACATAGAAATTCATCCTCCCTGATCTTAAAATTTCAAACTTATATTTGTCCCATCTGAGTTCCTTCCTCAGGAAACTGACCCTCAGACAAGGAACTGAAACTCCTCAGATGACCGCATCCAGACAATGAGATGCCAGACTCCTCGTCCATCATGATTGCTTCCTTACCCCTTCCTAATGCCTCTTTTCCTGCCTTCCTCACTATATAAAACCCCCAATTTTAGTTGGTCAAGGAGACAGATTTGAGACTAACTTATTTTTCTTCTTACTGCAGCACTCAGTTGACACCTCCTTCCCTGGCAATACTCTTCTCAGTGATTGACTTTCTGTGCTGTCAGAAGCAGGCCCTAGACCAAACCCCAGATGCTCCGTAACAAGTATTGTACATGTCTTTTCTGATGCATACATTTCTGTTACCCCAGGAGTAAAATACATAGGTCCTGAATATGCTAATTTTAAAATCTAATAGCTGACACCGCACACAATATACTACCTTCAGCACTAAATAAGAGTTACTGCTCCATATCCTCACCAACACTTAAAATTCTCAGTCTTTTTTATTTAGTTATCCTGGAGGATGTGTGGTGGTATTCCATTTGTTTTTTTGTTTTTATGTTTGTTTGTTTTTCTGAGACAAGAGTTTTGCTCTGTCACCTAGGCTGGAGTGCAGTGGCGTGATCTTGGCTCACTGCAACCTCTACCTTCCAGGTTCGAGCGATTCTCATGCCTCAGCCTCCCCATGTAGCTGGGATTACAGGTGCCTGCCACCACACCCAGCTAGTTTTTGTATTTTCAGTAGAGACAGGGTTTTGCCATGTTGGCCAGGCTGGTCTTGAACTGCTGACCTCAAGTGATCTTCCCGCCTCGGCCTCCTGAAATGTTGGGATTACAGGCAGGAGCCACTGCACCTGGCCTCGTTGATTTTAATTTGGTATCTTTTCACTTTTTCATCAGATATTTTTTTCTTGCTGATTCATAGCGTTCTTTGCATATTCTGGATGTAAGCCCTTTGTCAGTTACATGTGTCGTATCTACTCCCACTCTGTTACTTACCTCTTCACTTTCTTAGTGGTGTCTTCTGATAAAAAGGAATTCTGTTTTCTTCTAACTTTTATTTTAGGTTCAGGGGTACACGTGCAGGTTTGTTACATTAGGTAAATTCGTGTCATGGGGGGTTGTTGTGCAGATTATTTTGTCACCCAGGTATTAAGCTTAGTACCCATTAATTATTTTTCCTGATCTTCTCCCTTCTCCCACCCTCCACCCTCTGAGGTCCCAGTGTCTTTTGCTCCCCTCTTTGTGTGCATATGCTCTCGTCGTTTAGCTCCCACTTATAAGTGAGAACATGAAGTATTTGATTTTCTGTCCTGCATTAGTTTGCTAAGGATAATGATCTCCAGCTCCATTCATGTTCCTGCAAAAGACATGATCTAGTTCTATTTTTATGGCTACATAGTATTCCATGGTGGATATGCACCACATTTTCTTTATCCAGTCTACCATTGATGGGCATTTAGGTTGATTCCATGTCTTTGCTATTGTGAATGGTGCTGCAACGAACATACGTGTGCATGTGTCTTTACGATAGAAAGACTTCTATTCCTTTGGGTATATACCCAGTAATGGGATTGCTGGGTTGGATGGTATTTCTGTTTTTAAGACTTTGAAGAATTGCTACACTGTTTTCCACAATGGTTGGTCTAATTTACATACCTACCAATGGCATATAATTGTTCCTTTTTCTCCTCAACCCTGCCAGCATTTGTTATTTTTTGACTTTTTAATAATAGTAATTTTGACTGGTGTGAGATGGTATCTCATTGTGGTTTTGATTTGCATTTCTCTAATGATCAGTGATGTTAAGCTTTCTTTCATATGCCAACATATGAAACAGATACTTTTGAAAAGTATCTATTCATGTATTTTGTCCACTTTTCAATGGGTTTGTTTGATTTTTATTTGTTAATTTATTTAAGTTGCTTATAGATATTGGTTATTAAATCTTTGTCAGATGCATAGTTTGCAAAAATTTTCTCCCGTTCTGTAGGTTGCCTGTTTACTCTGTTGATGTTTTCCTTTGCTGTGCGGAAGCTTTTTTGTTTAATTAGATCCCATTTGTCAATTTTTGCTGCTGTCGCAATTGCTTTTGGTGTCTTCGTCGTGAAATATTTGCCCATTGCCATGTATAGAATGGTATTACCTAGGTTGTCTTCCAGGGCTTTTATAGTTTGGGGTTGTTACATTTAAGTCTTTAATCCATCTTGAGTTGATTTTTGTATGTGGTGTAAGGAAGGGGTCCAGTTTCAATCTTTTGCATATGGTTAGCAAGTTATCCCAGCACAATTTATGGAATAGAGAATCCTTTCCTCACTGCCTGTTTTTGTATGCTTTGTCAAAGATCAGATGGTTGTAGGTGTGCAGCCTGCAGCCTTATTTCTGGGCTTTCTATTCTGCTCCACTGGTCTGTGTATCTGTATTTGTACCAATATACCATGCTGTTTTGGTTGCTGTGGCCCTGTAGTATAGTTGAAATCACATAGCATGATACGTCCAGCTTTGTTGTTTTGTTTTTTTTTTTGTTTTTGTTTTTTGGGTTTTTTTTTGCTTTGGATAGCCTTAGCTACTTGGGCTCTTTTTCAGTTCCATATGAATTTTAAAAGTTTTTTCTAGTTCTGTGAAGAATGTCATTGGTAGTTTGATAGGAATAGCAATGAATCTATAAATTGCTTTGGGCAGTATGGTCCTTTTAATAATATTGATTCTTCCTATCCTTGAGCACAGAATATTTTTCCATTTGTGTCATCTCTGACTTCTTTGAGCAGCATTTTGTAGTTCTCCTTGTAGAGCTCTTTCACCTCCCTGGTTACCTGTCTTCCCAGGTATTTTGTGTGTGTGTGCCAATTGCGAATGGGATTGCATTCCTGATTTGGCTCTTGGCTTGACTGTTGTTAGTGTATAGGAATGCTAGTGATTTTAGTACATTGATTTTGTATTCTGAGACTTTGTTGAAGTTGTTTATCAGCTTAAGGAGCTTTTGGGCTGAGACTATAGGGTTTTCTAGATATAAAATCATGTCATCTACAAACAGGGACAGTTTGACTTCTCTTCCTATTTGGATGCCCTTTATTTCTTTCTCTTGCCTGGTTGCTCTGGCTAGTTCTTCCAATACAATGTTGAATAGGAATGGTGAGAGTAGGCATCCTTCTCTTATGCCAGTTGTCAAGGGGAATGATTCCAGCTTTTCCCCATTCAGTATTATGTTGGCTGTAGGTTTATCATAGATGGCTCTTATTATTTTGAGATATGTTCCCTCAATACCTCGTTTATTGAGTTTTTAACATGAAAGGGTATTGAATTTTATCAACAGCCTATTCTGCATATATTGAGATAATCATGTGGTTTTTGTCTTTAGTTCTGTTTATGTGATAAGTCACATTTATTGATTTGAGTATGTTAAACCAACCTTTTACCCCAGGGATAAACCCTACTTGATCGTGATGATAAGCTTCTTGATGTCCCGTTGGATTTGGTTTGCCTGTGTTTTGTTGAGGATTTTTGCATGGATGTTCATCAAGAATACTGGCCTTAAGCTTTATTTTTTTGTGGTGTCTTTGCCAGGTTTTGGTGTCTGAATAACGTTAGCCTCATAGAAAAAGTTAGTGAGGCGTCCCTCCTCCTCAATTTTTTGGAATAGTTTCAGTAGGAATGATATCGCCTCTTCTTATACATCTGGTAGAATTTGGCTGTGAATCTATCTTGGACTGGTCTTTTTGTAGATAGTAGGCTATTTATTACTGATTTAATTTCAGAGCTCATTATTGGTCTGTTCAGGGATTCAATTTCTTCCTGGTTTCGTCTTGAGAGGGTGTATGTCTCCAGGAGTTTATCCACTTATTCTAGATTTTCTAGTTTGTATGCACAGAAGTGATAAACAGGAATTCTTTTTTTTTTTTTTTTTTTTTTTTTTTTTTGAGACGGAGTCTCGCTCTGTCACCCAGGCTGGAGTACAGTGGCCGGATCTCAGCTCACTGCAAGCTCGATAAACAGGAATTCTTAATTTGAATGTAGTCCAATTCGCCAATCTCTTTCTTTGTAAGTGCTGTTTTTTTGTGATCTGTTTAAGAAATCTTTCTCTAACTCGATATTATAAAAATAATGTATCTTCTCTTATGAAAGTGCTATTTGTTAAACATTCTTTTTTTTTTTTTTTTTTTTTGAGATGGAGTCTCTGTGCAATCTTGGCTGACTGCAACCTCCACTTCCTTGGTTCAAGCGATTCTTGTACTTCAGCCTTCTGAGTGGCTGGCACCACAGATGCACCACCACACCGCTAATTTTTGTATTTTTAGTAGAGACAGAGTTTTGCCATGTTGGCCAGGCTGGTCTCAAACTACTGGACTCAAGCAATCTGCCTGCTTCTGCCTCCCAAAGTTTTGGAATTACAGGCATGAGCCCCTGTGGCCCACCTAAACATTTATTTTTAAAGTTACTTTCTGAAATTGATTATTGTAGATGGTATATGTTCCAAGGTTTTCTTTTTTTTATTCAGTTGTTCAAATGACTTTGCACCACTAATTTTTTAAATGTATTTTTTTCACTAGTCTACCATACTTTCTTTTTTCTTTCTTTCTTTTTTTTTTTTTTTTTTTTAGCTGGAGTGTTGCTCTTATTGCTCAGGCTGGAGTACAATGGCACGATCTCAGCTAACTGCAACCTCCACCTCCTGGATTCAAGTGAGTCTCCTACCTCAGCCTCCCGAGTAGCTGGGATTACAGGTGCTTGCCACCATGCCCGGCTAATTTTTTGTATTTTTAGTAGAGACGGGGTTTCACCATGTTGGCCATGCTGGTCTTGAACTCCTGACCTCCGGTGATCCACCTGCTTTGGCCTCCCAAAGTGCTGGGATTACAGGCATGAGCCACCGTGCCCGGCTTACTCTGTGTGTGTGTGTGTGTGTGTGTGTGTGTGTGTGTATATATATATATATATATATTTTTTTTTTTTTTTTTTTTTTTTTTGAGACAGAGTCTCAGTCTGTCGCCTAGGCTGGAGTACAGTGGCACAATCTCGACTCACTGCAACGTCTGCTTCCCGGGTTCAAGCAATTTTCCTGCCTCAGCCTTTTGAGTAGGTGGGATTACAGGCACCCACCACCATGCCTGTCTAATTGTTGTATCTTTTAGTAGGGATGAGGTTTCGCCATGTCAGCCTGGCTGGTCTTGAACTCCTGACCTCACGTGATCAGCCCACCTCAGCCTCCCAAAGTGCTGGGATTACATGCATGAGCCACCGTGCCCAGCCAATACTTTATTTGTCATAGATCACACACCTACATATATGTGGCTCTGTTTTTGGACTCTGATATTTTCCATTGCTCTCTTTTCTATTCTTGTTTCAACTTTACTGTCTTAATTCCTGTGGCTTTATATTAAGTCTTAGTTTCTCTCGAGTGCTTTATTTTTTAGTTCTTTAAGGATGTCTTGGGTTTTCTTGGCCTTTTGCATCTTGTATAAATTTTAGAATCAGGTTGCTAATTTGCTGAGAGTAGCAAGAAAGAATGCCCCATTTATGGCTTTGTACTTTGAGGATTTTAATGGGTTGCAAGGAACTACTTTGTGAGCAGTGATTAATCTGCCTCAGATAAAGTAAATCAGAGCTGGAAGTAGGGCAGGGTCCTTCATGCTAGCCTGGGGCTGCATAACTGAATGAACACTGGCTGAGGCAACAATGGGTCTTTTGTGATGAAAACTGGTACCTACTTAGGCTATGGGACCTGAGGTTTCATCATACATCACTGGGTTTATTAAAGCTTACAAGTGATCTAATAATTAACATGTCAGCTACTAGTTATTTGTTGAGTGTTTTTCCTTTTTAGTCAGGGAAAATGAGAGTGAGGGAAAAGGAAAAGGAAAAGGAAGCAACCCCAAGGGGCAACAAGACCATTAATTATTACAAACATCAATAGGACACAACTGATCCCCCGTCACTCAGGCTGGAGTGCGGTGGCACCATCACAGCTCACTGCAGCCTCGACTTCCCAGTCTCGAATGATCCTCCCACCTCAGCCTTCTGAGTAGCTGGGACCACAGGTGCACACCATTATGCCCTGCCAATTTTTAAGTTTGTTACAGAGATAAGGTCTCCCTGTGTTTCCCAGACTGGTCTTGAACTCCTGGCCTCAAGCGATCCCCTGCCTTGGCCTCCTACAGTGCTGAGATTACAGGCATGAGCCACCATGCCTGACCCAAATGGATAGTTTAGTTGCATAAGGTCTTTCCTTCATAATCTAATTAGAAAACTTTGGGGCAGGACTCCAAGACTTACTTTTGACCCTCCTTCCACTCCTTACCCTACTCTTCATTGTTCTAAAACAATGGAAAAACAGGTTGGTTACATATACTATTTAAGTTCCGTGAAAGCAAGAAATATGTCTATCTGGTTCACTGATGTATCTCCAGGGCTTAGAACAGTGCCTGGTGCGTAGCTGATTCTCAATAAATATCAATGGAATAAATACAATGTTCCACATTGCCTTGCTTCAAACTTCTAAAAAAATTAATAATCGCTTCTAACTAACCGTGACTTCTGGTAAGCTTCATACCAGTTGCCCTTGTAGTGTTACGTATTTGTTTTTAAAACAGCAATTCATTTATCTAGGTTTATAAAAAAATGAAAATAAACACTATGTTGTGAGGCCCCACTTGTTCAGTGTCCAGTGATATCAAACAACATTAAATTCTAACCATAAATTATTTTGATAATGTGTGTAAACACTCTTAGCCAAATGTGTCTATTAATCAGGCTTTGCAAGCTTACCCCAAACATTTGGAGCAGGTCAAAGAAACAAGCCAACTAGACAAGACTTTTCAATACTGGGGCAAGGACATGCTTCAGAGACCTAGATCACAGGGTTGAAGGGTACCCTCCTAGGAAACACCCCCCACCCCACATTTTCAGGCATCAGTTTCTGCCTCTGTTGATTCAGAGAAGAGCTCCTAGTGGTGTGACTCAAACAGGCCCTCTGAGAAAGTAGACTGTGTCTTCTCACTGTCCGGGCTCAAGGAGGAGGTGCTGGGCCCAAGGGCAGCTCATTTAGAGGGTGGACCCTTTATCAGAAGAGGAACTGATGTGAGATCTCAACTCAGCAAGAAGGAGAGTGACTATCTGAAGCAATGGGATGCTTTCTTTGTGGGAATTTGAATTTGAGATGAAGGAGATGAGAGCTTGCCACTCCGTAAGATGCGGCTTTGGCATAAACATTGCTTCCCTGAAGGAAATTGAGAAACAGCAGACACAAGATAAGCTCTCTACCTGCCCCCTTTCTGCCTAAAAGCAGAACATAAATTCCCTTTGTGAAGATATTCCCCTTGCCCTCTCCCACATCAGGAAGAGATGATGCTTACCAGACACCAGTCTGAATCTGCATGAGCAAACTTTATTAACATAACACTTACTTCCCATCATCTCCCCCATATATTTACCTTCCCACAGTTTCCCGCTCCTAGCCCAAGCACTTCCGTTTTTTCACTTCTCCACAAATTTCCTGTCCTTTGTTAACATGGTATAGAAGCTCTCAGCCCTAACCACATTTTGGGTTTTCACTTCCTTTTGTGTGAGACCTTCCTGTGCACGTGTAAAAATTAAAATGTTAACATATAATTTGTGTGCCTTTTCTCTGTTAACCTGTCTTTTGTCAGTTTAAATTGCAGAGTCCCAAGCACTGAACCTAAGAGGATACACGAAAAAGTTTTCCCCCTGCAGAGACCTGTAGAAGTCTCTGTTGACGCTTGTTAGCACGGGCAGAGGTGTAAGACAAGGGAGAGAGTAGTGGTAGAAGTAACGAGTCAGGACAAGCCCTGGCAAAAAGGCTGCACTTGCTGGGTTTCCATAGCAGCAGCCTCAGCTCCAGAAGCGGCAAACTCCTGCCGACACAGAGACAGCTAGTTAGTGGTTCTCGGAGCTGCTATCAGAAAGTCGAGCCCAGCGCTGTCTGTGAATGACCCTCCTTTCAGACCCCACATAGGTTGGTGAGGGTGTTTCTGCTCTTTCCCCTCTGAAATGGTTTGGTGGTGTCCCCACCCAAATTTCATCTTGAACTGTCGCTCCTATAATTCAAGATTATGTGGGAGGGGCCCGGGAGGAGATAATTGAATCATGGGGGCAGTTTCCCCCATACCGCTGTCATGGTAGTGAGTCCTACAAGAGCTGATGGTTTTATAAGGGGAAATCCCTTTTGCTTGGCTCTGATATTCTCTTGCTGCTGCCATGTAAGAAGTACCTGTCACCCTCCACCATAATTGTGAGACCTCCCAGCCATTAAACCTCTTTTTCTCAATAAATTACCCAGTCTCGGGTATGTCTTTATCAGCAGTGAGAAAATGGACTAATATATACCTTCCTACCTCCTTAGCTAACCTGGAAAAGGCTTATTAATATCTGCGTACATTAAGATCTCCCTGGCTCCAGTGTTCTATAATTAGACTGAGCATGGTAAAAACTCATTAATTCAGACTGCTTCATCCACATTTCTGGTTATTTCATTTAGACTAAACTGAAGTTTAACTTTGCTCAGCAAGATTTTATTATAGATAGCTCAAATTTTTAAAAAGGGGTCAGAGGAATTGTTTAAAATATTTAAGGGAACAAGCTGTTAATTTTATATATTAATTTCACACTATTTTATCTACTTATTAAAAGCTTATAACTCAGAAAGCCTCAATTAAGTAGCATGAATAAATATTGTTTTTAGACCTTTTTTCAACACACATTTACTGATCCTTTCTATGGGCCAGGCTTTGTGCTAAGTACCAGAACATAAAAACATGGAATTGATCAAATAGGCATGATACTATACATTAATTTAAATAATAAAATAAAAGTGTAACAGAGGACATAGGATATATCTTGCAGTGTTGGTTTTTGCTAGCTCCCAATACATGTCTATATGTACACACATAGACAAATATACATATATACACATATGTGTGTGTAGATAGAAAGGCCTGCCCTGAAGCAGCTCAGAGGCTGGTGGGGGAGGTGCAGGAGTGTGCGGCTGATCTCACTGCTGTGATGCGCACTGAGCCAGAGGTGTGTGCCGGGCGTGTCACCTGGCGCGGAAGGGGAGATTCTCAGCCGCCCTAGGGGAGACTTCCTGGGCATCACGGGGGCTGCGGCTTAAAGGATGGATCTGGGTAACTAGACAGAGAGGAGAGGGCACCCCAGGAAAAGCAACTTCAGGCAACTACAGAGAGTTCAACTTCAGGCAACTACAGGAGCCCCCAGGGCAGAGATAGTGGGAAGCACAGCTGATTCTTGTGATTCGAGGTAGTTATGTCCTGTGAACGTGCCTCAAACCCAGAACTAATGAATACTGAGCTACTTCTCCTGGGGAAAGCGAGGTTGGGTTCTGTGAGCTTCTGGTCACAACGTTTTCATCAGCTAAAACACCATTTGTGTTACGTAGGTTTGTTTATCAACATCCTAGTAGAACACGCAGGTCTGTCAGCACTGAGAACCTGCCCTTCCACATAACCCTTTTCCTGGATAGCACTCAGAGGGTGTTTACACAACTCTCCCGCAGCCTCCTGATCTGCAGAACCCGCCTCGCCTGCAGGTTTAGCCTTTTTCACATTGTATTGCCTTCTGGAACATGGAAGCCAGTCAGCGCTAGCTGAGAAGGGCTTAACATTGTCCTGACCGTAAACTTCTTTGGCTTTCAGTCTCACAACACTTTTTTGATTTCATCAGACATTGTCTCACAAATCCACAAATGTAACAGCTTTTCCATTTTTTCCATAGTTTTGTTGCCTACTATAGATGCTACTTTAGCACTTTCTGGCAGGAAGAGGTGATTTGCCTCGATATACCTGGCTGTTGATTCATTAACACTGAACTTATTGCCAACAGCACTGAAACTCACGCTGAAGGCAGCTCATGCAGCACAGGTATTGTCTCCACAGGCACATCGCAGCCTCCTGCACTCAGAGACAGTAGACAGTACTTCAGCGCTGTGCCCGGGGACATTTCAAACAGCAGAATCACCAACAAGAGTACAGAAACGCAAAAGCATGGCTCTATGTAGGGGCAGAATGGACATTTGTTTACGGTTTGAGAGCTGGAACAAGAAGGCAGAGCATCGTCCTATACAGCCTCAGCTGAGATTTTGCACATGGAGTAATTCAAATGTTTCACCACTCTGTGCGTGTCTGCAAATGACCACAAAAGTGCTGTGTGTGCTGATTTGGGGGTGTTGTTTTGGAAACTCTCGGGTGGGCCTAGTCAACCAGCTCCCCCAGGGGGACTTCTCCCTTTCCATCTGATTCATGTTAAAGATGCGTATTCAGCACCATCAGCTGCTCAGCTTACTCTCACAGCACTCTTCTTCTAAGAGAGGTAACAGGACAGGCTGGTGGCACGGGCCAGACACAGTCAGGGGTTGGATGATCACCTGACCAGGAGGGTCCCCATCTAGGGACCATTCTCAGAGTTGAGAGGATTCGTTCTCCTTTCTTATACCTGTATTCAGTCTGCATCAGTCACCAGGTATTTCTTTCGTAGAGTTTAAGCTAGTCCTGTAAGTGTCAGATTTGTTGTAAGATTTATGAGAGTTGCATCTGTGCTGAGATGATCTCATCTCCTGGAAATCCAGGGCCAGGACTGGAAACGCCTGGGCCAGACTGCATCACACTGCTATGTGACACACAGTGTCAGCCCGGTGAAATGTCTGAGTGCGCCTATGGCTATCACTGACCATACAGTCACAATACGTCTCTTATAGTATCCTACATGGAGTTATAAAAAATTTTTAGTGAATAGGTGATTTCAAAACTATGGAATCCAAAAATAATGATGGTCAACTATATTTGCAAATCATTTATCTGAAAAGGAATGTATCCAGAACATAGAAAGAACTCTTACAAGATCAATAAGAAGATAAATAACCTGATTTTTTAAATTTGGCAAAAGATTTGAACGGATACGTTACCAAAGACAATATATGAATGACAAATAAGATACTCAAAATCAATAGGGAAATGCAAATGAAAACTACAACAAGATAGGACTACATGCTCAATAAAGTGGCTAAAATTAATTTGACTGAAAACACCAAGTATTTTTGAGGCTGTGGAACGCCTGGAAGCCTCACCCATGCTGGCGGGAGTTTAAAATGGTAAATGGTACGGCCACTCTGCAAAACAGTTTGCAGTGTCTTACAAAACTAAACATAAACCTATTATGTGACTCAGAAACACTCCTAGGAATTTACATGAAAGAAATGAACACATGTAACCACACAATGACTTGTGTATCAATGTTCATAGCAGCTTTATTCAAATAGCCAAAACACTGAAATGAGTGTTCTTCAACTGGCAAATGGAAAAACAAAGTGTATATATTCATACAATGGAATACTACTCAGCAGTAAAAGGAGAAAACTGCTGACACCTGCAGCGATGCGTGATGAATCTCAGAAGCATTATGCTAAGTGACGGCAGCCAGGCATAAAAGATTACATATGCCATGATCTCATTTTATGAAATTGTACAAAAATCAAAACTAAAAGAACATAAAGTAGATCAGTGATTGCCAGAGGCCAGGGAGTGGAGGAAGAGAATGAGGGCAAAGCAGCAGAAGGAAATTTCCCGAGGTAGTGGAAATAGTCTATGTGTTGATTATGGGGGTGGCTACTCCACCATGTACATTTGCCAAAAAGAACAAATTGTACGGCTTAAAATGTAACACCTCAATTAAGACGCTTAAAAACCAAAAATATTGCTATGAGCAAAAGAAACAAAAATCAATACTAAAGCAAAACAAACAAAACAAAGACTTAAGCATATAAAGCTTTATAGATTTATAAGAGAAAAACCAACAGCCACCCAATTTTGGAAGCTGGAAAGCAGATGGGCAAGTGGTAACTGACTTGGCAGACCCAAGAAAGCTATTCCCAAGTCAGCTCCAAGATAAGCTGGACAACAGCTTGATTCTCATTGCCTGAAGGATCAGATACTGGCAGATCCAGGCATCTCTTGTAGGGGTAAAAATGGGGTCCAAAACAGGAAGATTGGCACAAAGTCTATTTGAGTAGCAGCATGACACCCAGACGTAGGGTTGCCAGATAATATGGGATACTCAGTTAAATTTGAATTTCAGATAAGGAATGAATAACTTTTTGAGTGTAAGTGTGTCCCAAATATTGCATGAGGCATACTTACATTAAACAATTACTTGTTATCTGACACTTAAATGTAAGTGAGTACCTACATTTTGATTTGCTAAGTCTGTTGACCCTGCCCAGATGGCCTCTCCTACTTTGGCAGAAGTGTGGAGATAATAAAACAGTGTTGCGCAAGCACAGTTGAGTTTGAAGATACTAGATGGAAAACAAGAGAAACGATGGGAAGTTTCTCTAATTGATGTCTAGATCTTCAACAACTTCCCAGAGAACTGAGAGCCCGGCCTATTATCTCCAGGTTGAAGTCTGGAAGATTCTTCCCTGGGGAAGATGACCAGCTCAAGGCAAAAGACCTACAAATACTGACTTTGGAAATTCTCCAATGAAATGACTCTATTAGGCGAGCCTGCAGTGAAGACCATAGTTGACAAACTTCCCATGCACACAGAATTGTCAATCAGCTTCGCAGGCTCCACTCTTACAGAGGAAGACAGCCTGGAGCACCAGATGTGCGACAGCCAACATGAAAGCCACACACACACACAGGAAACAAAGTAAGAGATCTTTTTGCCTAGTTAGTGTTTGGTGTTTGCTATGGTCTGAATGTCTGTGTCCCCCCCACAATTCTAATGTTGAAATCCTAACCCCTAACATGATTATATACAGAGGATAATCCCCTTCTTTCCCCCTCTCTCCTTTTTTTTTTTTTTTTGGAGACAGAGTCGTGCTCTGTAAACCAAGCTGGAGTGCAGTGGTGCAATCTTGGCTCACTGCAACCTCCACCTCCTGGGTTCAAGCAATTCTCTTGCTTCAGCCTCCAGAGTAGCTGGGACTACAGGTGCACACCACCAGGCCTGGCTAATTTTTGTATGTATTAGTAGAGACGGGTTTCACCATGTTGCCCAGGGTGGTCTTGAACTCCTGACCCCAGGCAATCTGCCTATCTCAGCCTCCCAAGGTGCTAAGATTGCAGGTGTGATCCACCACACCTGGCCAATCCCTTTCTTTTGAGAGATGATTAGATTATGAGGGCAAAGCCTTCATCAATGGGATTAGTGCTCTTACAAAATAGACCCAAGGAAGCTCATCTGCCCTTCCACTATGTGGAAACACAGCTAGAAGGTGTGTCCACTATTGTTATAAGTACATAGACAGGCATGAGCAGGAAAGGAGAGGGCTCTCCCCCACCACCCACTAGGAATGCTGCTTGATGGTTCGACAATCATTGCATTGCCTCTTTAAAAACAATAATTGGGCAGCGCCAGGGAGAGGTCATATCCTGATGGTTCACACCTGTTGACATAAAACTGTTAATTGAATGCAGACCCCAAGGAGGAGCAACTTCCTGGACATGCACATTAAGACATAAAAATGGCAAAGTACGATATTCCAGGTACATGCTACCATTAAAAGAAAGAAAGCCTCAGATGGGCAACACGTCTAACTCTCCAAACATGCTCCCTAATACAGCTTCTAGGAAGAGCAGAAGAGTTGTGGTAATGTATGTAACACGTTATTGACAGTACATATGTTGATTCCAAGGAAATGCTGGCTAAGCGATTCTAGTGCTAAAATTACAGGCGTGAGCCACCGCACCCGGCCCTTTGTTTCACTTTTCTCATGCACTTAGGTAGGGGAAAAAATTACTGGCTAAGTTGATCAAGAGAATCTGGAGCCAAAATCAGTATTCAAGGGAACCTTAATTTCTGAAAAACCAATTTCCTTCTGGTTTATAAATGAATAAGAATTAGGCCCCAGAAACAGCAAAGTCTTACAGAAATGGCAAAATCTCACTCAAGATAACTTAACACTGGGATGTTCCAAATGAACAACATTGCAGCAGAAGCTTCAAGAAAGATTTCAATATTTTTATTTAGAGGCTTTACAAAAGGCAAATAAAAAGCTTGAGTGATTGATTAAAAAAATTAAATCTGCTAACCTTTTGGCTTAGCTACTAACCCACCCCAAAAGTGGAAAGAAATTTATCCTAGCTAAGGTGTTTGTAAGGTAAGCCCTCAGGTAAAACAGCCTTGCTTCTTTTTCGATCTACCCATGCTACGTCCAGGCATACAATTTTTTGGAGGGCCCTATTTCTTAATGGACTCCACCCATTACCCTGAATTCAGGAATTTTAGCTAAGAAACAGTAGCTAAATTAAAAAGAATACCCTATTGAATTAAAATACACCTTTCTAGAATTTAATTGGCTATCTTGAAACTCTTACCATTCTTTTAAATTTACATAATAAGTAATACCTTTGTTTAAGGTGCTTTTCTGGCCATCTTGTCTTAAGTGAACTTTTATTTGAGCAGGTTTTTTTCCCCTTGGTTTGAGCAAATGATGATACAATATTTAGGCCTAAAGTCTTAGCTCTGTGCTTATGAGATATAAATTTTTTTGTTACATCTAAGAGTTAGCCCTTAACAATTGCTTAGAGCAATGAAACCGTAATTGGAAGACTAATAGACCGAATGGGGAAAAGAAAAAGTATTTAAAAGTTAGCAAATGAAAATCCCTTATGAGAGCTATAAAATCTGCTTTTACGTGTTAGCATGTCTGTATCTGTTATGTGTATGCGATATTTGGCAAACAAAGCTAGTTTTTAAATTGTTGGTAAAATAAAAATGGTTTCAAAATTAGCGTTAAATATATCTAGATACTTGCTTGATTAGACTGTGAGCTTATGTCTTTGGTTCAGAGTCTCTGGATTCAGGTGTCTGGGTAGATAGCCATGAAGAGGTCTCGACCAGCAGCTACAAGCCAGAATCGAGCCCAATATGGCTCCTTCTTCCTCTGCTTTCCCTGTTTTGCCTCCTGGCTATTTTGGGAGGGGCTGGGTCCTCCAGGTATAGTCCTCACAGCTCTGTCTTCTGTCCTGATGGATCCAGACCAACCCTGACCTTCACAGTCCTCCTGGGTGCCACGTGGCTACTTGAGACCTGGAATTATTGGGGGAAGGCATTAGGGAAGCTATCTGTGTCACAATTTTGAAATTCTTTTCAGTAATTTAAAATCTTAAGAGTCATGTTGGCCAGGCGCGGTGGCTCAAGCCTGTAATCCCAGCACTTTGGGAGGCCGAGACGGGCGGATCACGAGATCAGGAGATCGAGACCATCCTGGCGAACACGGTGAAACCCCGTCTCTACTAAAAAATACAAAAAACTAGCCGGGCGAGGTGGCGGGCGCCTGTAGTCCCAGCTACTCGGGAGGCTGAGGCAGGAGAATGGCGTGAACCCGGGAGGCGGAGCTTGCAGTGAGCTGAGATCCGGCCACTGCACTCCAGCCTGGGGGACAGAGCAAGACTCCGTCTCAAAAAAAAAAAAGAAAAAAAGAGTCATGTTATGTTAAATTAAGTAATAAATAATCATAAAATGTCTGAGTCATTTGTAAGTTATTAGAGTATTTAAGTCTATATGCCCTGACATGCTATTTTTAGATGGTATAGAAAAGGTAAATATATTTAAATCTGTTAATAAATAACACTTTGAAAAACTATTTTTATTTTTGTTTTGTTTTTTTTTTTTGAGATGGAGTTTCACTCTTGTTGCCCAGGCTGGAGTGTGATGGCGCGATCTCGGCTAACCACAACCTCCACCTCCCGGGTTCAAGTGATTCTCCTGTCTCAGCCTCCCTAGTAGCTGGGATTACAGGCATGTGCCACCACACCCGGCTAATTTTGCATTTTTAGTAGAGATGGGGTTTCTCCATATTGGTCAGGCTGGTCTCGAACTTCCGATCTCCGGTGATCTGCCTACCTTGGCCTCCCAAAGTGCTGGGATTACAGGCATGAGCCACCGCAGCCAGCCTTGAAGAACTATTTTTCTATAAAATTATAAAATGGTTTTTATCACAAATACTAATATAAAACAGTTCAAAATTACTTTCTAGGGTTTTCACTAGAAATCAGAGTTACAAATAGTTAAAAACTACTAGATGTGAAATAAAAAATTCTGTATACAGACTATACACAAAAAAGCAAAATATGCATTTGATGAGGAAAGTTATAAAGGCATAAAAACGTGTGTTAAAAATTTTGTATGGGGCTGGCCATAGTGGCTCACGCCTGTAATCCCAGCACTTTGGGAGGCAGAGGCGAGCGGATCACCTGAGGTCAGGAGTTTGAGACCAGCCTGACCAATATGGTGAAACCCCATCTCTACTAAAAATCCAAAAATTAGCTGAGCATGGTGGTGAGCACCTGTAATCCCAGCTACTGGGGCGGCTGAGGCAGGAGAATTGCTTGAACCTGGGTGGCGGAGATTGCAGTGAGTCGAGATTGTGCCACTGCACTCCAACCTGGGCAACGGAGTGAGACTCCATCTCAAAAAGAAAAAAAAAAATTCTTGTCTGGTTTAAAGTTGCTTGAAGGTTTCAAATTGAAGGAATAAAGAAAATAGATAAAATATAGAAAGTTGGAAAAATGTGAAACAAAAGGTTTATAGAAATCTTATGATTAAAAATGACAGCTTTTATAAATTTTGAGGTTTTATTTAAATTAGTTTTAGTATTGATAATACACTAATTAAAATTAAAATTTGGTTTTCTCTTTTGAACAAAAATTTTGTGTAGTATTAATAAGACAGCAAAATATTTCTGTTCACTTTTTTTTTTGAGATGGAGTCTCACTCTGTTGCCCAGGCTGGAGTGGAGTGGTGTGATCTCGGCTCACTGCAAGCTTTGCCTCCCAGGTTCATGTCATTCTCCTGCCTCAGCCTCCCGAGTAGCTGGGACTACAGGCGTCCGCCACCACGCCCGGCTAATTTTTTGCATTTTTAGTACAGTCGGGGTTTCACCATGTTAGCCAGGATGGTCTCGATCTCCTGACTTAGTGATCTGCCCGCCTTGGCCTCCCAAAGTGCTGGGATTACAGGTGTGAGCCACGGCGCCCGGCCTTTTGTTCACCTTTTGAGTTAACTGCAAAAAGAAAAAAAAAAGGAAAGAGGAAAAATAAAGAGACAGATTCTGTCTCATGCTGTCTTAGGTCTTCTGATTGAAAATTGAGTCTCCTTTATCAAAGACTGCAGGTTTTTGTTTTTAAAATTTTTAAAATTATCACTGGTTAAATGAATGACTATTATTTTACAGTGACCTGTGATCCTATTTTGGTCAAGTATTTTAAACCTTTGACATATGCGGCAGGCTTCCCAAAATCAAATTTCAGCTTCAGAATTAACTATTTTTTGACATCTAACTTTGGGATGCTGCAGAGGGCCCCTGAAGTATCCGAAACAGACCTAAACAGGTTTATTTGACATGTGAAGTTACATGGGAAGCATTGTCAGATAAGAAATAATGTTTAACCTTCTTCAGATTGTCTTTTAATAAATGTTATTAATATTAATATATGTTCCAAAATTGTATAGGACTTCTAAAATTCTAATATGTCTGCGTATGTGCTATCAATCATAATTATGATTATATTATTATAGACCAGAGAAATAACCAAATTTTCTTGTCAATTGTGTCTTTAACTATGGCTATTTAACTATTGCTATTTAAAGCATTTTAAAGCATTTCCAGCTGGGCGAGGTGTCGCACGCATGTAATCCCAGCACTTTGGGAGGCTGAGGCGGATGGACCACCTGAGGTCAGGAGTTCAAGACCAGCCTGGCCAACCTGGTAAACCCTGTCTCTACTAAAAATACAAAAATTAGTCGGGAGTGGTGGCGAGTGCCTGTAATCCCAGCTCCTCAGGAGGATGAGGCAGGAGAATCACTAGAGCCTGGGAGGCAGAGGTTGCAGTGAGCAGAGATCATGCCACTGCACTCCAGCCTGGATGACAGAGAAAGACTCCATCTCCAAAAAATAAATAAAATACAAGCTTTAGAGTGGAATGAAAGAAATTAAAGTACACGGCCGGGCACGGTGGCTCAAGCCTGTAATCCCAGCACTTTGGGAGGCCGAGACGGGCGGATCACGAGGTCAGGAGATCGAGACCAGCCTGGCTAACACGGTGAAACCCCGTCTCTACTAAAAATACAAAAAACTAGCCGGGCGAGGTGGCGGGCGCCTGTAGTCCCAGCTATTTGGGAGGCTGAGGCAGGAGAATGGCGTAAACCTGGGAGGCAGAGCTTGTAGTGAGCTGAGATCCGGCCACTGCACTCCAGCCTGGGTGACAGAGCGAGACTCTGTCTCAAAAAAAAAAAAAAAGAAAAAAAAAAAGAAATTAAAGTACACTTGGAAAAGGGCTAGTGGGTGACCTGAGGGATCAAGTGTGTAGTCTGACCTTTGACTTAGGGTCTTATATGTTGGCATGCTTCTGGGATTGCATTACTTCTCCCCCATCCTTTCCTTGGGGTCGGCTCTCCACATGTACAGTGGCCTGCTGGCCCTTGGGAGGGGCCACATGCACAGTGTGTTTACTGAAGTTGTGTGCATGCTCTTGAGGTGTCCTTCCCTTACCAGTTGAGCGTTCCTAGAGGAAGGTCACGCACCAGTTAAACATCACCATTTTGCCTTTCAACGTGCGTGTGTGAGCCCACTCGCCCAACTCCTGAGATCTTATCAGGAAGCGGCTGCTCACCAGTTTCAGGTGTTTTCTATCTACTGGGAGGTGTGTTTCCCTGGCGCTGGCTGCAACCAATTATTATTTTAAAGAAACAGTGTAACAACCTCCGACCATTGCCTGATGGTCACCTGACATTCCTGGGAGTGCTGCGGCTTCTCCTGCCCTGCTCATGTCTGACTAGCTACCTACTGTAACACTTCGATGGATTATATTCAGAGGTTCATTAGCTACTGAGGCATTTCCCTGCCTCTCCATCTCTAGAACTCACAGTGTCTGCTTTATGTTGCGAGCAAGGCCATCATTGTCAGTTGCTCAACCAAAACAGAAACTGGCTAACCTGCTCTTAAGTGCAGTTCCCTAATGAATCAATCACCCCAATGATTGCCCCTGGGACCTCTTCTCACACCTTTTAGGACATGCCCCCCACTTTCACAGAAGGTTTCTCCCCCACCTATTTTGGATAAAGTTCCCTCTAGACTCATTGCTCTATAAATGTGAGCCTGTTTGCTTTCCATCTTTCAGAAATTTCTTAGTTTCTAGCAAGCCGATAGCACTCTTTCTCACTTTCCAGTGCACTGAGAGGTTACTAAAGTATAACTTTTTTTCTTCAGCCATTCCAAGAAATTTTGGTTGATAAGGAAGGTAGATATCATGATTTGTAAATTCCCTTACTTACGTAGAAAACAATTTAGAATGTTACAGATCCTTGGGATCACCACTAAGAATATCCCATTATAGAGACGATTATAGAGACGGGTACACTCTGCAGTAAATCAGGTGGTGCCATTATGAAGTTCTGTTAAAAATAACAAGTTCCAGAAAACCAAATACTACATGTTCTCACTTATAAGTGGGAGCTGAATGATGAGAACACATAGACACATCGCGGGGAGTAACACACACTGGGGTCTGTTGGAGGGTTGGAAGTAGGAGGAGGGAGAGCATTAAGAAGAACAGCTGATGAATGCTGGGCTTAGTACCTAGGTAATGGGATGATTTGTGCAGCAAACCACCATGGCACACGTTTACCTATGTAACAAACCTGCACATCCTGCACATGTACCCCTGAACTTAAAAGTTTGAAAAAAACATTTCATAGGAGCTGTACTGGCATTTGTTTTTAATGGACAAGGTTTCTTTGCATCATTTGACTTTAATATTTTCCAGGATAAATTTATCTATTCCCTGTCAACATGCTACAGAATACAGATAGTCACCAACTTACGACGGTTTGACTTATGATTTTTTTTTCACCTTATGATGGGATTATTGGGGTATTAAATGCAGGTGTTTTTGTTTTTTCTCACTTTTTAAAAAGTTTTTCTTAATGTAGTTTTGACTTACCATGTTTCAACTTATGGTGGATTTACTGGGACAAACGCCATAGTAAGCTGTTGAAGCATAGGGGCGGACAACAAAGAATTTGTCCAACTGCTTAAGCAGATTTCAGTTATCTTTTGACAGAGAGAAAACAAAACAAAACTCATTCTAACTGCATTAGCCACACACATATTAAAGTATTTTGTGTCATCAAGAACATAATCCAATGTCTTAAAATGTGTGCAAACTAACAAATTTACCTCTTCCCATATGGTACCTAAAGCATTTTGTCTTCTAACTAGCATAAATTAATACCTGTTGACTTAGGGTAGCCATATAATTTATCATCCAAATGAGAACACTTTGAGAATAAAAGTAGGTGCTATTGATAATCACTCTTAGAATACAGCCATAAACTAGGACTGTCTCAGACAAACCAGGATGTATGGTCACCCTAAACATGACCCAGCACCTTTGAAACACCTGAGAAGAACAGTCTAATGTGTATGTTACATGCTCATTTTCCCCTGTGCTCTTTCCACCAGCGTAATTAGATAGACTAATGAAGAGCAAACATTTTGCACAGGGCCAATTCAGAAAACATGACAATTTCCTTCCACTTAGTAGTCCTATCAAATCTCATGGCAGGGTAAGGGGATACTTTTACAATTGGAATTATCTATTTAAATAAAAGAATGTCAAATATAAAAGTTGGCCCTATCTTTTTAGCCAGATTTGAGGACTGTATCCTGGAGGCAGCGTTCTTGTTTTCCATTGCTTTTTATTCATACAAGAGTTTAGAGTTCTTGTGCATTATCTCATTGCTTCCTTGAAATAAATTAATCAAGGTAAGTGTTATGACATTTCCAATCTACTGAACAGGAAAAACAGTAAGCAGAGAAGTCAGACTTTTTGTAATTCGATGGAAAAACATACTTGATTGCTGTGCATGTTTTTACTTATCTAATTTTTTAGCAAAATAAATTTTTATGTCAATTGGTCCTTTATATTTTGTGAATTGCCTGTTAATGTCCTTTCCCATGTGGGTATTAATTTCTCCTATACTTTTCTCTGATGTTTAATTTTTTTATCCAAGTAAGAAATATATCTAATTTTAAAAGCCCAACGGTACTCTAATGACTGTAAGAAAAATATCAGTCCCTGTTGTACTCTTCCTTTCCCAACTCCATTTTCACTTCCTAGAGACAACTCTTTCATCAGCATTTTTGGCTGTTTCTTTCTTTTTTGAGACACAGTCTCGCTCTGTCGCCCAGGCTGGAGTGTACTGGTGCGATCTTGGCTCACTGCAACCTCTGCCTTCCAGGTTCAAGCGATTCTCCTGACTCAGTCTCCTGAGTAGCTGGGATTACAGGCTCCTGCCACCATGCCTATTTTTTTGTATCTTTAGTAGAGACGAGGTTTCACCATGTTGGCCAGGCTGGTCTCAAACTCCTGACCTCAGATGATCCACCCACCTCGGCCTCCCAAAGTGCTGGGATTATAGGCATAAGCCACCGTGCCCGGCCATTTTTAGCTGTTTCTTCTGATATTTACCTCCATATTTCTAAGTAATATTCTTTAATTTCTATTTCTTGCTGATTTTAAATATTATATGCTGACTTCTGATGAAGCATAAGAATTTAGTACTCTTATAAAACATCACACACCTTACCTACTTACAAGAACTCTTTTAGTACGGTTGTATCCCAATTCTTTATTAAATTGATATCTAATACTTACATTGTTATGACTATATAAATACTGAGGACTATGCTCTGACTTTTTATCTTGCCCAAATTCCTATCTAAGGGGTCTAGGGAGTCACGCCCTACAAACCATAAATTCTCATCAGTGGGTTTTATTTAACTCTATATATATCATGACTTACTCTCCAACCTGACTCTGGCACAACATTAGGAGACAAGAAATAAAATAAAAATATTTTACCCCAAAACATGTTTCTTTGCCATATCTCAAAATGGCCCTAGAAAGCTGTCCTTCCTGAGGGAAAATGTGCATCTGTAAAGAATCTCTGTGGCCACGGTGGCTCACACCTATGATCCCAGCACTGTGGGAGGCGGGGCGGGTGGATCACCTGAGGTCAGGAGTTTGAGACCAGCCTGGCCAACATGGTGAAACCCCATCTCTATTAAAAATACAAAAATTAGATGGCTGTGGTGGAGCATGTCTGTAATCCCAGCTACTTGGGAGACTGAGGTAAGAGGATCACTTGAACCCGGGAGGCGGAGGTTGCAGTGAGCCGAGATCAAGCTGTTGCACTCCAGCCTGGGTGACAACAGCGAAACTGCGTCTCAAAAAAAAAAGCACCTTTTAAAGATCTGGATAGGAAACATTTGCCATTTATTGTCTCTAAAGGCAGCCACTGTAAGACTTCAAAAGAACCTTAGTCTCCACAGTCTTATCTTAACCTGAACATTTCCTTTCTATGGATCCCAGGTCTTTAAACAAACTCAGCCAATTGTCAAGCAGAAAATGTTTAAATTTACCTATAGCCTGGATATCCCCACTCCAGCTTTGAGTTGTCCCCACTTTCTGGACCAAACCAATGTATTTATTGAATGTATTTGATTGATGTCTCATGCCTCCCTAAAATGTATAAAACCAAGCTGCACTCCGACCACCTTGGGCGCATGTTCTCAGGATCTCCTGAGGGCTGTGTCACAGGCTATGGTCACTCATATTTAGCTCAGAATAAATCTCTTCAAATATTGTACAGTTTGACTCTTTTTGTTGACAATACCATTCACTGATGAGCTACGTAATACCGTATGGTTGTATTTCCCTTTCTTGTACAACATTTGTTTTTTCCAGGAGTTAAAAATTATCGCATTTTTTCATTTGCTTCATTTTCTAGGTACTATTACTAATTTTTCCTAAACTCTCTGAGAGAGCTGAAGAACTCCTTTTAATGTGGGGGAATGCATCAGGTAATCCACTGATCCCACATATGTTTGTTTCCCTGGGCCACGTCTCCCCAACAGATTTTTTTTTTTTGAGACGGAGTCTTGCTCTGTCCCAGGCCGAAGTGCAGTGGCACAATCTTGGCTCACTGCAACCTCTGCCTCCCAGGATCCGGTGATTCTCCTGCCTCAGCCTTCCAAGTAGCTGGGATTACAGGTGCGTGCCACCATGCCTGGCTAATTTTTTTGTTTTTTAGTAGAGACAGGGTTTCACCATGTTGGCCAGGCTGGTCTCGAACTCCTGACTTCGTGATCTGCCAGCCTTGGCCTCCCAAAATGCTGGGATTACAGGCATGAGCCACTGTGCCCGGCCTTCCCCAACAGCTTTCTATCCTGCTGCCCAACCTTGCCTGGCCCTTGGGCCCATTGCACAACTTCCATACTGGAAATTCACTCAACCATCATCCTGTGAATTCTCTTCTCTCCTGCATTGGCTTCCTTGTTTTCCAAATCCCTTCGGTTTCTTGGGTTCTTAGGCTCATTTTCTAATTTTAATGTTGCATATCCTTTAATTGCTTCATGACGGAAGTAGACATAAGATCCTGAAACTTTTCACGTCTGTAAATGTCTTTGTTTTACCCTCACCATTGATTAAGCTGGATACAGAATTCTGTCTTAGAAATCAATTTCCCTCAGAATTATAAAGGCCTGGCTTCATTTTCATCTAGATTGTTACTGTTGATACATTCAATGCCATGCTGACTTCTCATTCTCTATATGCAATCTTTTATTCTCCCTGGAAGCTTTTAGAATCTTGTCATTTTATGTATTCTGTCATCTTCCTTCTTTTAAGAGACAGATCTCACTACTTTGCCCAAGCTGGTCTTGAACTCCTGGACTCACACAATCCACCTGCCTCAGCCTCCTAAGCAGCTGGGACTACAGGTGTGCACCATCATGCTCTGCCTACACATTCTGTGGATAAGGAAATTAATATAAAATTAGGATCTTTCATGACTATTGGAAGAGCTGAAGGAGCAGAGGTCACTGGATCTGTCACCAAAAATCAGAGAAATCTATGCTAAACATCTCAGTCTGAATCACTGAGGAGAGGTGGTTCTCAAAAGCTTACTGAAATTCTCGGGAATCTCTGAAAAGCTTCCACCAATTATTCTCTCAAGAGTTTGCAGGGAAGCCACCGTGAAGCTCTTGCCTACCTGCGCATTTAGCTGCAACTGATTCACTTCCATCTTCCAAATCTTATACAAGTTTCTCTCATGAGCATACTCTAACCAAAAATCACATAGAAAAGGAAACCATTCTGGAAAATGTAGCTCTCAGCCTTAAAAATGAGTGAGAATTGTGCTGAGTTAACACCAGGTAATCCAGCACAGTCTACTCCTTCATCAGCTCAGCATCCATACACCCTATTTTTAATCTTTAACTTCCAAATAAAGATACTAGCAACATTATGCTTTTACATTATATGATTCAATTATTTTTCATACAACCAACCCTAAAAAAAGAAACCCAGAGTTCCACTTTATCCATCTGTGAATAAATGTTTATCTTCTGATTCACAATCTTATCTTGCTATCCTATAACCTAAAACTGAACCATAGAGGTAACCATGATTCATACACTGATACTATTAGAGGGTATTGGAATGGGAGAGAAAGCAAAGAAAAATATCAGTTTATATATACAAATGTCCATATCTAAGCAATACAGAAAATATCTCTAATGACTACAGTACTTGTTTCTGGAACTGGTCACATGGCCATAATTGGTATTTATAATTCCCTTCTCCCACCACTCATTTCCTATCACACTCGTCCCCAGCAAGCACTCAGCCAGTCTTTTTTTTTTTTTTTGAGACAGAGCCTTCCTCTGTCATTCAGGATGGAGTGCAGTGGCGTGATCTCGGCTCACTGCAACCTCCGCCTCCTTGGGTTCACGCCATTCTCCTGCCTCAGCCTCCTGAGTAGCTGGGACTAAAGGCGCCCACCACCACGCCCGGCTGAGTGTTTTGTATTTTTTTAGTAGAGACGGGGTTTCACTGTGTTAGCCAGGACGGTCTCGATCTCCTGACCTCGTGATCTGCCCATCTCGGCCTTCCAAAGTGCTAGGATTACAGGTGTGAGCCATTGTGCCCGGCCCAATCAGTTTTTTAATTTGTTTTTTGGTCTAGTATGATGACCTCAATCTTCATTCTTGAAATTTCTGTGCGACACTGTTCCGCTTGTTCTGGTTGCTATAGTTTTCTCTAACTTTTACTACAGAGCATGGGAGTGTCAGGAGATTACCAGGAGGATCTCCTGGAGCTCGGGTACTTCTTGCCTCCATTGTGCAGTAGCCAACCAATTTACCCTTGATAATCAAGATCAGTTATCCCATCTAGCACAGAAACCATTTTATTTGTCTGACAAAGTGACCAGATGACAGTCTCAGATTCCTGTTAAATGGACCCACCATTGTGTTCCCTGGTGGAAGTATTCCTGCCCTGGAAACCCAGACCTGCAAACTAGCAGAGTTTAATGTTGTGGGAATAAAAAGCCAAAACTTTGGTAGATCATTAGATGTACAGTGAAAGACACTATTCCTTGTTTTTTAAAACTTCGTATCTTTGCTATGGGGGAAACTACATTATAAACTGGCCACTGATAGAGAGTATGTTCTGCATCTCATCGGGTACTAAATCAGCTCCACAAAGTGATTTTGCCAACTGGCACCATAACTGAATTTTCAAAAGCCCATTCTGCCACTCTATCAAGCCAAGCTTCAGGATGATGGCAAACATGGTAAGACCAGCAAATTCCAAATAAAGGCATTAACAACATGATGCTTTCGTGAGCACATTGCTGCACTTCATTTGCTGTGAAATGAGTTCCTTGTCAGAAGCACAGCTAGGAAGAGTGCCGCTACCATGCATTAGGTATTCCGTGAGTCCAGACATGACCATTTTGGAGGAACCATTGTGGACAGGAAGGCAATCCATCTCCAGTGAGAACAAAGCGGTGCTCTTGGCAGGATGGAAATGGTCCACGTTACTTAACTGTGGATTCCCCCAAATAACAGTGCTACATCATGGGCTCAATGTTGGTCTCTGCTGTTGGCAGGCAGGGCACCCTGCAGGAGCCGTACTCAAATCAGACGTTCACCGAGCCTAAGCTCAGCTCCATCCCTGCCACCTTGGGAACAGAATTCTGGGAAATACAGTTCCCAACCTCAGAAGAAAGGTGGTGTCATCAGGTTGACAAGAGACAAGCCAGCACAGGTGTTCTCCTTGCCTCTCCGTGTTCTGAAAGGTCATTCCGGTGAGGTGGGCCTTTCTGCATCACTGCAGTGGGCAGTCGGGAGGCCCCTTCTGCACAAAAGCACGCGTTCTCAAGTTGGTGTAGATTTTTATTATTTTAGTTTATTCTCCTTTGTTTACTCTGTTCTCTCTGGAATTCTTAATATTATCACGCACCTCTGAATTGATTCTCTAATTTTCTTATCTTTCCCCTTCCCTTCTCTCCTTCTGTCCTCCACACTGTCTTTTTTGTTCTTTCTGGGATATGTGATTGACTTTATCTTCCAAAGTATCTGTTTATTTATTTGAAGATTTTTAAAGCTTTTTATTTTGAAATAATTACAGATTCACAGGAAATATTATTTCAAAATGCAAAGAAATGTACTGGGATGTCTCATGCACCCTTCCCCCAGACTCCCTCGCTGTTAACATCCTGAACAACTATAGTACAATATCACAACTGAAAAATTGAAATTGGTGGTGGTGGCGGCATGGTGGCAAGGGCAGCTGAGGCGGCTGCAGCAGCAGTAGAAGAGGTCAGCTCAGCCGGGCAGTTTGAAGAGCTGCTGCACCTCAAAGCCAAGTCCCTCTTTGTGGCCCACTTCTGGGCACCACAGGTTCCACAATGTGCACAGATGAACGAAGTTATGGCAGAGTTAGCTAAAGAACACCCTCAAGTTTCATTTGTGAAGTTGGAAGCTGAAGGTGTCCTGAAGTATCTGAAAAATAAGAAATTAGCTCTGTTCCCACTGTTCCATTTTTCAATAATTCTCAAAAAATTGACTGATTAGATGGTGCACATGTCCCAGAGTTGACCAAAAAAGTTCAGCGACATGCATCTAGTGGCTCCTTCCCAGCCAGCACTGATGAACATCTCAAAGCAGATCGCAATCTGCGCTTAAAGAAATTGACTCATGCTGCCCGCTGCATGCTGTTTATGAGAGGGACTCCTCAAGACCCACGCTGTGGTTTCAGCGAGCAGATGGTGGAAATTCTTCACAAGCATGTTTAGTTTAGCAGTTCTCATGTCTTCTCAGATGAAGAGGTTTGGCAGGGGCTCAAAGCCTATTCCAATTGGCCTACCTATCCTCAGCTCCACGTTTCTGGAGAGCTCATATAATTAAGGAGCTACAACCATCTGAAGAACTAGATACAATTTGTCCCAAAGCCCCCAAATTAGAGGAAAGGCTCAAAGTGCTGACAAATAAAGCTTCTGTGATGCTCTTTATGAAAGGAAACAAACAGGAAGCAAAATGTGGATTCAGCAAACAAATTCTGGAAATACTAAATAGAACTGGGGTTGAATGTGAAACATTCGATATATTGGAGGATAAAGGAGTTCAGCAAGGATTAAAAGCTTATTCAAATTGGCCAGCATACCCTCAGCTGTATGTGAAAGGGGAGCTGGTGGGAAGATTGGATATCGTGAAGGAGCTGAAAGAAAATGGTGAATTGCTGCCTATACTGAGAGGAGAAAATTAATAAATCTTAAACTTGGTGCCCAGCTATTGCAAGAAATACTTAATTACATTGGGAGCAGTTCATGATTTAGTCCTCAGAAATGGGCTAGGAATAGAAAAATCCTGCTTACTCAGTTACATGTTTTTTGTATTTCACAACGTTGTGCTAAATACAAGTATGTTACATTTTTTTCCCACCAAAAATAGAATGCAATAAACATCCTCAAATTATTAACAATAATTATATAAGAAAAGTGTATCTTTACAGCAATATTAAACATACAGCTACTATAAAAAAATTGAAATTGGTACAATCTACAGAGTTCATTCAGATTTCACAAGTTACACATGCCCGCGTGTGTTTGTGTGTGTGCTTGGCATAACTTTTTGCAATTTTATCACTTGTGTTGTCTTGGATAGCCACCATCAAAGTCAAGATACACAACAGTACCATAGCCGTAAGAGTCCTGCATGTTACCACTCAATCAACATATCCATTCCCTCTTCCCTCATTCCTAATCCCTGACAACCACTAATATGTTCTCCATTTCTAAAATTGTGTTGTTTCATAAATGTTACATAGATAAAATCATGCAACATGCATTTTTTTTAAGATTAGCCTTTTTTCACTCAGCATAATTTCTTCTAAGCTATGTGTGTGTTAACACTTTATCTGTTTTTACTGTTAGTATTTGCACAGTATAAATGTACTACAATTTGTTTAATCACTCACCCACTGAAGAACATCTGGGTAGTTTCCAGTTTGGAACTATTATAAATAAAACTGCTATGAACATTTGCATATCTATTTATTTATCTTACTTTCTACTATATTATTTATTTCCAAAAGCTCTTTCTTGTTCTCTCATTGTTTACTATAGCACCTTCTTTTTGTTTTATGGGTTTAATATCTTTCCTTATCTTTGCAGATTTTAATTATAATTTTAAAACAAATGTTTTCTTTTTATTCTTTTTTTTTTTTTTTGAGACGGAGTTTTGCTCTGCCGCCCAGGCTGCAGTGCAGTGGCGTGATCTCGGCTCACTGCAAGCTGTGCATCCTGGGTTTATGCCATTCTCCTGCCTCAGCCTCCTGAGTAACTGGGACTACAGGCGCCCACCACCACGCCCAGCTGAGCTTTTTGTATTTTTTTAGTAAAGACGGGGTTTTACCATGTTAGCAAGGATGGTCTCGATCTCCTGACGTTGTGATCCACCCATCTCAGCCTCCCAAAGTGCTGGGATTACAGGCGTGAGCCACTGGGCCCAGCCTTTTTTTTTTTTTTTTTTTTTTGAGACAGGATCTCACTCCATTGCCCAGGCTGGAGTGCAGTGGCATGATTGTGGCTCACTGCAACCTCCGCCTCCTGGGTTCAAGCGATCCTCCCACCTCAGCCTCTCTAGCAGCTGGGACTACAGATGCATGCCACCACACCCAGCTAATTTTTGTATTTTTTAGTAGAGATGGGTTTCACTAGGTTGGCCAGGCTGGTCTCAAACTCCTGACCTCAGGTGATTGCCCACCCTGGCCTCCCAGTGCTGGGATTACAGGCGTGAGCCACCGCACCCGGCCTTTAAAACAAATATTTTCTTCTATTCGTTGCATTGTCTCTGTTCCCTATGAGTTCCTCTGCTTCTGATTTATTAAGAGTCTGTTCTTCATGTGAACACTTTCCTCAAATATCTGATGAATCTTGCTTATGCATTTATGTTTAAGAGTGAGGCACTATAGAGTTTATTCCTCACCAATGAGGCTAGCTTCACTGGTGAGGAAATTGGGCAGTTTAGTAGTCAGGGTGAATTAGGCTATGTTGTGGTAACAAACAACCCCCAAATCTCAGTGGCTCAGCATAATAAGAAATGTTTGTTTCTCACTAATGTCACAGTCCAATGTGGCCTCCACAGAGGTGGAAGAAAGAGCATGAGTGACTGTTTAAAGCCTGAGACAACAGCTCATTCACTACGGAATCTCTGCAGAGCCCCTCCAGGCTTGGAGCCGGGGCAAGGAGGAAGCAAGTCTGGAGACGGCAGCTGTGATGGGGGCAGTCAGGGTTAGCAATTGGGATTATGCCCATGTTTCTGTCAAAAATTGAAGATTCTGGTGAAAGACAGTAGGTCTCTTTGCCACAGCTTCAGGTTTTTCAGACCATGCTTTGTAGGTTTTTTTTTGTTGTTTTGTTTTTTTGAGACAGAATCTCGCTCTGTCGGCCAGGCTACGGTGCGGTGGCACGATCTTGGCTTACTGCAACCCCCGCCTCCTGGGTTCAAGCAATTCTCCTGCCTCAGCCTCCCGAGAAGCTGGGATTTACAGGCGTGTGCCACTACGCCTGGCTAATTTTTGTATTTTTAGTAGAGACAGGGTTTCACCATGTTGGCCAGGCTGGTCTCGAACTCCTGACCTCAGGTGATCTGCCTGCCTCAGCCTCCCAAAGTGCTGGGATTACAGGCATGAACCACCATGCCCGGCCCATGCTTTATAGTTTTATGTCAACCAGGGCATCATTTTCAGACGAATGTGAATGTGTTTTGAGTGGCCTGGTTTTGGCTCCCAGTCATCTTCTTATTAACTTATCCTCAAATGTGAACAGATATCCAGGAAATCACCAGGCATTTGAGAAATATTCTCAACATGAAAGAGAGACACTATGGTAAATAAGCAGAAAAAATGATCATGGAGAAAATCTGGCAAATACTGAAAACGTAAAACTCTAACATCATCAAAGAGATTAGTGGAGATCATAAGTAGTGATAAATCACCAAGGTGGTGCTAAACAGAATCAGATACCAAAAAACAGCTTTTGCAAGTTAAAAAATATATAATTCTAAGGAGGAAATGTGGGAGAAATGTTGTGTAAATATGTCAGAAAGAAAAACGAAAGTACAAAGACATGGAAAATATGTTTAAAAGAGATACAATACTGGGCTGGGTGCAGTGGCTCATGCCTGTAAATCCCAGCACTCTGGGAGGCTGAGGTGGACAGATCACGAGGTCAGGAGATGAAGACCATCCTGGCAAGCACGGTGAAACCCCGCCTCTACTAAAAAATACAAAAAAATTAGCCGGGTGTGGTGGCAGGCACCTGTAGTCCCAGCTACTCGGGTGGCTGAAGCAGGAGAATGGCATGAACCCGGGAGGTGGAACTTGCAGTGAGCCGAGATCACGCCACTACACTCCAGCCTGGGCGACAGAGCAAGACTCAGTTTCAAAAAAAAAGAGATACAATACTCAATCTAGGAAGTACACTATTTGACTAACAGTGAAAGGAAGATATTTTCAAAGGGGTGATGGAAAATAATTTCCCAGAGCTGAAATACGTCAACCTCCAGACTGAGTGATCCCAAGGAATTCTAGCACAATGAATGGGAAAGAAGTGCAAGTAGACACATCACGGTAAAATTTCAGAACTCAAGGAGGAAGAAAAATCAGACCACCTTCCAGAAACAAACCAATTCACATATAAAGTGGCAAGCATGCAACTTACATCAGGCTACAGCACACCACTGGCTACTAAAAGATACTGAAGAGTCTTTAAATTCTGGGGGGAAATTGTTTTCAATCCAGGCTTTCATATATAGCAAAATTATTAGAGGAGTTTGAGGGTAGAATAGATATTTTTAGACACATGAGGGATCAGAAGATGGACTTGCTCACACACCCTTTCTTAAGAATTTGAGGATGTGCTCCAGAAAAAATATTGGGTGTAGTACAGGAAAGGAAAAAGACACGGGATCCAGGAAATGAATTTTTATCCAGGAAGGCAAGGAAAGAAATGGTCAAATGACTGCTGTGTCTGGAGACTGGTCAGTGGACACTGGAGGTAGGCAGCCAAATAAATGGAGAGTTGAGAGACCTGCCCTACCCTTGAGAAGTAACTTTAGGCAATGATAAGAGAAGAGACTACAAGTCCTGAAAAGGTGATTACACATTCCAGGAAAACTAAAATATAAACTGATTATTGACTCTAAACTTTTAGAATCAACATACAAAGCACAAAATATTTTGTTATTGTGATAGAACAGTAAAATTATCACAACAAAAACAAAAACAAAAAAAACCAGATGACAGAAGTTGTGATTCAGGATGGAGGACAGCTGAAAGGGAAAGATACAGGAACTAATGTTTTTATTTTATTCTTTAATTTATTTATGACAACAAATTTTTAGAAACATTAGGGTCTTGTTCTGACACCAGGCAGCAGTGCAATGGCGCAATCACAGCTGACTGCAGCCTCAAACACTGGTACTCAAGTGATCCTCCTGCCTCAGCTTCCTGAGTAGCTGAGACTACAGGCACGTGCCCAACACCCAGCTAATTTTTAAATTGTTGTGATTATTTTGTAGAGACAGAGTCTCCTTATGTTGCCCAGGTTGGTCTCACACTCCTGGGCTCAGGCAGTTCTCCCGCTTCGTACTCCCAATGTGTTAGTACTACAGGCCTGAGCCAACATGTCCAACCTATTTTTCTTTAAATCCTCACTTTAAAAAGAAGTCAACAGTTGATGAAACCAAGTTGATGAAAAGTAAAGGTATAAGATTACAAAGATTAAAAAATAGAGATGCTAAGAATAATAATATGACTGCATTGAGAGTATGAGGTAAATCCTCATCTCTCAGAGCAGAAAGCCCCAGTAAAAATGATTAATATGGATAAAGCAAAATATCACAGCAAACACACGTCATCATTGGAAGCTACGGAAATAACTATGAGAGGACATAACCCAAAAATATTTAAAGTATTTATGTCTGTGGAGCTGTGAATACTGGCAGGGAAGACTGGGGCCTTTCTGTACTGATAGGTATTTCTTAAACCCTTGATTATATGTTAATTTTATTAAAGGAATACATAAATTTGAAATTAAAAACAAGGATATGATGAGCATCCACCTGAGTTGCCCATGTCTGAGAAAAAGCACTGCTGAAGATGTCATGGACTGTATCAGGAAATCAATGTTTCCTATGCAAATCATCAAATGCCAAATCCCTCCTATTGAGTCTTGTATTAGTCTGTTCTTACGCTGCTGTAAAAAACTGCCCAACACTGGGTAATTCACAAAGGAAAGAGGTTTAATTGGCTCACAGCTGTGCATGGAGGCCTCAGGAAACTTACAGTTACGGCACAAGGAGAAGCAAATATGTCCTTCACATGGCATCAGGAGAGAGAAGTGCCAGCAGAAGAAATGCCAGACACGTACAAAACCAAAGATCTCATGAGACTCGTTATCATGAGAACAGCATGGGGGAACCGCCCCCACGATCTAATCACCTCCCACGAGGTCTCTTCCCCCAACACGTGGGGATTACAACTCCAATTCCAATTCAGGATGAGATTTGGGTGGGGACACAGAGCCAGACCATATCAAGTCCTAAGGAAATTTGTTTCTGAAGAATGGGCAGGTCTTCTTTTGTCACATGATGAAAACTTCGTTCCACAATGTATTTTCTTTACGCCTTGTTAAAAAACTGAAATATTAAATGAGCAGTCAGTCGTAAGAAACAGCTTCTCTCAGGTGCCTGGCGACATTTATTGTCTCAGATTTTTTCTATGCTTTCACTCATTTGTTCCTTGTTTACTTTATATGGTTAAATCACATTATTTGTCTTTTGGAATTGGCTACGTGTTCTGCATGTTAATCTTTTCTCTGCTATATATGTTGCAAATATTTTCTCCAAGTTTATTATCTTTTAACTTTAAGGCACAACAAATTTTTATAAAGTCAGAATTATCTGTCTTATTTGTTATGGTTCCTGTGTTCTATGTTTTAAGGAGATGTATTTGACAAATTAATATACTAAGGCCCAAGGAGATGGCATAAACTGTCTAAGATCAGAGAGCTACTCAGGACAGAGCCAGGACTAGATCTTATTGAATGCTCTTTGATTTACACTCCATTTTCCTACTGCAAAGTATTCACATGTAAATTATCTTAGTAAAAAACCCACAGGATTTGCATTCTATCATAAAGATACATGCACTTGTCTATTTATTGCAGTACTATTCACAATAGCAAAGACAGGGATTCAACCTAAATGCCCATCAACAAGTAGACTGGATAAAGAAAATGCAGTACATATATACCATGGAATACTATGCAGCCATAAAAAAGAATATGTCCTTTACAGGAACATGGATGGAACTGGAGGCCATTATCCTTAGAAAACTAACACAGCAACAGAAAACCAAATATTGCATGTTCTTATTTACAAGTGGGAGCTAAATGATGAGAACACGTGGATTGAAAAAGGGGAACAACAGACACTGGGGCCTACTTGAGGGAGGAAAATGGGAGATGGGAGAGGCTCAGGGAAAAAAACTGACGGGCACTATGCTTAGTACCTGGGTGACAAAATAATCTGTACACTAAACCCCCGAGTCATGAGTTTACCTGTGTAACAAACCTGCACATGTACCCTGAATTTTTTAAATAAAAGTTAAAACATTAAACACACACACGCACAGATTTGGAGTCGGAGAATCTAGGTTTATTCCAGTTCCAACACTTACTGCTCTGTGATCTTGAGCAAGATGATTTACTGCTAATGAAACTTCATAGGCTCCTCTTCAAATGGGAATCATAACAGCAATTTTCTCTAGTTGTTACAAAAAAAACCCACCATATACATCATAAAGTGTTGAACAAATGGTTTTTTATTTTTTATTTATTTATTTTTTGAGACGGAGTCTCGCTCTGTTGCCCAGGCTGGGGTGCAGTGGCCGGATCTCAGCTCACTGCAAGCTCCGCCTCCCGGGTTCACACCATTCTCCTGCCTCAGCCTCCCGAGTACCTGGGACTACAGGCGCCCGCCGCCTCGCCCGGCTAATTTTTTGTATTTTTTAGTAGAGACGGGGTTTCACCGTGTTAGCCAGGATGGTCTCGATCTCCTGACCTCGTGATCCGCCCGTCTCGGCCTCCCAAAGTGCTGGGATTACAGGCTTGAGCCACCGCGCCCGGCTGGTTTTTTATTTTTAAAAAACTTTATTAAAGAGATAGTTTGGGGCATTCTTTCTTTACATTATTTAAAAATGACAATATCCTTCTATAAGTTTGAAATATAAGTTTTAAAAATCATTTCTAAATATCTTTAGCACCCCACTATTCTCAATGTTCACTGCCATGTTACATGAAATTTACATAATCTAGTTTAGAATCAGCATTACTGGGAAAAGGACAATGTTCCTATGTAAATTCTATTATGTATAATAAATACATATATGCTACTGTTTATGAGAAGGGTCAATAGGATAAAGAAACTTTCAAAAAATTATATACACATACACAAATACACAAGAACATTTTATATTCATTATTCAATAATCCTTAGAATGACGACAATGGTTATATGTAATAAATATTTTTTACAATTTCACTCTAGAACGGATTACAAGTAAATTTATCTGCCACATATAAGAATCTATTTACTTATGTTATAGCAACATCTCTTTTCTAAAAAAAAACCTGGCAAATACTCAGCTTGATCATCTGCATTATACAACAGAATTTACTCTGAATGACTTTTTGATCATTTGCAAAAAATTCAATTGAATGTTAATGGATAAAGATATTATATCACTGTTGGCAGTATTTGTAAAAATGTGCTTATGGCTCTGAAAGCAATTCCTGAAAAGAAGTATTAAATGTTTTGAGAGATTTCAGAATTGTTAGAAAAAGTTAAGCTTCAGTTGGTGTTTATTGCATGTAAGTATGTTGACATATGTTTTCCTGAGGCAAGTGGCTTATTCTAGATATATACGTTGGTATATTCATTGAAAATTAGATTTATTATGTTACAAAATGTGACTAAAAGTCCATTTAAAGGGCACATGTCTCATCTTTTGGTTCTAACGTGAAGCCAAATGAGGACAGGCACATGACTCAGTTTATACAACAAGAAAATGGCCCCAAAGTGGATGAAGCCACACGTCAGCAGCTCAGCCCCGCTCCGTACAATCCAAGCACATTCAACAAGTGATATGGTTTGGCTGTGTCCCCACCCAAATCTCATCTTGAATTGTAACTCCCATGATGTGGGAGGAACCCGGTGGGAGGTGATTTAATTATGGGGGTGGGTCTTTCCTGCGCTGTTCTCCTGATAGTGAATGAATGAGTCTCATGAGATCTGATGGTTTTTATAAATGGGGGTTTCTCTGCAGAAGCTCTCTTTTTGCCTCCTGCCATCCACATAAGATGTGACTTGCTCCTCCTTGTCTTCTACCATGATTTTGAGGCCTCCTCAGCCATGTGGAATTGTAAGTCCAATAAACCTCTTTCTTCTGTCAATTGCCCAGTCTCAGATGTCTTCAGCAGCAGCGTGAAAACGGACTAATACAACAAGTCAATCACTGAACATTTAAACCCAGCAGTTCTCTTTTTTCAAACTTCTCCCCTCGATTTTGTGTCAGCCCTGCCTGTGCTATGCTTTGTTGGGGTAAGCAAGCCCTGCATAAATGTTCTTTCCTGAGAGTGAAAAAAACATGCTATAATAAGAAAGGAGAGATGGAGAAGATGAAATAGGAAAACAAAAAAAGGCTTTGTGTAGAGTTGACCTGCATTTCACTCACTGAATAACATCACAGGATACAGATGTTGGTCATGAAACAAATATGCTTTAGTTGCGTACAGCTTAGAAACCTACATTATTTAATACCTTCATCAGAGGAGTATTAAACTCTAGCTTGAATGTTAACATAACAAAAGTTAGGACATGTTCTATACCTGAAACTTTTCCCAATGTACTAAGATCTAAATCTTGAGCCAGTCTGCAAGCATAAAGCTAAATAATGCATCCCATTAATCAGTAAAATATTCACTGGTGTCTTTATCAAAATTTGTATTTTCCCTCATTGATTGATTCACATGAAGTGAAACTTGTTCTGCTTAACTAAAATGATGCTACTATACCTTTTAAAGAAAACGAATTAAAGGTTTTATGTTCATGAAAGCACAAATGTGACAAAATAAACTATGCTGACACTGTCAAAATCATGAACATTACAGATAGGCCCGAATGATCACAGAGATAACTTTTTTTTTTTTTTTTTGAGACGGAGTCTCGCTCTTTCGCCCAGGCTGGAGTGCAGTGGCGCGATCTCAGCTCACTGCAGCCTCCGCCTCCCGGGTTCACGCCATTCTCCTGCCTCAGCCTCCTGAGTAGCTGGGACTACAGGTGCCGCCACCGTGCATGGCTAATGTTTTGTATTTTTAGTAGAGACGGGGTTTCACCGTGTTAGCCAGGATGGTCTCGATCTCCTGACCTCGTGATCCGCCTGCCTTGGCCTCCTAAAGTGCTGGGATTATAGGCGTGAACCACCGCGCCCAGCCAGAGGTTAAGTATTTTTGAAGCCCAAAGGCCTACGTATAAATTTCCTGCTAAATATCTATTCTATTTACTAGTCCAAAACACAATGTCAGATTTTCTAAGAGAAAATGATAAAGAGTATACTTTGATATCCTCTCTCCTTCAAGATTTTAAAATAACAATGTGTTTATGGGGTAGTTTCTGACCATGCACATAGATTCCTGTTTATGGCCAAGTTTCTAGTATTGTGGTAATAAGCAAGCTTTAACTACCATACAAAGAGAAGAAATCATTCCATCACAAAATCTCAATGTCATTGAAAACTTTAAATCAAAACTGAAGAATATTAAAATTGACAATATTTACAATTCATCGTTTTTCTAGTTTCTAACACAACAGGGGTGCCATTTTTTTTCTATTCATTTTTGCTATAAGGAATATATATTTTTCCAAAGAAAAATTTTTTTTTCAGCATTTTTCTTGGTCACTCTTTTGCATGCAATTATTTTAGGTGGCCAAAAAGTGCTAAAATTTTTAATTTCTCTTCTTCCAAGTATCTTTGTAAGTGTCTCTCTTATCACTTAAGAAGGAAAACTGACTGGGTGCAGTGGCTCACACCTATAATTCCAACACTTTGGGAGACCAAGGTGGGAGGACCACTTGAAGCCAGGAGTGCAAGACCAGCCGTGGCAACACAGCGAGACCTCTCCCTTTCTCAAAAAAAAAAAAAGGAACACTGATGCTTTTTCTTTAAAAAATGACAACAACAACAACAAAACAACTTTATGCTCAGGTACCTACAGTCAAATAAACAGATAAAATTAACTAAATTATTAGATCCCACTTTATCTGTGCCATGGCTATGTTATCACCGTATTGCCCCATCTCCCACTAGAGGAAGAATACTTTCCTCATATCCATTTTCTCTTGCCAAAAAAAAAAAAAAAACCTAACTAGGTTTGAGATAAATTTTATTTTCAACTTTTATTAGCCTTTAAGCTAATTTCTAATTTAAAATGAATTACCCACTGGAGTACTTTACCTTTACATCTGGAAGCTATATGCGTTAGGCCCACTGAAAGAAACAACAGCCAGTGGTGAGTCTACATTTTGTAAGAATGAGATACGATTAAAGCAACCTACACTTCTTTGCTGGAAATTAGTGCCCTCCTGTAAAGACAGCAATGGATTCAAAATCAAGAACCAAGCATTAAAAGATCAACAAGTCGCAGCTGTTTGAATTTCCCTTCCTCTCCTTATGTTCTTTACAGCTCTATTCACTATTGTGTTGTTGTTCAAAAAGCTACACAAAGGCCGGGCGCAGTGGTTCACACCCGTAATCCTAGCACTTTGGGAGGCTGAGGCAGGCGGATCACCAGGTCAAGAGATCGAGACCATCCTGGCCAACATGGTGAAACCCCCGTCTCTACTAAAAAGACAAAAATTAGCTGGGCGTGGTGGTGGCACGTGCCTGTAGTCCCAGCTACTCGGGAGGCTGAGGCAGGAGAATCACTTGAACCTGGGAGGCGGAGATCGCAGTGAGCCAAGATCGTTCCACTGCACTCCAGCCTGGCAACAGAGACTCTGTCTCAAAAAACAAACAAACAAACTAAAAACAAACAAAAAACCAAAGCTACACAAAAGCTACTTATAAATTACTGTTTGTAAGTGACCTCTGTGTTTGATTCTATTGCACAATCCCTATTTTTCCTTTTTTTTAAGAGTTGGGATCTTGCTCTGTCACCCAAGCTGGAGGGCAGTGGCATGATTATGGCTCACTGTACCCTCAAACACCTAGGCTCAAGTGATCCTCCCCGCCCAGCCTCCATAGTAGCTGGGACTATATGCATGTGCCAGCATGGACAGCTAACAATCCCCATTTTTAAACTTCACCTCTGGCTCTTAAATGCCATCATCCTGATCTCCAATCACAACCTTCTAGCTCTCTAGTTTTCTTCATCCATCTACCTTTTATCTCCACTGAGACCATCTTCTCCTGTTTGGTCCTTTCATTTCTGCCCTCTCTAGTCTAGACCTCACTGTGAGTCACTCTGATCACTCTCTGAAATGGCAGGCTCTATTATTACCCCATTTTCCTTTGCTTTCCACTTTCCTTTGATTTCCACCAAAATCATCTTTATCCACATTATTAAGTAAAGCTGGAAAAAAAAAAAAAAAAAAGCACTCCACTGAAGATCTGGTGTCACCCCAAACGTATGGCTCCAGCCTCAGTTCAGTTTTCCACATTGCTTGCAGAAATTCCTTCACTTTTCTTCAGTTTCTCCTGTCATTCCCATGGTAGCTTTTCCATTCCCACTGCCCCTTCTCACATTTCAGTAGATGAGAATAGAAATCATAGGAGGCAAACTTCCTCAGCCTCCAGCCAACCGAAGAAACTCCATTTACATCCTGCTTCCTGTGACAGAGAAGGATGGACCCTACCCGCTATCTAAATCTTTCCAAAGCACCCTGGGCTCTGGCTCATGCTTCATGCTTCTGGGTCGCTCTCTAACTCCGCATGTAAGTCCACTTTACTGTCCTAAGGAAAGCCCTCCTGCATCCTGGCTTTCCTTAGGCTGCCGTGCATTCTCCTGCCTTTCACTCCAGGTTCGTTCAAGAAGCAGGCTGCATTTCATGAATGCCTTCTTTAGGTTGCCTTCTCTGCAGCCAACACACTGCAAAAAGGCCCCATCACCAATGCAGTGAGAGTGCTCTCGAGAAGGCCACCACACTCCTCACTGCCATACCAAAAAGTATTTCTCCAAGACTTTTCTTTCTGGACTCTTCACTAAGACTTTCCCTCTGGCTTCTGTGGCAACCTTCTCCCCTGCTTAGGCCTTCTGTGATGAAGTGCAGACGCTGAAGACGGAACAGCCACCCAGAGCAAGAAAGGGGATCTTTCCAGGTAGCTGCAATGGTCTGAAAACAGTGTTGTCAAGTTACTTTTCTTCTTGCTGACTTCTCAGTAGTTACTCCTTTCCCGAGAGCCTCTATCAGTTTGCCTTTCTACCTAGTTTAGACTCTTGAAGTTGCTGGACTAATGTCACTGGTGGTTTGGGACTGGTGTCAGGTGGTTTCCACTGTTCCTGTTTGTTGTAACCAAAATGATCCTCTTGAGCCCTTTTCTCCCTCATGTTCCTTGTATATGTGAAACAGCACTGCTGTCCCTACTGTTACTCAAGCCAGACATGCAGACATTAGTTCCAATTCCCTAACGTGTGTCACCCAGACCTTCTGTCTTTTAAATTGCTCACAGTAGCATCCAGTAGACTATTAAAATAGCGGAGCGTAAGCTGGGTTAAAAGGGAGATGTAGACATAAATCTTCACGCATAGAAACAACAGCTAAAACTGAGAGAGTTTTCTCCTCAAGGAAAACCAGGGGAAATGGCCACAAAGATCCTTGAGGGAAAAAGGCCTGATTTAGAGAAAATCAGATCTTTTTCTGATTTTTCTGATTACTGTACAAAATCAGTAAAGAAACAGAAGTAAAGAAAAAACAAAGTTTTAAAGAAGGTTTAATTAACAGCATCAAATACGGTCCCATGTGCAAGGAAAGTAAAGGGAAAAAAATGTAACTGCAATTATAAAAAAAAAAATCAATGAATTTATTTTGAGAGATCAGCTGCTGCAGTATGATGGGGACTGGATGTCAGAATATAGAAATCAAATGGAAAATGATTATGAGGAAATGGTGGAGACTGCCATGAAGAACTCACCCATGGGGGAAAACAACAACAACAACGAGAGAGAGAGAGAGAGTTAGAACCTAGCAAGTTCTAAGCCAGCGAACAGCAAGGGGAGCTGGGTGAAGGTATAGCTGTTATAATATTCACCTTGTTAAACTCTTATATCTAACAACCTGTCTATAGATTTATTTTGGTTTTCCATTAAAATAGTCATAAATCACCCTCTTTTTCCAATATAGGAGAGTCCAAAGGATATTCAGAAGTAAAGGGAAAATGCTAATATTGTCCAGAAAGGTAGCTGAAAAGTGCACATTTATCTATCTCCTTTACCCAAAATGCACGGAAATGAACCAAAAGTAAAGAAGAAAACCATCTGGGTTGAAACTAGGAAATGAACATAATCGCATACTGAAGACCCGGAAAAATACCTGCAAACTATAAGGGAATCTGGGCCAAGCAAAAGAACTACAAGTTGGCATTTATCTATTCTGAGTAGAATGCTAATTTGAAAACCAAGTGAGAGGGCTTAGAAGCACCATGCAAACTTGAACAGAAGACTGAAGGCCCTCAAAGAAATGAAAAGCACCTAGCAGAGGAACATGTGTACACCAAGAGTATCACAACAGAGCAGAAAGTGGGATTGCAAGACCAAGTCATCTTTATCCTTTCTGACCCAGAGTTCTAATCAGGAACACTCCCCAGTATTATTGGGCCTGGGCCTAGGGCATGGTGGCGGGGAACAAGGCCAGTGTTTAAGAGGATATGCTCTAGTTTTAGGAAGAAAGTACTTGGAGACAGCATATGAGACTATCCACAGTCTGTTATTACCCATGCAGTTTCTAAGGGTAAACAAATAATAAACTGCCAATGCTAATCTCTCCAGCACAAGTTCTAAGGGTACTAACGTAGCCCCTAAGTAACTAAAGAGAAAGATAAATCCACATTGTTCCTAGACAGCATTTCTTGGATGGAATTTCCTTCCTCTTCCTCTCTTCCTTCTTCCTTTAAGAACTAGGTATTAAACACGTGGTATGTACCAGGCATTGCGCTAGACACTGGCAATCCACATACAAAACAGGGCCTAGTGGGGAAAAGACAAGTTAAAGTTATACAAGTGTACTAAGTAAGATAGGAGAGATGTTCGAGGCGCTACACCAACATCTCATAGATAGCCTTATCGTAGTCCCGAAGTTTCAAATGAATAATGAGGACAAAAGAGCCAACAAGGGACCTGCGAATTAAGTACATCAAAAAATGGCAGTGGACATGAGCATGATAAACAAAAGCCAGTGAATGCTAAGCTTTGGAAGAATTATCTCAGGGAAGAGAAGACACAAATCAGCAAAGTCTTACAAGTCTTTTGATGTGCAAGCCTTCTCCTGTGTTAAATCTGTAATGGTCCCTTGTGGCATACTGGGATTTAACTCTAGCTGTTGGTCTATATACAGTGGAAGTGGTTGGGGATGTATAGAGGAGTATTTACTTGTTCTTGCAATGTAACTTTCTCATATAAAAAAGTGTATTAGGGACAGGCGCAGTGGCTCACGTCTGTAATCCCAGCACTTTGGGAGGGTGAGGAGGGCGAATCATGAAGTCAGGAGCTCAAGACCAGCCTGGCCAACATGGTGAAACCCCGTCTCTACTAAAAATACAAAAAATTAGCTGGGGGTCGTGGTGGGCGCCTGTAATCCCAGCTACTTGGGAGGCTGAGGCAGGAGAATTGCTTGAACCAGGGAGGCAGAGGTTGCACTGAGCCGAGATTATGCCACTGCACTCCACAGCCCAGCTGAGTGAGACTCCGTCTCAAAAAAAAAAAAAAAAAGTGTATCGATTTCTTCTGGCCGCCATAACAAAGTGGCTTAAACAACAGAAATGTATTGTTTCACAGTTCTGGAGGCTGGGAATCAAAGATCAAGGTGTTGGGGGCAGGGTGAGCTCTTTCTGGGAACTGTGAGGCAAGGATCCGTTTCAGGCCTCTCTCCTTGGCTTGTAGAGAGCCATTTTTTCCGTGTCCCTCTACATTTACGCATATCTCCATGTACAAGTTTCTCCTTTTTTTTTTTTTGAGACGGAGTCGTGTTCTGTCACCAGGCTGGAATGCAGTGGCACGATCTCGGTTCACTGCAACCTCCAACTCCCTGGTTCAAGCGATTCTCCTGCCTCAGCCTCCCGAGTAGCTGGGATCACAGGCACGCGCCACCACGCCCAGCTAATTTTTGTATTTTTAGTAGAGACGGGGTTTCACCATGTTGGCCAGGATGGTCTCATCTCCTGACCTCATGATCCGCCTGCCTGTGCCTCCCAAAGTGCTGGGATTACAGACGTGAGCCACCGCGCCTGGCCAGTTGCTCCTTTCTCTAAGCACAGCAGTCACACTGGATTAGGGCCCATCCATAACGGTAACCGAACAGAGGGTTGGTTGCTTGCTGCCTGCGGAGTCCAATTAACAAGAGCGAGGTCTGGCACAAAGAAAGCGGTTTCTTCCGAAGCCAGCCTGGGGAACTGTAGTGAACGTCAGTCGCGCCTTTACATGTGCCGTTTGGCTCCCAGAGCAGAAAGTGGGCACTTATGGAAGGCCAGGGAGGGAGTGAGCACGGGCGAGGGGTCCCCCTGCTGGCCCAGCACCTTAACTACTGGGTAGCTGAGTTGGTGCCTTCCTGGGCAGAAGTTGTAGAAGTGGCCAAGCGGGCGTGCTTTTGACATGCCCTCCTGGTGGGTGGGAGTTCCGAGGCAGGCATGCTTTGGGGGCATAAGCCGCGGGAAAGGAGAGAGGAGAAAAGAAGAGAAAATAATTAAAAAATGAACTCTGAAAAAATGAGAGTACTCAGTTACATAATGACCTCATTTTAACTTGATTCCCTCTTTACAGACCTTATCCCTAAATAAGGCTGTATTCTGTAAATCAAAAATAAAATTCTAAGACCCCTCAGTCATCTGAATGGACTCCTCCTCTCTGCCAGGGCATTCCAAAGTTAACCTGAAAAACGGGTTCAGGCCACGATGGAGATGGGGGTGGGTGTCGGACATGGCTCATTATACCGTCCCCACTTTTGGAATTCAGAGTCAACCAGCATTTAACAGCAACACAGACCGTATGTCTAATAAGAAACATTTAGTCTATTCTCTCTGAGGCTGCTACCTGGAGGCTTCATTTGCATAATTTAAAAGTTGATCTCCACAATCCCTATCGTAACCCAGACATTCTATTGATAACTCTTTCAACCAATTGCCTATCAGAAAATTTTAAAACCTACCTATGACCTGGAACTGCCCCCCACCCTCCGTCTTTCAGTTGTGCCACCTTTCCAGACCAAATCCATGTGTATCTTACATGTATTTGATTGATGTCTCATGTCTCCCTAAAATGTATAGAACTAGGCTATTCCTCAACCACCGTGGGCACATGTTCTCAGGATCTCCTGAGGGCTGTGTCACGGGCATTGGCCACTCATATTTGGCTGAGAACAAATCTCTTCAAGTATTTTACAGAGTTTGACTCTTTTCATCAACAATGCTGAGGTGCTGGGGGTCAAGACTCCAACATATGAATTTGGTGAAGCAAGGGACACAATTCAACTCATAACAAGTAGTTACATGTTTTTAAAGGAGAGGTAAAGCACAAGAAAACATATTTGGTCTTTGTGCCAGTTCCAGGTACATAGCTTCTAAAACCCTTGGAATCTCCTGTGTGATAAGATTATCTTCTGTATGATAATGAGCTGACTGGTGGCTGGGGGTGCCTGGAGAGCCTTAGGATGAGGGCGGATTGATGAAAGACCTAGGCATCTTTAGAGGCTGGAACTTCTAGCCCCACTCCCAGTCTCTTGGGAGGGGAGAAAGGACTGAAGGTTGAGTTAATCACCAATGGCCAATGACTTAATCAATCAAGTCCACATAATAAATCCTCCATAAAAACCCCTAAAGAACAGAGTTTGGAGAGCTTCTGGGTTGAAAACTTGGAGGTACTGAGGGCTGGCGCACCCACAGAGGGCGTAAAAGCTCTCTCCCCTTCTCCCTATACCTTCCCTTCTGCATTTTTTCCATTTGGCAGTTCCTCAGCAGTATCTTTTTCTTTTCTTTTCTTTCTCTTTTTTGAGACAGGGCCCTTCTGTTGCCCAGGCTGGAGTGCAATGATAACATCATAGCTCACTGGAGCCTCAAACTCCTGGGCTCAAGTAATCCTCCTGTTAGCAGTGGCAAATCCATGAGTCTGCAGCAACCTCAATTCTCGCCTCCTCAGAAGAAATAATTCGACTGAGCTGAGATCCAGCCACTGCACTCCAGCCTGGGCGACAGAGCGAGACTCCGTCTCCAAAAAAAAAAAAAAAAAAAAAAAAGAATTCGACTGAAGGGCATAAGGCAGAGAGAGAGATGGGGGTAAGTTTTAGAGCAGGAGTGAAAGTTTATTAAAAAGTTTTAGAGTAGGAACGAAAGAACGTAAGGTACACTTGGAAGATAGCCAAGCAGGAGTCTTGAGGAGTTCAAGTGCCCAGTATGACCTTTGACTTGGGGTTTTACCTGCTGGCATTCTGTATGTGCGGTGGCCTGCCAGCACTTGGGAGGGGGCCAATGCACAGTGTGTTTACCGAAGTTGAACAAATGCACATTGAGGTGGTCTTCCCTACAAGTTGAGTGTTCCCACAGGAAGGTCATATACCCGTTAAACTCTGCCATTTTGCCTTTTAGTGCACATGCTTGAGCCCACTCACCCAACTCCTGAGATCATACTGGGAAGCTGCTAATCACGTTTCAGGTGTTTTCTATCTGTTGAGAGACTGCCTTTCCCTAGCTCTGGCTGCAACCAATTATTATTTTAAAGAGACAGTTAACAACCACCTGACCATCACCTGATGGTTGCCTAACATTCCTGGTGGTGGAAGGGCCCTCTCTGCCCTGCTCATGTCTAACTACCTGTTCTAATACTCCCACCTCAACCTCCCAAGTTACTGAGACTACAGGTGTGAGCCACCGTGCCAGGTCTGAGCTGTCATCTTTTATAATAAAATAGTAATAATCAGTGCTTTAGGGCTTTCCTGAGTTCTCTGAGGCATTCTAGCAAATTATGGAAACTGAGGGGAAGGGGCCATGGGAACCCCCAAATCTGTAGTCACCTGGGCAGAAATGTGGATCACCTGGGCACCCCATGTACAGCTGACATCTGAAGTAAGGAAGTATTGTGGGACTGAGCCTTTAACTTGTAGGGTTGGATGCTAATGCAGGCAGATAGTATCAAAATTTAATAGAATTACTGGACATCAGTTTATGTCTAGAGAATTGGAGAAGTGGCTGGCGTTAGAATGGACATCACACATTTGGTGTCAGGAGAAAAACACCCTCGGGAGGATTAGGAGCAAGGAAAGCCTTCTTTGACAAGCAGAGGAGGCTCAAGGCATTGAGTTCAGAGTACTCCATGGAGTCAAGGAGGTCTCCGAATCCTTTGGAGTGTCCCCATCCCAAGTCCCCATTAGGACTTCACTTACACGACCTGGTGACTAACTGATAGAGTAACTGAACAACCCTACAGATCAATTTTTGAGTTTGGCTTTCAATTACTTCAGCCTTAGGGTTTTCTGGTATTCTTGGTTTTGTCTTCAGAAATAAAAAAATAAACAACATAGACTTGAAGGACTTTAATAGCACATAAAAAAAATAAATTGAATTAAAAAGAGTGAGAAAGGATTGAAAAAGACTAGAACAATCTTTTTTTTTTTTTTTTTTTTTTTTTTTTTGAGACGGAGTCTCGCTCTGTCGCCCAGACTGGAGTGCAGTGGCGCGATCTCCACTCACTGCAAGCTCCGCCTTCCCGGGTTCCCGCCATTCTCCTGCCTCAGCCTCCAGAGTAGCTGGGACTACAGGCGCCCGCCACCGCGCCCGGCTAATTTTTGTATTTTTAGTAGAGACGGGGTTTCACCGTGTTAGTCAGGATGGTCTCGATCTCCTGACCTCGTGATCCGCCTGTCTCGACCTCCCAAAGTGCTGGGATTACAGGCGTGAGCCACCGCGCCCGGCCGACTAGAACAATCTTTATCAGAGAATTATTAACCATGTTAAGGGCCAGGCGCAGTGGCTCACGCCTGTGATCCTAGCACCTGGGGAGGCTGAGGCAGGCGGGTCACCTGAGGTCAGGAGTTCAAGACCAGCCTGGCCAACATGGTGAAACCTTGACTCTACTAAAAATACAAAAATTAGCTGGGCGTAGTGGCAGGTGCCTGTAATCTCAGCTACTTGGGAGGCAGAGTGAGGCAGGAGAATCTCTTGAACACAGGAGGCAGATACTGCAGTGAGCCAAGACTGCACCATTGCACTCCAGCCTGGGCAGTAAGAGCAAAATTCCATGTCAATGGAAAATCAGAATCTGTAGACATGATATTACAAATAGTAAGATGGTTTAACAAGGTGGACAGGTATAAGGTTGTTATACAAAAGTCAACTGCACTTCTTTATACCAGAAGGGAGTCCAGATACAGACTCAAATATACAGGACATATTAGTGTATGATAAAGGTGTCATCTCAAATTATGGGGAAAAGATTATTCAGTAAAGGTGTTGGGACCTTTGGGGAAAAAAATATACATCTGCATCGTACACAAATTGCTGTCAGATATACCAAAGACTTAAGAAGAAATGAAATATAAAAGTATTACAAGAAAAAAAAAAACGTATCATGTGGGACTAGGAAAGGGCTTTATAATCATGGCGGAAAACCTAGACACCATATGGAATGATTAACAATTTAAAACTTCATTATAACATAACAAGCAAAATCAAAGCAAAAACCCTCCACAAAGTTAAGAGATAAAAGACCATCCGGGAGGTGGGGGATTATCATAGTTTGTGGTGTGCCTTTTGTTGTGACTGAGCTCTGTTTGAATGCCACTTCTAAAACTGTGGAGCAGGCATAGTGGCTCATGGCTGTAATCCTAGCACTTTGGGAGGCTGAGGCAGGCAGATCACTTGAGCTCAGGAATTCAAGACCAGGCCTGGGCAACATGGTGAAACCCTGCCTCTACAAAAAATTAGCCGGGTGTGGTGACAGGCACCTATAATCTCATCTACTCAGGAGACTGAGGCACGAGAATTGCTTGAACTTAGGAGGCAGAGTTTGCACTGAGCCGGGATCGTGCCACAGCACTACAGCCTGCGTGACAGAGAGACACCCTGTCTCAAAATAAAAATAGAATAAAACTAACTGTAAATTTGGGAAAATTCCTTAACCTCTCTGAACCCATTTTCCTTGTGTGAAAATGAAAATAATACATTCCCCAAAATTAATGTGACAATTAAATGGAATAATGTATGTAAAGTATTTAGCACAGAGCCTAACATGTAGCAAGCATTCAATAAATGCAGGGGAGAAGACCTGCAATACTTGACAAAAACATTTATTATCAATTTATTTAAAAAGAATGTTTTAAAAAGGGTAAAATATGTGAACAGTCAGCTTAAATACGTAGAAATAACAGTGATTAATAATCACATTAAAAAGTGCATAACTGGCTGGGCGTGGTGGCTCATGCCTGTAATCCCAGCACTTTGGGAGGCCGAGCCGGGATATCACCTGAGGTCAGGAATTCCAAACCAGCTGGTCTAACATGGTGAAACACCACTACTGAAAATACAAAATTTAGCCGGGCGTGGTGGCAGGCGCCTGTAATCCCAGTTACTTGATAATCGCCTGAACCTGGGAGGCGGAGGCTGCAGTGAGATGAGATTGCGTCACTGCACTCCAGCCTGGTGACAGAGTAAGACTCCGTCTCAAAAAACAAACAAACAAAAGTACATAACTTCTCAAACAGAAATTTAAAATAAAAGAACAAGATATATGACTATTTCTTAGGCAATAATTTAAAATTAAAAAAATTGATAATGTCTGAGCTAGTAAGAATGCAGTGAATCACTCTTTTACATTTTATTAAGAGTATACATTGGTATACGTTTTAAGGTAATTTGTTGGTACTTGTTAAAATGTAAATGTTCACATTTGCTTGCCCTCACAGTTTAATTTCTAAGATTTTTTCCTACTGAAATACTGATTTAAGGAAGCAAAATACATAGTATTTGCAAAGATGGCTAAAGAAAAAACAAAACTACAAAAGATAAAGTATATCTACAAATGCAATTATGGAGATTCAAAATATGTACAAAAATAAGTTGTATGTATGTATAGTATGAGCCCTTTATTGTAAAAAACAATAGTAATTATGACATACATGTTAATGTGTTCATAGAAAAATAATCTATGTCTAGAGGTTAAGATTATGGTTGTTTCACTTTTAATATATTTTTATGTTTAAGCTAGAAGCTTCTATAAATTAATAGTAATTTTATATTAGCAATAATTTACAACTGAAACACTTTAGAAGGGTATCAAAGTACGAGAAGTGGTTTTCTCAGGAGGAAGAGAAATGGCATCTGATGTTCCAGCAGAATGGAAACAGACACCACGCTGTCAGAATCACCACTTGACAAGCTGTCTGCACAACAATAGTTACGATGCAAATTAAACTTTTCATATACTGTATTCATTGAGAAATGTAGTGTAAATTTACCATTTAAGAAAAAAGCTGCACTACTTTTCCATAATTTCGGCCTTCCATTAATCCTGAGAAGGAGGGCCCTCTCTTACTCCCTCTTCTTACTTGAATTGACTCGTGAGTGTCAATTCAGGCATGTCTGTGCAAATGCTCTGCAATGTTCAAAGAAAAGTGCTAGATCATGGGCATCTTTACCCCAGGTTTGTGTGCAGCAGCAATAAGCACGCAAGCTGTTCCAAGGAAAAGTTAATTTTACTGCTCCATGTCAGAAAAAGTTCATGTTTATTTTACTATTCCAACATGAAAGTTTATATTTAAAAAACTGAAAACTAATTTTAAATACAGCAGTCTTTCTGCATATAGTATTAATTATTCACGTGTGTGCAAATTCTGCCCAGAGCTTCGATTTAGTTTTGTTCCCAAAACAGTCTCTCCCTTCATACACTGTACCCCTAAATTCATCCAACATGGAGTTTAGACTATTAACGTAATGTAGGCCAATCCCTGTTTAATTTGCCAATCCAAGTCTTTCATTCCTAATCTTAAAAGTGCTTCATTTTTAAAAACCACTGAAGGAAGTAAATGCATGGAAATGGAACTTGCCCAACAGTTTCATGTGTAGGCAGATACAATAGACATCTGTGTAGTAGTAATCCAGGAATCAGATTCCTCTATTTGTCCTTGTTTTTTCAAGGATGGTAGAAGGAATGGGTGTAACCATGGAAATGTTCCTTCCAAAAACACAAATCTTAAACAAAACCCATAAGCCTAGAAACATCAAAAAACCCAGGAACTCTAGCTTCCAACAGAGAATTAAACATCACCATGACACAGAGTAGCTAAAAAGAGATCCTTTCCAAAACAGAGAGAAAGTGCTACAAAAACACAGCCTTTTGAAATTTTATCCCAGGCAAGATGCCTTTTATTCCGTAAAATAAAACACTTGTCAGCAATAACAGAAATGAAATGTGTATTTAAAATTTTCTTTAGAAGGACTATTATTCAGTAGCTCAATTCAGTCACTTCAGATAATTGTGGTGTGGCATTTAAATCCTAAATTAAAGCTCTTCCTCTACTAGTTGACATGGAAGTAATTCTGTGGAGGCTCTTGGTCTAAACTTAGCTGGAAACAACTAAAATTTGGATAAATGCATATAAAAACAAGAGTCTCCTTTGCCAAAGACGCTGGAATATGGACTGACAATATTGAAATAAATTAAAACAAATGTTTATCATATCCTATCATGCGCTAAGCACTTTCAAGTGCTAGGCAAACAGCTGCCAGCAAAAATAGATGAGAACTCTGTAATTTTATAGAACTTGTGAAAATAATTCAAAATCAAAGCTATTGGAACTTTATTTTGAGCCTTAAAGGAATGTGATTATACGACCTGAGTCACTAACAGGCAGCTGTAACCTTTATTTCCCTAATTATGGATTAGCCTTGAATAAACTTGAATAGACTCAGGTGAGCCACTGCACCTGGCTTTGAGAATTTCGATAAAAGAAAGGAGGTGTGCCTGAAACTTCGACAGTAAAAGAGATAAATTAAAGGCCAATCATGGAGAGGTTTACAGGCCACAGTAAGGAGATGGAATATTTTTATGAGTAACGAGAAAACATTAATGGATTTTTGCTTTGACAAATTAAAGCTGGATATTCTTCATCTACTGGTTGAAATAGGGGTAATCCTATAGAGGACATGGATCCCTCTTGGTCTAAACTTAACTAGAAACAACTAAAATTTGACAAATTCATAAAAAGACAACAATCTATTTTGCCAAAGAGGCCAGAGTATGAACTGACAACGCTGAAATGTTGTTTTGGGAGAAAAGGAATAGAAGCAGAGAGAATGGATTGGAAATGACAATAAGGAAGCTTTCGAACAGCCAAGCGTTCACCTTCCTTCAACCAAAATTAATTAGTCTAGGAAAATAACATCATTGGATGTTGCCAGCCCATGAGGCCAGCCCATGGATCAGGCATGGGCTGGCCTCAGTGCTTAATCGTTATTTTAAACTGTGGTGGCAACAGATCTCACCAGCTGAGAATTAAAGAAAATTTCTACTCCTAGGGCCAAAAATAGACAACTTGGAAAGTTACAAGAAGTTCACAGCCATTTCATAAATGCTCAAAAAAACAAACAAAAAAAAAAAAAAGAAAAAAGAAAAAAAGAAAAGACAGGAACACATTCTAAAGGTTTGGGTAAAAAATCTGCAAGAATTACTTGCTTTTTTGGCTGGGTGTGGTGACTCACGCCTGTAATCCCAGCACTTTGGGAGGCCGAGACAGGTGAATCACTTGAGCTCAGGAGTTCAAGACTAGCCTGGACAACATGGCGAAAACCCGTCTCTACTAAAAACACAAAAATTAGCTGGGCGTGTTGGTGCGCACCTATAATCCCAGCACTTTGGGGAACCCAAATGGGTGGATTACTTGCGCTCAGGAGTTCAGGACCAACCTGGCCAACATGGCAAAACCCCATCTCTACTAAAAATACAAAAATCAGCCAGGCTTGGTAGCACGTGCCTGTAATTTCAGCTACTTGGAAGGCCGAGGCAAGAGAATTGCTTGAACCCATAAGGGGAAGTTGCAGTGAGCCAAGATCGCGCCACTGCACTCCAGCTCGGGTGATAAAGACCCAAACTCAATTTAAAAAAAAACAATTTGCCAGGCGCGGTGGCTCACGCCTGTAATCCCAGCACTTTGGGAGGCTGAGGCGGGCAGATCACCTCAAGTCAGGAGTTCGAGACCAGCCTCAACATGGAGAAACCCCGTCTCTACTAAAATACAAAATTAGCTGGGCATGGTGGTGTATGCCTGTAATCCCAGCTACTCCAGAGGTGAGGCAGGAGAATTGCTTGAACCTGGGAGGTTGCGGTGAGCGAAGATCATGCCATTGCACTCCAGCCTGAGCAACAAGAGCGAAACTCTGTCTCAAAAAAAAAAAAAATTGTTTTAACAAAACCAAGCAAGCCCGATTATAAAAAATTACCCATATCATGTGGAATATTGAAAATGGAAATATGAAAAAAATATGAAAAATTATATGGGTGTGTTAGAAATGGATTAGTGAAGAAAGAATGCGAAGAAACATAAGAGAACAGTATGGGAGGATGGTGAAGTCTAATATACTATTGTCTTACAGGAAAAAGGTTTTCATATTCAAAAGAGGAATGGATTGAATGTCTCAATTTAAAGTGATATCAAACAATTCCAACTAAAAGGCATGGTTTCTGGTCTATGAGAAGAAAAAGTCTACATTCAAGTATGCTTGGTGTATAAATTAGATTTTTATATGTCAAACCACTGTTCTAGTAAATACATATTATATTAATGCAGTGATAATTCCAGGGACCAATTTCCCATGAAAGCCTGTGTCTTCCTGAAGACATAACGTGTCAAAGAAGTCTGCTGGAAGACTGAAAAATATATAAACATATATATATATATGTAACAGAAAAATACTTTCTAATAAGCACACGAAATATTATTACCAACAATGTGGTATGATACATTTAAGAATGATATCCAAAATGTTAACCATTGGTATGGGCACTGATCAATCAGAAAGCAGGCTGGCCACAGCACTAGAGCAGGATCCTGGAGGCTGCCGATGGGACAGGCGTTAACCCTTTAGTTGCTGGGGAGTGTGACGGTGAGGAGATCCAATGGGAAGGCATTCAGAGGGCTCAGGGCAGCACCATTTACTAAACAGTATGGAAGTCTTTCCATATTTTAGCAACCAGCATGGCTATTCCAGAAGCGTGGAAGATACTAGCAGAGCATCCGTCCTGAGCGTGTCCACATAATACTCTGCAGGCACTATGTCTATTAATATGTAATGGCATCGAGTCATCCATGATACATTATTACATGAATGAGGTAGATTACATAACAGCGTGTATATTCTGACCCTTTAAGTTCGTTGGCATGTGTGCAGGAACAGATAGGACTGAGAAGATTCATAGCCTCCCGTAGGATGTGGGGGATTTTTATTTTTTCTTATTATATTTTCTAAACTTCTCACAATATAAACACAAGTTAAAATATTATACTTAGAATACAGTATTATACTATTTTTGAAATTATGATAACTGGTACAAAAATACGAAAAGGGGAGTATTTACCAGTAAGGAAGCTCGGATTCAAAGGAAGCAAGAATGTGTAATTGTTCTCCCTATTTTTATTACAAATAACAACACTCTCATAGAACATAGCACTGTACTCTTACATCAACTCATTAAGACACTAGGATCTGAATAAACCTGAAAGTTGTATGTCACTTCTGTAGAACCATGGGATTTTACACCAAGAAAGACTCTCAGAAGATCACATCTGTGCTGTGGTCAGGCAGGCTTCTGTTCAGACATCCTTGGAAGCGTATTAATCCTGCCCTCTGCTGGGTTTGTTAAAATTCAAGGATCTGCCTTTAGCTGACAACACACGATATTTCCACTCTAGATTCCTGGCAAAAAGAATAAATCAAATTCTTTGCTAGTCTATCCTTATCAAAAGTTTAGTCTCAAAACACATACTCATGGAGGACTGCTCAGAAGAAGAGAGCCCATCCGTTCACTGAATCGATGTATAATCTATCCTTCGATCATGCCGTACAACTGAAGAGTCACACTTCAGAAATCGTAAGATAATGGTTTCAGCCGGGCAGGATGGCTCATGTCTGTAATCTCAACACTTTGGGGGACTGAGCCAGGAAGACTGATTGCTTAAGGCCAGGAGTTTGAGACCAGCCTGGGCAACAAAGCAAGACCTTGTCTCTACAAAAAATAAAAACAAAGAAATTAGCCAGGCATGGTGGTGTGTGCCTATAGTCCCGCCTACTTGGGAGGTTGAGGCAGGAGGATCCCTTGAGCCCAAGAGTTTCAGGATACAGTGAGCCACTGCACTCCAGCCTGGCTGACAGAGCAAGACACTGTCTCAAAATAGTAATAATAATAATGGTTTCTCATATATTTGTCCTGTGAAAAAAAAAGCTTCATACTATTTTTGGGGGCTGTTTTGAAACATAGTGTTCACAACATTGTATGGAATCAATTTTATAAATATCTGAAGATTTTTTCCTAGGCCCAATTTCTGAGAAAGGTGTACTTCCCCTGAGTAACTGCTTTGCTTTTATCGTACGTATCCTAAGTCTTGCAAATAACCATGCTTCCTTTTATCTGTTTGACTGCTGGGAAGCTCTAAAACAATTTGGGGCCTATCTTATGACATGTATTTTGTGTATTAACCTTAGTAGGTGGCTTTCAATAGCACATTGGTTCAGAGCATGAAATCCAGAGCTCTGTAATTTACTAGCCATGTGACCTTTGGGGAGTCACTTAACTCTGTCACTAAGATTTCTCAATGGTTAAATAGGATAATACCTATGTAATAGGATTGTTTTGAGAACTAAATAAGTAAATAAATGTAAAGCACTTTGAACAGTGCCTAGTACATAGTAAACACTATTACTAAGCCACTTTTTTTTTTCTGTGAAGAAACTGATACTGACCACACAATCATCTCTTTCCAATAAAAGTAAGGTAGCTTTCTAATATACAACACTCACTCATATTTTTGAAAAGCCAGGGGAAATAAGTAACTTTATTTATATCCACTGCATTTGGATATAAGTTTCAAAATTTTTTCAGAGCTTTCTATTAGCCAAAGGGGTTGGGAGGGGGCATGGCAGGGAGAAACACAAAGATTCATTGTACACACAAATAAAAAAGAACTTGCTAAGGAAAAGTGCAGAAAATGGGACAGTTAATTTTATTTCCTTCCTTCTCTTTCCTCCTCCTTCCCTCTGTCTCCTTTCCCCGCACTGCTATATGTCTTTCTTACTTCCTTTCTTTCCTGCCTAGCTACATGGCAGACACAGATGAAAGCAACAAATCTGTTTTATGAGCTACAAAGAATGCAAAAATGACCAGAGGAAAATAACCTGCTTTCATTATTATCATTTTATGACCTCCCATTTATCACAGAGCTGCTTGAATCAACTAATTTTACTAACTTAAAAATATAAAATAAACAGATGTTTTATCATAACCATCACAACTGAAGAGACAATGCATTTGTAACAGTTAATGAATTATCCATGAATTTTTCTCCTTTGGAAAGCCTGAAATGGCAAAGAAAGATATACAATCCAGTTTCTTTTTTTTTTTTTTTTAAGTATGAATTCCAGCATTAAAAGTTATCTAGTGAAAAATGACCTTCCTAATTTCACATCAATAGCCAAATCTAAATGGAATTTGAGACAACAAATTTAAAAATGTCTGGTATGCTCAATTATGGCTCAATGTGCTGTTGAACACGTTGCTGGAGATCACTGTGTCATTTGGGGGCACATGTTTCTACAGGATTTAAATCATTTTTGTAGAGGTGAACAAAACCCAGAAACTTGGATATTTTTAAAAAGTATCTGTCAGCCAGGCGCGGTGGCTCATGCGTGTAATCTCAGCACTTTGGGAGGCCCAGGCAGGCGGATTGCGTAAGCCCAGGAGTTCAAGACCAGCCTGGGCAACATGGTGAAATGCCATCTCTACAAAAAAATACAAAAATTTGCTGGGTGTGGTGGCCCAAGGCTGTAGTTCCAGCTCTTCAGGAGGCTGGGGCAGGAAGATCTCTTGAGCCCAACAGGTGGAGGTTGCAGTGAGCTGAGATCATGCCACTGCATTCCAGTTTGGGCAACAGAGTGAGACTGCCTCAAATTAAAAAAAAAAAAAGTATTTGTCAAACTTCGTTGAACAAAAGTTACAACAAAAGAGTTATTAATCAGCAAACTCCTTTAAAATTTACACTTCCAATGCATTCTTCATATTATAGTTAACTGTACCTTCCTCATTTTATAGTTAAGACAGTTTACGACAAACTTCTCTAGTGATTTTAGACAAGAGGCTTGAGAATATACATTAAGAACAAAAGGAATGAAAACGGAGAAGGGTTTCCAAGTAATGCAAATAATGGACTGTGGTAGACAAATATAAATGTTCAGATCCCACTTCAAGAAAGGATTTGCTGCCCAGCTGAAGGGATGGAGCCAGCTGTCAGCAACTTCAGTGTCTGCTTCAGCTGCAGAAAGCTACCTTGCTCCGGGCAGCCCACGTCAGGCCACTGAGCAAGGAGTGGGGTTTAAAAGCATGGCCATTCAACAAGATATGGGACAACTCTGACAAGCAATATGAACCCCAGAGAGACTTGTGGGCCAGCATCACAGCTCTACTTCTTGCTCTCCCCAATCCTACTTCTTCACTTCTCCTTTTAAAGGTGCTGACCCCTAAAAATAATCTTATATTCCAAACTCAGTGTCTGTTTATGGAAAACCTAACCTGTGACAGTGGTCCATCTTATATTATTAAGTAGGAAAAGGAAGCTCTAAAATAGTATGTGTCACATAAAGTGGTCCCAGTTTTTAAAAAATGAACATTGACATACACACAGGAAAAAGTATTAGATATTTTTACATTACATTTTAACTGTAGTTAACACTGGAAGAGTAGGATCATGGGTAACTTTCTCTTACTTTATACCTTTGGAAAAGATACAGGCGTAGCTAGACGCAGACAACCTGAGTTTCAATTTTCAGGTAAAGATATTAACTCCACGAACACATATTCACTTGGGATGGGTTACACTATGCTCTGGTAACACGCTTTCCCTAAAACAACAAAGGCTTATTTCTCATTGGTGCTTTGGTCTACGTTCTACATTTCTTCATTCTGGTATCCTGGCTGATAGAGAATGTCCATCTGTCAGTCTCATGGCAGAAGGAACAGGTAACACAGTGAGCATGTGCTGCCTCGTAAAACTTCTGCTCAGAAATGCCACACAGAATTTCCACTCATATATTTGTTCCTTAAATCAAGTTACACGATGTTGCCTGAATTCAAGTAAACAGGAATGAATAATCCTCCTGTAGTGAAGAGCACAGAATACAGTCGAAAAGTAACACAATCAACCACAGAATTTAAACAAATTACTTATACCTCTTTCTTAAGCTGTTAAGTGCAGATAATAGTACTACCTCAGCTAGTGAAAAGGAATGAGAATACAGTCATTCTCTGGTATCTGTGAGAGATTGGTTCTAGGACCTCCCAAAGAATACCAAAATTTGCAGATACCAAAATCCTTGGATGCTAAAGTCTCTGATATAAAAATGGCATAGTATTTGCATATAACCTATGCACATCTCCAGCATATTTTAAATAATCTCTAGATTACTTATAATACCTAATACAGTGTAAATGCTATGTAAATAGTTACACTGTATTGTTTAGGGAATGACAAGAAAAAAAGTATGTACATGTTCAGTACAGATGCCATTTCCCCCGATATTTTAAAGCCACAGTTGGTTGAATCCACAAATGTGGAACCCAGAGAAACAGAAAGCTGACTATACTTACAAGCATTTATCCCACTGGATGATATGTAATAAGCACCAAGTGTTTCTTGTTACTATACGTATTTTTACTTTAAAATTTTTATGAATGTGTTACTTTTATAATTTATTTATTCTGCAAGTATTTACCAAGCATCTCTGTATCAAGCACCTTTCAAGGCTGTGCAAACAAAAGAGATGAAATCTCTGCTATTCATGGAGGGCAGGACAGATAGAGGCAGGCAGACAATCTGAACAAAATGAGCTTTCCAGAAAGCTGCAAAACTGGAGGCAGAGGTACCTGGCAACACTGAGCACTGAAATCTCCTTTCTTTTGCATGATTCCATTTATATGAAAGGTCCAGAACAGGCAAATTTCTAGGGACAGAAAGTAGATTAGCGGTTGCCTAGGGCTGGGTGAGGGGATAGGAACAACTGGGCTGGGAGCAGATGGGGAGTGAATGACTGCTCATGAGTCCAGAGTTGCTTTTTTAAGTAATAAAAATATGCTAAAATTGATTATGGTGATTGTTACACAACTCTGTGAATATACTAAAAACCACTCAATTAAAAGTAAAGGCAGTAATTAAAATTCTAGGGTTTATTTTTTTACTTTTTACAGTTAGTCTTTTTATAAAATGAAGTATATTTTCTATGACTTAGTATCACTAGTTCTTTATAACTATCAAACTTGACCTTGAAAGAAAATTTGGTATCTACTTAATAGTTAAAAGTTATGAAAAAAATAAACATTACCAAGTTGGATTTATCCAAGGAATACAAGGATAGGCTTAGTATGAGAAAAATCTATAAATTTGGCCCATTACAATAACAGATAGAGAAAAATCATAATTATTCTAATAAATGCAGATAAAGCATTTGATAAAATTCAACATTAAATGCATAATAAAATGTCTTAGAAAAAATAAGAGATTTCCATAGAGTGTATCTAAGTAACCTACAGTAAACATCATCCTAAATGAAAATAAAAGCATTCCTTTTACAAATCAAAAAATAAATAATACTAAATTAAAGGTTCTAATAGCACATGAAATAATAAACTGAATTCAAAATGATACAGAAGAATAAACAAAATTAACTTTATTTGTAGATGATATGATTTTTGTAGAAAACCAAAAATGTACAATTTACTAGAAATGAGAATTTAAGAAAGTGAATATAAAATTATTGTCAAATGCATTTCTTTATACTAATGACAAATACCTGAAATTGTAGTTAAAAAGAAGACAGCATTTTCAATCATCTTAGAGAATACCAAGTACCTAGGAGTAAATATAATAACAAATATGCAAGATCTCTAAGTGAAAACTACAAAAAGACATTAGGAGACATTAAATAAAGACCTGAATAAATGGAGAAATATACCATGTTTGTGCACAAGAGGATTCAATATTGTAATTAGTTGACCTATAGATTTAACATAATTACAATCAAAATTCCAACAGATCTTTTTCATGCATGATGTAAAGCTAATTCTTTAAAAAAGCATGAACAATAAGGATTTTTTTTAAAGCCAGGAAATTTCTGAAGACACTAGAAGAAGTTGCCCTATCAGATATAAAGACCTACTATGAAGCTGTGGTAATTAAGGCTTAATAAAACAAATTGGACAAATCAACTGAATTAAATAGGAAACCACAACAGACCCACACATCGATGGGACTTTGGCTATGCCGGAAGAAACACATGATATTGATGGGAAAATTAGGAACTATTCAATAAGTGGAGGTGAAAAAAATGATTATACATTTAGTTAAAGGTGAAAATTAGAGTTCTGTCTCATACAAGATATAAGATCCAAATCCAAATGTATTAAAAACTGTAATGCCAAAAACAAAACGTAAAGTCTTTTAGTAGAAAGCACACATGAAAATATTTTAGACTAATGGAAGAATTTTAAAAATTTAAACAATACATGAAAAGCACTAACTACAAAACACAAATGATACACATTGACTTTTAAAATAAAAAATTTTTGGCTGGGATGGCGGCTCACGCCTGTAATCCCAGCACTTTGGGAGGCCAAAGGAGCAGATCACAAGGTCAGGAGTTTGAGACCAGCCTGGTCAACATGGTGAAATCCCATCTCTACTAAAAATACAAAAAATGAGCCAGGCATGGTGGCCCATGCCTGTAATCCCAGCTACTCGGGAGGCTAAGGCAGGAGAACTGCTTGAACCAAGGAGGTGCAGGTTGCAGTGAGCCAAGATCGTGCCATTGAACTCCAGCCTGGGTGACAGAGCAAGGCTGTGTCTCTGGAAAAAAAAAAAATTAAAAATTTTTTGTTCATCAAAATGTATTTTCAGGCCAGGCTTGGTGGCTCATGCCTGTAATTCCAACACTTTGGGAGGCCGAGGCGGGTGGATCACCTGAGGTCGGGAGTTTGAGACCACCAGGGCAACATAGTGAAGTCCCGTCTCTATTAAAAATACAAAAATTAGCCAGGCATGGTGGCAGGCCCCTGTAATCCCAGCTAGTCAGGAGGCTGAGGCATGAGAATTGCCTGAACCTGGGAGGCAGAGGTTGCAGTGAGCCAAAATCGTGCCACTGCACTCCGGCCTGGGCAACACAGCCAGGCTGTCTTGTGGGGTGGGGAAACAATTTCAACACAGTGTATGTTTAATTGGTTTGATAAATTGTATGAACAAATAATTGGTCAGTACATAGATATGTATGTTAACTAAAAATGTAAGTAGCTACCGAAAGTAGTGACCTATATTTTTCTTTATGAGACTTTAGTAAGAGTTTAACTTAAATAAATAGAATATACCTAAGGCTGGTAGATGGTGGTTTTTCTAGCTCCACCTTTTAACTGTTCTTAGCCTCTTCAGGACACAAATTTTATTTTGTTTATGAAAACCATGTGAAGTGGCATTATTGTTATCCCTTGCCCTCCTTGCTCAGAAAGACTGAGTAGTCCTTCTAGATCACGAAGCGAGTTAAGTTTTGCTTCCGGGATTTAAAGCCTGACAACTGACCGGAGGGCCAAGACCTAATCACTAGGCTATCACAGATACCACAGTCCATGTGAGATAATCTATATACTAAAAACCGCATCAGACCACATAACAGACAGGCTAGACACTAAGTAAAATTGTAACCGTGCCCTCTGTTTGCCCTTACTCTTAGAAGATTTCTATTAAGTTTGCAATATGAGGCAATCTCTGCTATGACTTCATGATAAGGAAAAAATCATGCTGGTCCTTTGCTGCCCTCTTATGGAAGATGTACATAGATATACAAAAAAGTCAGTAACTGCAGTCTAACCTTGCCACCATAACTAAACTATTTCAGGTGTACCTAGCTTTACCTGATAGATAAGATTCTAGAACAATGCAACTGGTACATAAGAGGTACTCAATGAATGTGTGGAACTGAAATGAAAGCTTTCTCTCTCTTTGATATGCACCAAGAGCTTGATCTTATGAAAATCCTATGATAAATTATTTAAACGACGAATCACCCTCCAATTGTTGTGGTATACAGATCTGTAGATATATTTATTTAAAATTATAAAATGTTATCATGTAGCCAATTTATCCACAATAAAGGTATGAATAAAATAATAATCTAAAAATGTCAGTTTAATCACTTGTTTGAAGCACCTTTGTCTCTTTTTAAGGCCAAAATCTGACAAATAATCTAAGTGAATGGTTTGCGTTTCTTCTAATTTCTTGCTCTTTATTTAATCTCTGTTTGTTGTGACCATAATTTCTCTTAGGAGAGACTAAGTGTCTTGAACTCTGAGGCTGGCCTAAACAACTCAAAACAAACCCTATGAAGAGCAATACTCGAAGTTTTAATGCAGGTAAATCCTTCTCTCCCTATCCACGGCAGTTTTGACAAGGCTGTGAACGATTAAACACTAAAACTGATAATCTTATGAAGTCAAAACAGTGAGTGATTTTTGCAGCTGAACAGCAATGATAATTATTTCACTAAGTCATGGATGGTCTGACATGGATGAGCTTATGCAAGAGGACTTCTCCAGGCTCTCTATAAGAACGGAATGTTTAGATCCTTAGAATTAGACCTCACCTGGCTCTCTTCACCAGTACAAAAGGCTATGTACATCACTGAGACGTGTGATATATATCATTCCTAAATATTGGGTAGCTATCACAATTTTTTAAAAAAGTATCAAAAAATATTGCCTAGATCCCCCAGTAGCTTTATCACAGAACATGCTAATTCTTCAAAGGCTTTACTAATTCATGTCTTCCTCCCTGTGTTCCATATTACACTAGTTCAGGTTCTTATAATTTTACGTTCATCCATCAAACACTATTTCTTGAGCACCTATTATTATGTGTAAGCACTGTGTTAGCAGGTAGGCCAGAGTGACAAACAAAAGAGACATGGTCTAATCTCACAGAGTTTATAGTCTAATAAGAAAACAAACAAACAGGCTGGGTGCGGTGGCTCACGCCTGTAATCTCAGCACCTTGGGAGGCCGAGGCAGGCAGATCACCTGAGGTCGGGAGTTTGCGACCAGCCTGACCAACATGGAGAAACCCTGTCTCTACTAAAAATACAAAATTAGCTGAGGTGGTGGCGCATGCCTGTAATTCCAGCTACTTGGAAGGCTGAGGCAGGAGAATCGCTTGAACCTGGAATGTGGAGGTTGTGGTGAGCCGATATCGCGCCATTGCACTGCAGCCTGGCAACAGAGTGAAACTGCATCTCAAACAAAACAAAACAAAACAAAACAAAACACATAGGAAAGAAAGAGAAACAGACACCAAACAAACAGGCAAATAAATATACTGACAAACAGTCCAACAAGGTTTTATCAGGGAAAATAACAGGCTCCTTTAAGAAAGTTATAGAAAAAAACAGGTCCTAATTTATATAGGGACCAGAGGGAAAGCTGTTATTTAGATACGGGCTATCTGTGGGACTGACATTTAAGCCAACACTTGAAAAATAAGTCATGGTGATCAAGAGGAAGAGTGAGAACAGAGAAATTCAGGCAGCAGAAATATCAAAAACCCTAAGCTTTAATGTAGGAAAAAGCATTGCATGTTTTAGGATTAACATGAGGGCCAGTGTGGCTGAAAGTCTAAACTGAAAAATAGGTGAGGCTTAAATTATCCAGGCTTTACAGGCCATATTAAGAAGTTTGACTTTTATTTGATTTTTATTCCAAGTAATACAGTACCAGTATATGATTTCCCAGTAAGTATTTTGGAAATTATTTTATTCATCATTTGGAAAATACAATCCTAAGAACAGATCTGCATTATATAAAGATAGTATGTATTCTAGAATTCTGAATCCTTTTTTAAAAAATTATTTTTATGTATTTATTTTTGACACAGGTCTCACTCTGTCACCCAGGCTGGGGTGCAGTGATGCAATCACAGCTTACTCCTGGGCTCAAGTGATCCTCCCACCTCAGCCTCCTAAGTAGCTGGGACTATAGGCATGCTTCACCATGCCCAAATTCTGAATCCTTTACTGGAATCTCACCTTTCATCCAGTCACAAGGACCCCCCCTGGGCTTCAATACTACACTTGTCCCACTTCCTGACCTGAAGACACACCTAGCAATACCACTTCCTCTCCTACAGTAAGGCTAGCACTTTCTGGGGCCCAAACCTAGCCTAGTTATGACACCTAAACACAAACTAAGCCACAAGTTATATATCCAGTCACAGCCAGTACCAAGGAGCCCTGGACCCTTTCTAATCCTTCCTATGTCAATGGCTAACCAAAGACCAATTTCATCAAAGAAGTTTTATAACATGATTTACTAATTAAGGCATAACAAAGAATAAACCTGTTTTTGAAAGCAAATTCTAAAAGTGAAATTTGCAACTATATGGATATTGTTAGCAAAAATATGTCTATACTACATTTGTCCCATTTTAAAAATTGAATATGCATTTATTTAGAAAATATCTTGGCCAGGCACGGTGGCTCACGCCTGTAATCCCAGTACTATAAGAGGCCAAGGCAGGCAGATCATGAGGTCAGGAGATCAAGACTATCCTGACCAACATGGGGAAACCCTGTCTCTACTAAAAATACAAAAAATTAGCCGGGCGTGGTGGTGGACGCCTGTAGTCCCAGCTACTCGGGAGGCTGAGGCAGGAGAATGGCGTGAATCCAGGAGGCGGAGCTTGCAGTGAGCCGAGATCATGCCACTGCACTCCAGCCTGGGTGACAGAGCAAGACTCCGTCTCAAAAAAAAAAAAAAAAGAAAGAAACTATCTCCTAAATACAAACTGTATCCTAGACATATTTTCAAAATGCAGAAGCACACAATAGAAACTAAAGTTATTTTTCGTTAAAAATTGAAATTTATATTAGCAAATAATAGGTTTATTATTGATATTTTAAATGAATTAATAAAAATTTTTACATTTCTCAATGTTAATAGATTACAACAAGTATTAGTAGGTATTATCTTCACAAATAAAAGCTCTTCAATCATTTTTAAGGCCATAAAGGGGTCCTCAGACCAAAGTGTTTGAGAACCACTGTCACTGGTTCAGGAAGAGACTAAAAACAGGAAAGAAAGTTAGGAAGATGGTTTTGTAGGCATGCTTGCCCGTTTTAGTATACCTATAAAGGGAATGAATCACATTTGAGACAACATGAATTAAGGACATTAACATTCCTAAATATTAATAGCTAAAGATTTGTGGTATCTCTCTTATTATATATTCAAAATAAAACATTAAGCCATAGAACAAATGTGAAGAAACGCAACATATCTCTAAGATTTTCTGATTTCAATGATCTTTTTGAAATATCAAATAACACAACCTTCCACCCACGCCATACGTTTTTAGATTCTCTTGTTGTTTTTTTTTTTTTTTTGAGGCGGAGTCTCGCTCTGTCGCCCAGGCTGGAGTGCAGTGGCCAGATCTCAGCTCACTGCAAGCTCCGCCTCCCGGGTTCCCGCCATTCTCCTGCCTCAGCCTCCCGAGTAGCTGGGACTACAGGCGCCGCCACCACGCCCGGCTAATTTTTTTGTATTTTTAGTGGAGACGGGGTTTCATTGTGTTAGCCAGGATGGTCTCGATCTCCTGACCTCGTGATCCGCCCGTCTCGGCCTCCCAAAGTGCTGGGATTACAGGCTTGAGCCACCGCGCCCGGCCGATTCTCTTGTTTTGATGATACCCAAAACATGTGCTCATTGTAAATACTGGGCAAACGGGCTCCTTGCAACTCTAAGTGACATCCATTAACCAGCACCAGCATCCCACGGGAACTTGCTGGAATTGCAAAAGGGAAGACCTCACCCCAGACCTACTAAATCAGAATCCACATTTTAGCAAGATTCCCTAGATGATTTTGTATACGGTGGACTTTGAGAAACACTGGACTAACTAATACAGTCGTTTAGGAATTTGTTATTGATAAATGTTAGATCCATAGAAAAGAAAGTTTAAAGGACTTACAGGATAGATGGTGATGATAAAGTTATGAAATGACCCTTTGATACTGTATTCAATTCTCTGGCACATGAAATTGATATTTTGTGATACACATAGTAAAATTCTCCAGCTTTCACAGAATGTATAAAACATAATAAATAGATTTCCAGGATCTATGTAATGAATTTTTAGAATCCATGCTTATGTTATTAACTATGTTAAAAATTCATTAAAGAACCTTTGCTTCCTGCTATATGGAATAGCAGGAACCAGACTTAACCTGCTTAATAAACAGAAAACTAGACAAAATATAAAATCAACTGTGTCAGATGCTGGACAACAGATAGCACAGAACTATGATCCCTAGGAGTAGAGAAGCAAATGAAGAGAGCCCTAAAACTACTACAGCTTTTGGCCTGAATGCCATTACAAACTGCAGAAGAGGGAAGAGAATTTCAAGTAGATCACAGTAGTGCAGATCAATTGAGGTATTTAGAGGTCAGTCTTCTGAGAGTCTGAAGTAACTGAAAGTTGCAGGGCAGGGGCCTGGAGAGGTGGGAGACAGACAGAAAAAATGTGAACAGGGGTGTGATTTTACATGAGGCTGCAAAAAGAAGAATTATGTGACTATGAGCTGGATGTTCCAGTACTGCACATATAACTGAATGTGACAAGCACAGACAAGGATGCCCACACTTATCACTTATATTCAACATAGTACTAGAAATCCTAGCCACAGCAATTAGGCAAGGAAAAGAAATAAAAGGCATCCAAATCAGAAAGGAAGAAGTAAAATTGTCTCTGCAGGTGACATGATCTTATATACAGAAAACCCTAAATACGCCACTAAAAACTGTTAGAATGAATAAATGAATCCAGTAACATTTCAGGATACAAAATCAACATATAAAAATCAGTTACACTTCACCAACAGTGAAGTATCCAAGAAAGAAATTAAGAAAGCAATCCCATTTACAATAGCATCAAAAGGAATAAAATACTTAGGAATAAGTTTTACCAAGGAGGGGAAAGACGTGTACACTAAAAGCTATAATACATATATGAAAGAACTGGAGATGACACAAATAAATGGAAAACTATCCCACGTTCAGGATTAGAAGAATCATTATTGTCAAAACGTCTGCAATACACAAAGTAGTCTACAGATTCAATGCAATCTCTAGCAAAACTCCAATGACACTTTTCAAAGGGGGAAAAAAATCCTAACATCCATACAGAACCCAAAAGACCCATAATATCTAAAATGATCTTGAGCAAGAAGAACTAAGCTGGCAGCATCACACTTCTTTATTTCAAATTTTATTACAAAGCTACGGTAATCAAAACTGCATGGTACTGGCATAAAAGCAGACATATAGACCAATGGAACAGAATAGGAATCCCAGAAATAAATGCACATTTATGTGGTCAACTAATAATCAACAAAGGTGTCAAAAGCACACAATAAAGAAAGGACAGTCTCTTTAATAAATGGTGTTGAAAAAGCTAGATAACCACATGCCAAGAAATGAAATCGGGTCCTTATCTTACCCCATCCACAAAAGCCAATTCAAAATGGTTAAAAGAGGCCGGGCGCGGTGGCTCTTGCCTGTAATCCTCGTCCTTTGGGAGGCTGAGGCGGTGGATCATTTGAGGTCAGGAGTTCAAGACCAGCCTGGCCAACATGGTGAAACCCCATTTCTATTAAAAATACAAAAATTAGCTGGGTGCAGTGACCCGTGCCTGTAATCCCACCTACTCGGGAGGCTGAGGCATGAGAATCGCTTGAACCCGGGAAGTGGAGGTTGCAGTGAGCCAAGATCATACACCACCACACTCCAGCCTGGGCAACAGAGCGAGACTCTGTCTCAAAGAAAAAAAAAAGTGAAGACTTAAATGTAAGACATGAAACTATAAAACTGGAAGAAAACAGTGGAAAAGCTCCATGACATTAGTTTTGGCAATAATTTTTTTGTTTTGTAAATGACACCAAAAGCACAGGCAACAAAAGCAAAAATAGGCAAATGGTACTAAATCAAACAAAAAAGCTCCTGCACAGCAAAGGAAACAATAAAATGAAAAGGCAATCCACAGAATGGGAGAAAATACTGAAAAACCTTGTGTCTAAAAAGGGATTAATATCCAAAATATATAAGGAACTCATACAAAGAACTCATGGCTGTAATCCTAGCACTTCTGGGAGGCCAGAGCTGGAGGATCACTTGAGGCCAGGAGTTAGAGACCAGCCTGAGCAGCATAGTGAGACTCTGTCTCTATACAAAATTTAAAAATTAGCTGGATGTGGTGATGTGTGCCAACAGACCTTGTTACTCAGGAGGCTGATGTGCAGAAAATACAAAAATTAGCCAGGCCTGGTGGCATGCGCCTGTAGTTCCAGCTACTCAGGAGGTTGAGGTGGAAGGATCACTTTGAGTCCAGGAGTTTGAGGCTACAGTGAGATATATTCATGACACTGTACTCCAGCAGCCTGGGCAACAGAGCAAGACGCTGTTACCAAAAAAAAAGAGAGAAAAAAGAAAATAAGCTTACTCCAGATAGTAATGAATCCACATGAAAAAGAAACAAAAAACCTGAAATTATAAATAAGGTTACTACAACAAAAGCTACAAATATATACTTGGTTTCCTTTGTTCATTTTCTTTACATGATGTAAAAGTAATAATTGTAGTAATGTATTGTTGAGTTTGTAACAGCTATAAGATATAACATGTACAACAACAAAACCACAAAAAAAAACAGGGACATGGAATAAAAGTATATTGGAGTAATCTCACTGCAATTAAGTGAGTATAAATCCGAAGCTGATTCTAATAAGTTAACCTATAATTGTACGGTAAGCCCTAGTGCACCACTAAAGTCTCTAAAAAGACTTAAGACTGAAAAAATCACTCAAGAAATTAAAATGCTACATTAGAAGATACTCACTTGATGCAAAACAAAGCAGTAAAGGAGAGACAGAGGAAAAGAAAAAGACATAAGACATAGGGAAAACAAAAACAAGATGGCATACATAAATCCAACTATATCAACAACATTAACTGTGAATGATTTAACAATTGGATCAAAAGGCAGAAATTATCAGATTAAGAAAAACAAGATCCGGCCAGGCGCAGTGGCTCATGCCTGTAATGCAAGCACTGTGGGAGGCCGAGGCAGGCGGACGGACCACAAGATCAGGAGTTTGGGACCAGCCTGGCCAACATGGTGATACCCCGTATCTACTAAAAATACAAAAATCAGCTGGGCGTGGTGGCGGGCGCCTGTAATCCCAGCTACTGGGGAGGCTGAGGTGGGAGAATCGTCTGAACCCGGGAGGTGGAGGTTGCAGTGAGCCAAGATCACGCCATTGTACTCCAGCCTAGGCAGCAGGGTGAACTCTGTCTCAAAAAACAAAAACAAAAACAAGATCCAACTATATAAAGTCTACAGGAGACACATTTTAGATTCAATGGTGCGAAGCATGTAAATAGCAATCACTTGAGAACTGAAATAGCTACATTAATATCAGATAAAATAGACTTTAAAACAATGCTACTAGAGAAAAAGAGAAACACTTTCTAATGATAAAAGGATAAACCCATAAAGAAGATATAACAATTTACAAGAATACATGCACCTAGTAACAGAGAATATATGTAGCAAAAACTGACAGAAATGAAGGGACAAATTGATACCTCAAGAATAGAAGATGAAGTCTTTAATACTCCTGTTCCAGTTAGTTAGACTCCACAACAGGTAACATGACTGAAACAGAACTCTGTTTAGTTTCCCCACTGAAACAGAACTCTGTTTAGTTTCCCCCCACCTGCAGTCTCTATCTTGGTAAGCAGCAGCTGTATCTGTTTAATTGCCCAAACCAAAATTCTTTAAGTCACTTTCTCTTGAATTCCACATCCCATTAGTGCATCTTATAACCTCTCCCTTCCAAATATATCCAGAACCCAATCATTTTTCCCTACTCACACCCTGATCTAAACTACCATCATCTCTCACAGAGATTACTTAAATACTCTCCTAATTGGATTCCATCTTCCTCCCCTGGTCTCTTACAGTCTATCTCCATACTGCAGGCAAATGAACCTTCGTTTAAAACAAATCAGGTCACTCCTCAATCCTGAACTTACTCTGTCCAGTAAACTTTTCTTTCAAAATAATTTTTATTTTTATTTTATAGAGATGGGGTCTCCCTGTGTTGCCCAGGCTGGCTCGAACTCTGGGGCTCAAGGGATCCTTCCACCTCAGCCTCCCAAAGTGACAGAATTACAGGCCCGAGCCACTATGCCCAACCTGCCCAGTACACTTTTAATGAAATCTGAATCCTACAAACTCCCTTTCCTGCATTACTTCCTACTCCCTTAATCACCCCACTCTCATCGCACTGGCCTCTGCCATTTTCAGCAAGTTACTAAGCCCAATTTATAATATAATTCTATTTTTAAAAAACACTACAGGCCCAGCACAGTGGCTCATGCCTGTAATCCCAGCACTTTGGGAGGCTGAGGAGAGTGGATCACGAGGTCAGGAGTTCGAGATCAGCCTGGCCAAGATGGTGAAACCTCGTCTCTACTAAAAGTATAAAAATTAGCAGGGCGTGGCGGCGGGCACCTGTAATTCCACCTACTCAGGAGGCTGAGGCAGGAGAATTGCTTGAACCCGTGAGGCGGAGATTACAGTGAGCCGAGATCGCACCACTGCACTCTAGTCGGGGCGACAGAGCAAGACTCTGTTCCAATAAATAAATAAATAAATAAATAAATAAATAAAACCACTACATATATATGCATAAAAAAGATTGCCCAAAATGCGACTATTCACCTATGGTTAGCAGGATTATACATTTTAATTTTTTAAATGTTTCCCTATTGTGAAAAATTTCTAATTCATGTGTTACTTATAATAAAATATATGAAAAGCTGTGTATCAAACACACAATATATTGTATGAAATATATGAAAAGCTGTGTATCAAACACAGAATATATTGTATAAAATATATGAAAAGCTGTGTATCAAACCCCATACCCCTACTGTGGTATTTAAGTATATTCAAAATCTGGAAATAAATCATACATGTCACCAAAAAATCACAACAAAAGAAAATCTGCCTACAGTAATAGCATTTACTAACAAGACATGCTGCAGGCACTTTCCCTCATTATTTCATTTTACTGTAATAATTCTGGGCAATCAGAATCATTATCCCCATGTTACTGTGTAAAATGAGGCTCAAAAAAGTTAAATTGTTTGAAATTGACCAGTAAGTTGTGACGCCCAGGTCTGCCTGACTTGAATGCTCACGTTCTAAATACTAATCTAGCCACTGCCTCATCATACAGTAGTTACATGCAATAGTGCAGTTGAAATAACCTAGACATACAATAACAAAGGAAAAAGAGTGTAGTTATAAAAATGCTTACTGAAACGAGAATTATGTATGTAAAAATTGGGGGACATGTTACATGAAAGAGTAAATATCACATTCTATACCTGAGTATAAGAATATTTGACATTTCACATGGAAAAAAGCCAAAATAAACCAGTATGTTCAAGTTGGTTCAGTATGGGTAATGGAACTCTGGGTGATTTTCATTGTTTTGCTTTATCCTTTGGTTTGCACCAAAATTGCTTCAATACTAACAACAACAACAAAAACAAACTACGTTCTCATAAAGTTTGTTTTATAACAAGGAAAATTCTGCCCAGTGTTCCAAACACCTCAAAGTTCCAAGTCCAGGTCTAAACCGGAGCCGTAAGTATTCTCTGAAAAGCGATCTACTCTTAATTGACATCTGGCGACTCTACATGGACCAACGGCTTCCTCCGCAGGATGCTATGATCTATTATTTTGCTTGTAGCCTACGGAAGAATGAGCCTATTACGAGCTTATTGAGATTGATGATTGCAGTGTAGCTTGAAAGGTCCAAAGTAATCAGTCTCAACGGGAGAAACAAAACTCAAAATTATTTTCAAAGTATTTCGAGAACATGTCCCTTATCTGGAAGTAATACTTAAAAGGAAGCAAGCAAAGACGGTAAGAGAAAGTCACAAAGGCAAGCTCGCGCCCGAAGCCTGCCTCGGGCCGGTACACTTGTGTGTGGCGTGGCGGCGGCGGCCGGGCGCCAGGCGCTGTGGTTTTCACGGTCGCGTCAGCAAGCAGGGCCGACCTCCGCTTTATCGGACAGCATCAACGCAGGATCCGGGGCGCGGCGGCGACAGGGCCCCAAGGCGGATGCCCGGGCCAGGACTCTGGCGCCTACTTACTCCTCCGCCAGCCCAGCGGCTCCGGAAAACGACCTCACAGGAATGGCGGCAAGAGCGCCGCTGCCAGCACGGGCTGAGGAAAGCGAGCCTGGGGCTCCGGGCCCAGGGATGAGACGCTCTAGCTGGGAGGCAAGGAGCACCGACACCGACGGATAGAAGCCGGTGGCCCTCAGCTTGAGCAGGCGGCTTCGGGGCGGGGACAGAAGGGACCAAGGCCCACCGCGGGCCACAGATTCTCCCACGCCTCCGCGATGCACCCCCACGATAACGCAAATACGCATGCGCCTCCCCAGATGCCGCTGGGAAGAGCGCGCTCCGAGAGCCCCGCCCCCTCCAAGGATTTCCGGGGAGGCGGGTGCCGCTACTGAGTTGCCCCTTTTGCTCCTCGGCTCAAAAGGCGCATGCCCGGGGCCGGTTTCCGTTGCAAAAGTTCCTGAATTTGGGGAGGAAGAGCAGCAAGATTGAAATATTGGGCATAAGTTTGTTGCTTCATAAACATTTGGTGAATGAATAAACGGATACGCCGATGTTTGCTTTAATTGTAACTCCCCCTTCCAAAGGTCTCAGTCTTTCAAAACTACAACAGTAATATAGTTTTAGGTGTGTCCTTGACAAATCTATTTCATTCCCCAGGTAGCACCTTGCAACTGAACTTGGTGAGAATTTTTTCAAGGAAATTTTTGCCAGCATCGATTTTTGAAACTTAGTTTTTACCATGCTCTTTAAAAAAAAGACTTGGTTTGTTCAAATACCAACTTTAGTCACAATCTGGCTTCAGCGCCTATTTTTCCGGCCCCATATATCCTTCCCCACTCTTAGGATGCTTCATCTCCACGTAAAGCATAACTGCAATATACATAGGGCAGAAGGAGACCTGGGAGATAATACTGTGGTTGTAGAAACTGAGACCAGCTTGAGCTCTCGACAACAAGAGATACAGCGAAAACAAGGCATTTATTTATAATAGGCTCCTGCAAACAAGGAAAAATAAGGCATTTTCCGATTGGAACGTAGTGCTCTACTACCGCTACTCAACAAACATTTGAATGCCAAAGAGTTGTGAGGGTGGGTGCTCTATAAGTGGATACTAAGCGAGGTTATATTCTTGTAGGAAGCAGCCTGATAAGAAAATAGCAGATTTTCGAGTCAGATTTTAGTTCAAAAATCAGCTTGGTACTTGGGAACTCAATCATCAAAAGCAAATTACCTTACCTCTTAGTGTCAGTTTGTTCATGTGTAAAACATGTTAATAGTACCTGATCCAATCTTTTGCCTTCAAGTATATCACTGTTTCCAAGATGAGATCTCTAACAGTTCTACTACATACACTGTTAATTTTAACATTATTTATTTAAAAATAGTTTACTAAGTTTATTTCATTTATTTACTTATTTTATTTGAGACGGAGTTTTTGCTTTTGTTGCCCAGGCTGGAGTGCAATGGCGAGATCTCGGCTCACTGAAACCTCCGCCTCCCGGGTTCAAGCGATTCTGTCTCAGCCTCCCGAGTAGCTGGAACTATAGGCGCCACCACGCCGGCTGATTTTTTGTATTTTTAGTAGAGACAGGGTTTCGCTATGTTGGCCAGGCTGGACTCGAACTCTTGAGCTCAGGCAATCCGCCCGCCTCGGCCTCCCAAAGTGCTAGAGGATTGCAGGCCTGAGCCACAGCGCCTGGCCCTAACATTTCAAAACGTTGGGAATTCAGGCAGCAAGAGACATTTTGTAAGAACATTTGAAACCCTTCTCCCCTGGAAATCAAGAGATATGTATGGAGCCTGGAGATTCCGAACTCAATTTTCTAGGACAAAGGCAAACTAAGATGATTACAAGAATGAAAGTGATCGTCACGCTGCTTCTAGGTTCCAAAGTATGGATATATATATATATATTTTTTAATGGAATCTTGCCCTGTTGCCCAGGCTGGAGCGCAGTGGCGTGATCTCAGTGCAACCTCCGCCTCTCGGGTTCAAGCGATTCTCAACTGCCTCAGCCTCCCGAGTAGCTGGAATTGATTATAGGCGCGCGCCACCACGCCCGGCTAAATTGTTTGTATTTTTAACAGAGACAGGGTTTCACCATGTTGGCCAGGCTAGTATCGAACTCCTGGCCTCAGGTTATCCGCCCACCTCGGCCTCCGAAGGTGCTGGGATTACAGGCGTGAGCCACAGCGCCAGGCCGAGAAATTTTTTTTAAAGAGGAATTAAAGAACCTAATTGGTATTGAGAGCTCTCCAAGAGCCAGTAAATGTTTTCCCTACAATATTCCATTCTACCCCATTACTGCAGCGTCGTTATAGAAAAAAACAAAATCACATAAAGCAACTTGGGCCAAAAAACATTACACGTTCCAATTACGGAAACAACGAACTGAACGACTCCTGAATCATGTCACCCTTGAACTATGTAAAAGTTGAAAAGATGTGTCAAATACAGTAACAGTTCCACATTAAAAGATATTTACGTCGAGGTACAACCCTAATTTACAGTATTTAAAAACGCCTTTCTACACCCTTTCCGGGGAAGCTAATGCCACTTCAGCTGAGCTATCTAGCGAGATGGTTAAGCATTTACTGTGTCTCTTAACACCGACCAGGGAAAAATCATCAATTCGTTTGCCCGAGTTTATGAGAATTTTCACCCAACTTCCAGTCTCCATAGCCAATCAGTTCTTGGAACCGCATACCCGATGCCGACATCCCTCTCTTGTTGGCTCCCCTCGTCAGCAGGCTTCGATAACTAAACGTCCATTTCTAGCACTGACGGAAGAGCTCAAGCTTGACACGGCCCTCAATCCTCAGCAGCACCGCCCACCATGCTCCCGGAAGTTGCGACACTACGCCCTGCGCCAGTCCCGGGACGCAAGGTTTCATATCCGGATTCTTAGCGCGGACTCAGAACCCCGCTCTTCCCTACGCGGTCAGCACATGCGCGGCAGCTCTTTTCCTTCTTCTTCCACTTCCACTACCTTCCACCGTCCGGGAGTCGCCGCCACCGCCGCCGAGGAGTCAGGAAGTTCAAGATGGCCGCCGCGGAGACCCAGTCGCTGCGGGAGCAGACAGAGTAAGTAGTCTCTGTGAGTGGGCCAGAGGCTGGAGCCCGGGGACGGCCGAGTGGGAGCTGCACGGGCGGGCGGGAAAGTTCGGGCCTAACGGCGAGAGTCAAACTTTGCCTTTTCCGGCGCGATTCGTTGTGGGGTGGGAGGCATGGGGAGCAGGCGGCCTTCGAGCTTCCTTCTCTCAGAGGCCGCGGCTGCTGGGGTGAAGGCGGCCGCGGCCTGCAGCGCGTCGTTGCCCCGGGAGGCGTAGGCGCGAGCGGCCTCTACAGGTCCGGTGCGCGTGGCGGCAGTGAGGTCGCGCTTTCCCATTCCTCCCTTGGGGACCCATCTAAGCTCCCTGGCCGCGGCTCTTAGCGGCATCGGTGTTGGGGACACGAGGGTCAGTGGCAGCAGGCGGGGCAAGCCCAAGTCTTTTCTTCCTCTTGCGGTACCCCCAGTCGTCCTTTTACTGGTGTCAGTTTAGGACCTGAAAGCAGAGAGCGGAGGTGGTGGGGTCACACTCTCTGGCCATCCCAGAGCTAGTCTGTGGCTAGCAGGATACTTGATCTCGTCACCTTGTATTCTTTAGTCCAGCAGTCACCCAGTATTGTTTTGTTTTGTTTTGTTTTTTTGAGTGCCTGCCGGCAGCTTTTTTTTTTTTTACCAACTTGCAAACTTGAGGCAAAGTGAGATAGAGTCTTTGGTTTTGAGGCCTGGCATTTTTTTTGTTTGTTTTTTTTGCTTGAGTTTATAACCCTTTAGGAGGACGAGGACGAGTGGAAGGAGTAGTGGGAATTGCTAGCTACTGCCAAACCACTTTATATCTATAATTAAGCTAATATAAGAATCCATGCGGCCAAATGAAAAATGAAAAAAAAAAAAAATACGTGTGTATGCTGCAAGGTTAACCATTGGTTAACTAAAAGCAGTATTTTGCTCTTCATGTCTATGTTAGGAAAACTCAAACAAGAACCATAATAGAGAGAATGGATTTTACGGCAATGTTCCTATAGCGACCGTTTTTTTTGCATCTGCACTGTCTCATCTGTTTCCAGCCATTTTAGAAAGAGGTATAGTCTCCCAGCAAGTTGTGACTGAGCGATAGGAGAAATCTTTGCCACCAGACAACCTGACACTTAATTGCTGTACGTCCAGTTTTGGGCTCTTCAATCATCTGCATTACTCAGCTAGGCGGAAAAACTGAATTTTTAACTAAGGGCTTTTCAAAACTGCTGTATTATTTTTATAATTTGCCTTAGCAGAGAACAAATGGATTCTGAAGTTTTAAACTAGCTTTAACCTCTTACTGTTTCTCACCGAGTTCATTGTGTGGCACAGTTACAGTGTTTATGCCAATACAGTGCAGATCTCATGTTATGTGGTTACATTTTCTACTAATCTGAAAATTTCTGTAGTATTATGTCCATTTATTTGATTTTAGGGATGTTTGAGATTCATTTCGAGGAGTGGGTTAGTCATTTTATTCGCATACTGTTTTCAAATAATATTAGACTTAATAATTTTAAAAATACATATTCAGGCCTCTACTGTATGAATAACAGAGAGAGTCTTTAATTTCCCTTCCCTTCCCCACAGAACACTTGGTGTAAATGGAATATTTGGTCTGTATATGTCTCACTTTCAGTAGTTTGAAAGTATTTAACAAAGACGATAACCATTTGGTATGAAAGCAGACACTGTGCCTGGTGCTCACAGTGAGTCCTTGAATATAGTGTCTACAGCAGTTCTTTAGAAAACACTGAGTAGTTTACAGTTATATGGAATCTATTCAAAATAGAAAATTTAGAAAGAATAAATATAAAAAGTAGCTTTTAAGCTTCCTGAAGGCTTTAATTCTTTTAACAACCCTATAGAGGTAGATGCTTTTATTTTCCTGTTTTAAAGATGATGAAACTGAAACACAGAGAAATTGAGTAACTTGCTCAAGGTCACCCTAAGTGGCACACCCATTTAAACTCAGGCAGTCTGGTTCTAAAGCCCTGCTGCTAACTATTGAACTGTCTGGCCTCCCACTGTACAATGTGGCTTCTTTTTAAATTGCTTTTCAAGTATGAAATTATTTTTATTTTTTCCACTGTCCCAGAAAGATCCATTTTTTGATGTGATGTGTCTAATTTATTGAGACCTAATTTCTCAAACCTGATTTGGCAAAGCAGGGACCAGAGGGAAGGTTTTAAGACTAGTTAGTCTTTTGGACCCATTCTGATTTTTGTATCTACATTAATTCTTTTTATTCATTTTATTTATTTTTGAAACATGAGCTCTTGTCACCCAGGCTGGAGTACAGTGACACTATCATGGCTCACTGTAGCCTCAACCTCAAGTGATCCTCCTACCCCAGCCTCCGGAGTAGCTGGGACCACAGGTATGCAACACCACGCCCAACTAATTTTTTTTTTTTTTTTTTTTTTTTTGAGACAGAGTCTCACTTTGTCTCCAGGCTAGATTGCAATGGTATGATATTGGCTCACTGAAACCTTGGACTCTGGTTCAAGCAATTCTCCTGCCGCAGCCTCCCGAGTAGCTGGGATTACAGGCATGTACCAACACGCCCTGCTAATTTTTGTATTTTTAGCAGAGACAGGGTTTCACCTTGTTGGCCAGGATGGTCTCAATCTCCTGACTGCGTGATCCACCCGCCTCAGCCTCCCAAAGCTCTGGGATTACAGGCGTGAGCTACCGTGCCCGGCCATGCCTAGCTAATTTTTAAATATTTTTGTAGAGGCAGAGTCTTCCCAGGAAGTTGCCCAGGCTGTTCTTGAACTACTGGGCTCAAGTGCTGCAGGTACTAGGGAGTCTGAGGCAGGAGGATCATTTGAGCCTAGGAGTTTGAATCCAGCCCAGGCAACATAGCCAGACCCAGTTTCTTAAAAGATGTATACATTTTAACTTGTCAGAGAAATAGGCTTAATTACTTTCCTGGTAAAGTAGCAGTGGCGTTCACTTTGCTCATCACTAAAAAAAATTTGTAAAGAACTGTCTAGCTTAAAAACGGCTTTATTCGTACACAAATTTAAATCAATCAGTTCTCTGTGTCTCTATATTTTGAATGCCTACCAAATAAATTCACTAAGACTATTATTCTTTGGAAAAAAATGTGAAAGAGGAAGTTAAAATAACACTGGTGGTTGGTGATTGGTGACTATTTTATTTTATTTTATTTTATTTTATTTTATTTGTTTGAGACCGAGTCTCTGTTGCCCAGGCTGGAGTGCAGTAGCACGATCTCGGCTCACTACAACTGCTGCCTCCCGGGTTCAAGTGATTCTCCTGTCTCTGTCTTCTGAGTAGCTGCGATTACAGGCATGTACCACCATGCCCTGCTAATTTTTGTATTTTTAGTAGAGACAGGATTTCATCATGTTGGCCAGGCTGGTCTCGAACGCCTGACCTCAGGTGATCCGTCAGTCTCGGCCTCACAGTGTTGGGATTACAGGTGTGAGCCTCTGCACCTGACTGTGACTATATTATTTTAAAGGCGTTCCATGATTTTCATTCATTGTTCTGGATGCCTCAAGACTTGACTTTTTTAAAAGGTAAAACTTAATAAAGCAAATATACAAATACTGTTAAGTACCCCCATGTTATGTGCACTTCTCATTCACCTTTGCTTCCAAATAATGTGATCCGAAGAATGTATCCACTCAATAGGTTCTCAATAAATATTTATTTTGTTATAAACCTGTTGTGACCAAGTTGGTATACACATCCACTTGGCTAAATGTGGGATGTTAAATTGTAAAATGGTAATGTTAAAGCGTAAATTTATATAAATGAAATGTATATGGCCTATATTTATTGTCAGTATAAACTATCCAAGAGGACCATTAGGTATCTTAACAGGAAAACTTTTTCTTGAGCTTTATAAGAAAGTCATTGATAATAAACCTAATTTAGCTATTTTAGCACAAGCCCATTGTATGTAATACATTATGCCATTGACTCAATCTTTCAAGTTTCCCAGATTGACCTGGTCAGACTTTAGTTGTTACTTTTAGTGACATTTGCATTGAGAGATGAGCTGAGACTGGTAAAGATCCATTGTATGCCTAGCCCCTGTAAAGAAAACGCTATAATTAAGGTTAACCTAATTGTACCAAGCTGGTAACATTTTTAGCAGGAACCTACTCATTATTTCTTGAGATAATACTCATTAATTTACAATGGAAACTAGTCACTCATGGAAATGACCCTTCTACAGTGATACTGGTCATCAGGATGTATGTCTGATTCCCAGAAGCTCTAGGAGCTAGATTTTTTTTATTTTTTATTTTTTTGATAGAAGTTGATTCCTCTATGGGTAAACTCTTGAGAATTTTTAGTGAAACTCCTAAGATTTTTGTAACTTGTTAGCATTAGAAAAGATAAGGGTTCAAAAAACTGATTTTCCTTTGGGAGGGGTTGATGAGATATAAGTAATTTTGAATATCACTCATTCAAAAATAGGTGTGTGCTATGTGTGTGCACTGTGTGAGGCACTGGAGATAAAACTGAGCAAAGCAAAATCTTAACTTTCAAGTTCTTAGAGTCTGTAATAGATAATGTAAACCATCTTTAAGCAACTTCTATATGTTTTTTGTTTGTTTGTTTTTGAGATCGAGTTTTGCTCTTGTTGCCCAGGCTGCAGTGCAATGGCGTGATCTCAGCTCACCACAACCTCTGCCTCCCAGGTTCAAACAATTCTCCTGCCTCAGCCTCCCGAGTAGCTGGGATTACAGGCATGCGCCACCATGCCTAGCTAATTTTTTTGTATTTTTAGTAGAGATGGGGTTTCTCCATGTTGGTCAGGCTGGTCTTGAGCTTTGGACCTCAGATGATCCCCCTACCTCAGCCTCCCAAAGTGCTAGGATTACAGGTGTGAGCCACTGTGCCCAGCTTTTTTTGTTTGTTTGTTTGTTTGTTTTTTGAGATGGAGTCTTGTTCGCCACCCAGGCTGGAGTGCAGTGGCACAATCTTGAGTCACTGCTGCCTTCGCCTCCCAGGTTCAAGCACTTCTCCTGCCTCAGCCTCCGGAATAGCTGGGATTACAGGCATCCGCCATTATACCTGGTTAGTTTTTTGTATTTTTGTAGAGACAGTTTCACCATGTTGGCCAGGCTGGTCTTGAACTCCTGACCTCAAGTGATCTGCCTGCTTCAGCCTCCCAAAGTTCTGGGTTTATAGGTGTGAGCCACTGTGCCTGACCTTATGTTATTCTAAATATATAATTGACACAAACAATACTTACTGAGCACCTGCTATAGATTAGATAATCTAGGCCCTTAGACACAGAACAGTGAACTAAAATGAAAATTCTGCTCATAGAGTGCTTACAATATGATAGGGAGAGACAAACAATAATTATATTAGTGGTAACAGTTGCTTTGGAGAACAATGTTAAGCACAGAAGGAGAGTATGTGTGCAGTGGGGTGGTTTTGCATTTAAAATAGATTGATCAGGAAAACTTGTTTGAGAAAGTGACGTTTAAGCAAAGACCTAAGGTAGGCAAAGGTAGCCAGGAATGCATGTATCTGGGGAAAGCGTTCCTGGCAGGAGAAACAGGTACCACGTACCTGAGATGTGAGTATGCCTATTGAAGGAGCATGGTGTGGCTGGAGCAGGGTGACCGTGGGAGAAGAGTGTTAGGTTTAGAGTGTTGGGGATTTTGGGGCTGTAAGTATAGGACCTTTTGCTCTGAATGAGGTAGAAAGCAATAAAGTTTCACAAAGAATAGTGACATAATCTGACTTCTAAAGCATCTTAATCAAATGGAAGATCTTTTGACTGACTTGGAATACTGGCCTTCTCACTGGTTTGTTGTATGTGTGACCTTAGGCAAGTCCCTTGAACCTCAGAAGTCTCAAATGGGGAGAAATTTCTTGAACACCTAGTGTGACAGCCTTTTATACTATGCACTCCTTTAATTTTCATAAGCCCTATGATTTGTCAGTACTATTTCCCCATGTTTTACAGTTGAGGAAACTGAGGCACAGAAGAGCAACTTGCCTAAGGTTACAATAGCTTTGTCATGTTGGAGGCAGCATTTAAATCAGGTACTTTGACTCCAGAATCTATGCTCTTTGATGCTGTTCCTTAAAATAACATTCTTATTAGCAGCCTTTTCAGCTCCACAGGATTTTTGTAAATAAATATATTTATCTAGCATCTATACAATAATAATAGCTTATTTGGGGGTGGAGGGGACTTGGTCTGTGCTAGGCACTGTCATAAGCATTTAGCATCTATTCACTGTGTAAACTTCATAACACCTTTTCAGGTAGGTACTATTATTTTCTCCATCATGTAGATGAGATGCCTGAGGATCACTTGCCAAGACCGCACAACTAGTAAGTAATGGAACTGGGGTTTGAACCCAGGCAGTCTGGCTCCAGAGACGCTTAACCACTCGACTATCCTTTGTCTTGAGGACAGTCTTGAGTTAAAACTCAAAATTTTAGGTAATTTTGAATTTGAGCTTAGTGACTAGAATTTTGTACTTTGGGCACTAGATTTTATATGCCTAAAGGTAATTCTCAATCTTTAAAGACTCTCCTACCTTCATAACTTGAATTAGCCTAAATTTTTCTCAGACTTTTCCCCCTGTAAGTCAAGGTTCAGGAAAAAGAGACCTTCTGGATTATGGGATGAGAGATTTCTGGGGGAAAAGGATGAGAATATAGCCTGTATAAAGAACAAAGTTAAAATGCGTTGGAATCTTTTTTACTGAAATCTATGTGACTTCTTTCCCTTCCATAATAAAGCAATGATGGTGTTTTGTTTTTTTGTTTTTGAGATGGGGTCTTCCTTTGTTGCCCAGGCTGGAGTGCAGTGGCGTGGTCATGACTTACTGCAGCCTTTTACTCCTGGGCTCAAGTGCTACCCTCCTAGGTTCAAGTGATCCTACCTCAGCCTTTTGAGTAGCTGGGACTATAAGCACATGCTACCACACCCAGTTAATTTAAATTTTTTGGTAGAGATAGAGTCTCGCCGTGGTGCCTAGGTGGTCTTGAATTTTCCTGGGCTCAAGGAATCCTCCCACCTCAGCCTCCCAAAGTGTGGGGTTACAAATGTGAACCACTGCACATAGCCTGGTGTTGTTTTTTTAATACCAAGATACTGCACTTCTTCCAATTCTTTGAGAAAAATTAATGATCCAGAGAACACTACTTCATTTGTCCTGTGTCTTCTCATACTCCATTAGAGAGAAGTCAACCCAAATTAAAACCTGACTTTCACCAGAGAACGTAGCTTTTCCTGCACATCTCTTAAATACCTTTTCCTGCCAGAAATGGAAGTTGGCAATGTGACATCCAAAAATCAAAGTTCTTTGAGTATGATACCCTGTAGTGGCTGTGTGTTTTTCACTCCCCCTCATTGCTGTCAACTAATTAATAACTTCTCAGTCATACCACCATTCTCTCTGTCCCCCACCCCTTCTCCCAGCAAGTTTGTTCAAGACTGTGAGACCTGGCTAGACAACCTACTTTTGCAGTTCGTGGACCTCTGTGACTCCAGTGAACCTTTAATTCTCTCTCAACCACCCACTCCTAGAATCATATACTATTTTGTCATCTCCTAGACTTTGTCTACTTGGAATCTTTTTTTTTTTTTAAGAGATGGAAAGTTCTCTCTGTTGCCCAGGCTGGAGTGCAATGGTACAATCATAGGTCATTGCAGCTGCAAACTCCTGGGCTCAAGTGGTCTTCCACCTCAGCCTCCTGAGTAGCTGGGACTACGGTTGTGCACCACCGCGCCTGGCTCCACTTGGAATCTTAACCTCAATGCCTTTCACAACACTGATCTACTTGAAGTTTGCTATATATAACTGCCTTTCTCACCGTCTTTCTCTATCTGAAATGCCCCTTTTTCCCTTCTTGTTAATTCCTTACTCATTCTCTAGGGCAGTGTTACTCAACGTGTTTTTTGTTGTTGTTGTTGTTGTTTAAGACAGGGTCTTGCTCTGTCGCCAGGGTGGAGTGCAGTGGCGCCATCATGGCTCGTTGCAGCCTTGACCTCCCAGGCTCAAGTAATCCTCCCACCTCAGCCCTCTGAGTAGCTGGGACTACAGGTTCGCGCTGCCACACCTAGCTCATGTTTTTGATTTTTAGTAGAGATGAGGTCTCACTATGTTGCCCAGGCTTGTCTTGAACTCTTGGGTTCAAGTGATTCTCCCACTTTGGCCTTCCATAGTGCTGGGATTACAGACCTGAGCCATTGTGCCTGGGCTAACCTTTATTTTTTAATCCCTGTCCTTTCTCAGTAAATATTTCTTCTGTCCTCCGAAAGTCCCTGCTTAACAAATTGGTTTCTTTCTGTGATCTATAAAACGCTGTCCCTGACTGTTCTCAAAATGAGTTTAGGTGATCCTTCAGGGTTCCCATAATGCCCCTATTCGTGTCTTCATCATTGCACTTCTCCAGTATTTGATGGTTATGTACCACCAGATATTAATTTCTTTGAGGGAGGCAAATCCTGGTTTTGGGTGCTGTGTCACCCAGGCTGGAGTGTAATGGCATGATCTCGGCTCACTGCAACCTCTGCCTCCCAGGTTCAAGCGATTCTCCTGCCTCAGCTTCCTGAGTAGCTGGGATTACAGGCACGTGCCACTATGCCTGGCTAATTTTTGTATTTTTGGTAGAGACGGGGTTTCACCATGTTAGTCAGGCTGGTCTTGAATTCCTGACCTCAGGTGATCCGCCCATCTCAGCTTCCCAAAGTGCTGGGATTACAGACGGGAACCACTGCACCTGGCTTGTACATCTGTTTTCCTGCCCCTTGGCTTAATGCTTACTTGTAGTTGGTGAGGTTTTTTCAAATGTTAAAGAGATTCTAAGTAGACTGGTGAATTCTTAGGTTGAAAGGATAAACTTACTAAAAGTATAGGAGTATATAATATGAAGACCTGACAAAATAAACCATAGCTTCCTCCAAAAATAGTATGATGGCCTGAATCTAGATAATTTAACGCCACTTTTGGTCTGATATTCTAGGATGATGGTTTATTATGGAGTAACTTTTAAAGAGAACGTTAAATAATGCTTTTGACCCAGTATTTAACCTGGGGTTATTAAACACCAAAGACTTGATAAAATAATTTAGAATCATAAACTCTTTAACTCAGCGTAAGCCAAACATTTAAGCACAGAATCCCCCACTTTATTATTTATTTCCAAAGCATCTGTTAACGTGAATGTATTTTGGGAAACTGAGTTCTCATTTGAAATTCAGAGAGATTAAATCACTTGCTGAATGAATATTGGGTTGAACTATATTAAATTGCTGATATTAGACTTGTTGACTTACAAAAGGCCCTTCCATGTGGTTCAACCGAATGTCATATGATTGCTTAGTGGCAACTACAAATCTAGAGTCCTAACTTCTGGTTTAGTTCTCTTTGAAGATTTAACTTTTGAGGATGTGTTTATACTGTCACCTTTATCAGTATCAGCTACCAGTGCACACTGATTGAGTGCTTATTTTGGGTATAGCTCAGTATTGGCTCTAGAGTTTTGTTTTGTTTTTAAGGTATAAGATGAAATCCGCTCAAAACAAGTGACCTGGTGGGTTTATTGTAGCAACACCAAGTTTTATGAATTTCAAGTGGAGAAAGAGATTAATCTTCCAGTGTATGTTAATAGTTATTAGTCTTACTAAAAAAGAAAATGGGCCCTTTGGTTGTTAATGTGTGAGAAATGTTGGTTTAAAAATTAAGTTACTGAGTGGCTCCTTGAACTAAATCAATGTTAATGAGATTTTGCTGTGCCTGGTTTGTTTTTCCCTTTTTCTCTAACCTGTAATTTTTAAGCTCGCTCCATTAGGGATTTCCTCTAATACTTCTGGTGAGTTCAACCATTAGAAACACAATAAAGTTGTGTCACTATCCAACTCAGTTCTTGCATAGACCTTCTTTGAAATAAAATGTGTGAAGCTGTTCTGAAAAAATTTTAGTGACTGACTTCATGTATTACATTGAGATGTATTTTCTCATTACTGTTATTTTGTTATAACTCTTTGAATACTTGATAAATGATATGATTTTAAAGTGTGTTTGATATATTTATAGGATGGAAGATGCTAATTCTGAAAAGAGTGTAAATGAAGAAAATGGAGAAGTATCAGAAGACCAGTCTCAAAATAAGCACAGTCGTCACAAAAAAAAGAAGCATAAACACAGAAGTAAACATAAGAAACATAAACATTCCTCAGAAGAAGACAAGGATAAAAAACATAAACATAAGCATAAACACAAGAAACACAAAAGAAAAGAGGTTATCGATGCTTCTGATAAAGAGGGTATGTCTCCAGCAAAAAGAACTAAACTTGATGATTTAGCTTTGCTAGAAGACTTGGAAAAACAGAGAGCCTTGATTAAGGCCGAACTTGATAATGAGTTAATGGAAGGAAAGGTCCAATCTGGTATGGGGCTCATTTTGCAAGGTTATGAGTCTGGCTCTGAAGAAGAGGGGGAGATTCATGAGAAGGCAAGAAATGGAAATAGGTCTAGTACTAGATCTTCAAGTACAAAGGGGAAACTTGAACTTGTGGACAATAAAAATACTACAAAAAAACGAAGTAAAAGCAGATCCAAAGAACGGACTAGACATAGGTCTGATAAAAAGAAAAGTAAGGGGGGTATTGAAATCGTTAAAGAGAAAACAACTAGGAGCAAGTCAAAGGAGAGAAAAAAATCTAAAAGCCCATCCAAAAGAAGTAAGTCTCAAGATCAAGCAAGGAAATCAAAATCCCCTATCCTTAGAAGGCGATCTCAAGAGAAAATTGGTAAGGCCAGATCTCCTACTGATGATAAGGTTAAAATTGAAGATAAAAGTAAATCAAAAGATAGGAAAAAATCCCCAATTGTAAATGAAAGTAGAAGTCGCGATCGATGTAAAAAATCCAGATCCCCAATTGATTTAAGAGGTAAATCCAAAGACGGAAGGTCACGGTCCAAAGAGAGAAAATCAAAACGGTCTGAAACTGATAAAGAAAAGAAGCCAATTAAATCTCCCTCTAAAGATGCTTCATCTGGGAAGGAAAATAGGTCACCCAGTAGAAGACCTGGTCGTAGTCCTAAAAGAAGAAGTTTGTCTCCAAAACCACGTGATAAATCAAGAAGAAGCAGGTCTCCACTTTTAAATGATAGAAGATCGAAGCAGAGCAAATCTCCCTCTCGAACACTGTCTCCTGGTAGAAGAGCCAAGAGCCGATCCTTAGAAAGAAAACGAAGAGAACCGGAGAGAAGACGACTTTCTTCTCCCAGGTAACGTTTACAAAATGTTAAAGCTTTTTACCAATGCATGAGATTTTACACGGAAAACTAGAACTTGTGGACAATTAAAAATGAAGTAGTAAGTAAAAAATAAGTGAAGTAGTGACGAGTTTCATAATTTTAAGTAATCCAGTCCATTAACCATGTTAATATTTGCACTTTTGTCAATGGGTATTGTAATTATAGGTGTTTAACAAATACTGAGCTTGATGATAGAATTGGGTTTTTTTTCACATTGTTGATTTAATACCTAGTTTGCTAAGGCACTCCTTTCAATCCATGTAATTTGGCTGATAAATCTTCATTGGGAGCGTGCAGAGAGAGGATTATTACTTCATTGAACGGTGATAGGCTGAAACTTTTTGAAAAGGGGGAAAGGTAATCAGTTTAACAATTGTGTTCTGTTCATTTTCTTGTATTTGCATGAGTTTTAAATTTTAACAGTATAAATAAAAACCAATACCAACATTTTTTGGTCCCCAAGGTATAATTAAAATGGAAAATTTTGTAATACATATAATCTCATTGTTGACAAGTAGTCCTCTTAAGCTTAAGAAGAATAGTATAAAAAATTATTTTCTACTATTTGAATAATATATTGTCTTAGTTCTTATAAATCCTCATGTGATTATCTTAACTCATCAGGTGAAGGGGCTCTCATACCTAATTTATAAATGGAGAAATAGAATCAGAGAATTTATATAATTTACCTAGGATCATAGAACGGAAGTATTTGCAGGGAGGAGGAGTGTTTATACCACTTAAACTACTTTAGAAACTGATTTCTTAATATCTTTTATATTTAATATTTACATATTATGAAATTGCCAGCCAGGTTTTGCTTATTAAAAGAATATTGGCTTATACTGTGTAAGGATGTTATTAATTCCTAGCCATTTACTGTGTTCATATTAATATTTTCTGTGAATGGGTATAAATACAAACTGACCCTGAAAGTGAAGTCATCGTATTTTCAGAGAAATTTCAAATTTAATTTCCAAGTGCTATGTCTTAAGACAGTCTTGTTGGCACTGTAATTAAATAGCCCCTTTTTCCTTTGGCTTCCTGGATGGAGGCAGTTATTAGTTTTACTGATTCTGTTATCTCAAGTGCTTCTTAATTATCCTGGTGGTCCTTCAGTTTGCTTTCAGTTTGAAGAGCAAATTCTGAGGAGTTTATATTAAAGACTAGAGCTGAGTATTTGAAACAAAATTTATTTTTAATTACAGAAGTGGTGCATACTTATTAAAGAGAAATCCAAATAAGCCTGTAAATTGGCTCCCTTTTCATTTCTCCAGTACTACTCCTTAGAAATTTATGTTCTCTTAGCTCTTTCATTGCACAGACAATAACATGGATATGAGGGTTTTTTTTTTTGTTTTTTTTTTTTTTTTTTTGTTTATGAAACTGGAGTCATTCATATTCACATGTGGCTTTTTTCAGGAAACATTTCTGTGACAAAACATAGAGATTCTGTTTCATTCTGCCTAACAGCAACTGGTATTTCAATGTAGATGTATTACAGTATCATTCTCCTGTTGAAACTGATGAAAAATTTAGGCTGGTTCCAATTTTTCACTATTATATGCAAAGATGTCCATTGGTTATGTGTGAGGTTTATTTATAGAATAGATTCATAAAAGTGGACTTGCAAAGTCTCAGGGTATGTATATTTACATTTTAGAAAGTTATTGCTAAATTTCCATCCAGGAAAGTTAGATCAATTTCTACTTCTTTGACTACGTAAACTGCCCTTTTTCCTAAAACTTTATTAGGAAAGTTTAGGAAGATCTTTATTACCAGGATACCATATAGTATTTTGTCACCCTTAAAACAAAAAAACCCCAAAAATTGTTTTAATCGAAATTTCTTAGATGGCTAGTGAGGATGAACATGTTTATTTTCTTTATTTTTCTTTCTTTTTTTTTTTTTTTTTTTTTTTGAGACGGAGTCTCGCTCTTTTGCCTGGCTGGAGTGCAGTGGTGCAGTCTCAGCTCACTGCAACCTCCGCTTCCTGGGTTCAAGCAGTTCTCCTGCCTCAGCCTCCCCAAGTAGCTGGGACTATAGGCACGTGCCACCATACCCTGCTAATTTTTTTTTTTTTTTTTTTTTTTTTTTTTTGCATTTTTAGTAGAGACAAGGTTTCCCCATGTTGGCCAGGCTGGTCTCGAACTCTTGACCTCAAGTGATCGCCTGCCTTGGTCTCCCAAAATGTTGGAATTACAGGCATGAGCCACTGTGCCTGGCCCGTTTACATTTTTTAACTGGTCTTTGAGATTGCGCGTGTGGGCGAGCAGATTAAATAAGAGTTTCCTCAGATGACCCTATCAAGAAAGCACTACCAAGAAGTAAGCACTGCAGATCTGAGTCAAAGTCTACCTTGCTCATTTTGGCTGGATCAGAGAAAGATTCTTGGGTTCTGTATACTGTGCTGAAACATGCAAGACAGGTTGTGTTTTTAGGTTTTTATTAAATGAGGAAGGCTGGGTGCAGTGGCTCACGCCTGTAGTCCAGCACTTTGGGGAGGCTGGGACAGGTGGATCACCTGAGGTCGGGAGTTCGAGACCAGCTTGACCAACATGGAGAAATCCTGTCTCTACTAAAAATACAAAATTAGCTGGGTGTGATGGCTCATGCCTGTAATCCCAGCTACTCGAGGCTGAGGCAGGAGAATCGCTTGAAGCTGGGAGATGGAGGTTGCAGTGAGCCGAGATCACACCATTGCACTACAGCCTGGACAACAATAACTAAACTCCGTCTCAAAAAATAATAATAAATTAGGAAAATACTGTAATGTTATTATTTGATTATGGAGACAAACCTATTTACAGTCTGACTGTTCAGATTAAATAGTTGTGTCCAAACCTGGAATAACATTAAGAAATGTTCAAAACCTGTTTTGAAAAATTAAGCTGTAGAAAGGCCTGTTGTAATACAAATATCACATTAAACGAGTAAAACTCACTGAAAGGTACTTCTGTGATAAGTATTGAAAAGTTGGGTTTTTGTGGGGTTTTTTGGGGAGGCTGGAGGCAAGGTCACACTCTTGTCATCCAGGCTGGAGTGCAGTGGCATGATCTCTGCTCACTGCAGCTTCTGCCTCCCAGACTCACGCCATCCTCCCACTTGAGCCTCCCTAGTAGTTGGGACTATCTTCACATGCCACCACACTTGTCTAATTTTTATATTTTTTGTAGAGATAGGGTTTCGCCATGTTACCCAGGCTAGTCTCAAACTCCTGAGCTTAAGTGATCCGTCTGCCTCAGCTTCCCAAAGTGCTGGGATTACGAGTGTGAGCCACCACACCTAGCTATTGTTTTTGGTTTTTTGAGACAAGTTCTCACTCTGTCACTTGGGCTGCAATGGCACAAACACAGCTACTGCAGCCTCAACCTCGTGGGCTCAGGTGATCCTCCCTCAGCCTCTGAAAGTGCTGGGATTACAAGTGTGAACCACTGTGCCTGGCCTATTATACTTGACATTAAAAATAAGATTTTTGGCCAGGCATGGTGGCTCACGCCTGTAACCTCAGCACTTTTGGAGGCCAAGGGAGAACCACTTGAGGCCAGGAGTTCGAGACCAACCTGGGCAACATAGCGAGACCCCCATCACTACAAAACAAAATTAGTCAGGTGTGGTGTCATGCCCTTAACGGTTCCAGCTACTCAGGGTGGGCTGAAATGGAAGGATTGCCTGAGCCTGGGAGGTCAAGGCTGCAGTGACCCATGTTCGCGCCACTGCACTCCAGTCTAGGTGACAGAGTTAGACCCTGTCTCAAAAAAAAAAAAAAAAGAAGAGATCCTTAATTGGAGAAATGTCAAAATGTAGAAAGAAAAAGTCTTCAATGGAAATGGGATATTTGAGTAAATGGAATATTATACTCACGTGGGCAGGTTTTATTTGGGTTGTTTATTTGAAATTAGAATCAGTAACTTTACTGGTATGAATAACCTTTAGTAATTCTTCAAATTGTGGGACCAGAGGAAATAAGACCTTTCATTGTTTGCCTGCAATAACACTAAAATGTCATTGTGGCCATCTGAGTAAGTTTTGTTACAAAACACATTAATTAGAGTTCACTCTCTTTAGGCTAGTGTGCCTTTTCTTACAGATATTCCTTGCATATAGAAAAAAAATCATTTACTTTGATTTATTTTTCTTTTAACTTGCATTTGATCCCCTTAAGAACACGACCTCGAGATGATATCCTCAGTAGACGTGAAAGATCAAAAGATGCCAGCCCCATCAATAGATGGTCTCCAACCCGAAGAAGAAGTAGGTCTCCCATTAGAAGGAGGTCTCGTTCCCCACTCAGACGTAGCAGGTCTCCAAGAAGAAGAAGCAGGTCTCCTCGGAGAAGGTAAAGACATTTCATCCTTGTGATTCATTAAACTCTGAATGTTTTTAAACCACCCATGAGCTCAGTTGGTAGGTTTTCTTTTGACCAGTTTTCTCTGAAAAATCGTAGTTGTGTTCCCAGTTTCCTTTTACCAGCAGTCTTTACACGTGGGTTTTCTTTTATATTGTTTCCTTTGAATTTTAACCAAATCATTACTCATTTAAGATGCAATAAAATTAATCTTTTAAGAGTAGGACTTTTTTCTCTCTTTTATGAGAGATAAATATTAAATGAGCCAGGCTTAGGGATTTTTTTTTTTTTTAACTGGCAAGGTAGATCATATAGTAGTAAATATGTAGTCCAGTTTCTTATCATTTTATATTAATTTTGCATATTGATAGTTACTGTAGACTTTGGCCAAGGACTATTTAATTTGCCATAGAAACCACTTTATCTGAAGCATATGTAATCAGTAGTAGGTTAAAAAGGTGGTTTATAAAGCAGGGAATCATTTTTTAAAATTCATACATACATGAAATATTTTGATATAAAACATAAATGGGTATTTGTTCCCCCATCTTTTAACATTTTTAATTGAAGTAATAAATGAATGTAATTCTTAAAAAACAAAGGCTTATATTGTAGTCATCTCTACATATCTCTCAGAATTTTTGTATGCTGTATTCCTAGAAGTGGAAATGCATGGTCTGAGTACACTCTGGACAATGAGGGGTTTTATTTATTTTTTTTTTTTTAGACAAAGTCTCACTCTGTTGCCCAGGCTGGAGTGCAATGGCGCAATCTCACTGCAACCTCCACCTCCCGAGTTCAAGCAATTCTTCTGCCTCAGCCTCTCAAGTAGCTGGGACTACAGAGGTGCGCGTGCCACCATGCCCGGCTAAATTTTTTTTTTTTTTTTTTTGTATTTTTTTAAATAGAGGTGGAGTTTCACCATGTTGGTCAGGCTGGTCTCAAACTCCTGACCCCAAGTGATCCGCCCGTCTCTGCCTCCTGAAGTGCGGGGATTACAAGCATGAGCTGCTGCACGCAGCCACAATGAGGGTTTTTAATGCCAGCCCTCACCCATGTTTCTCTTTTGCCTATTTTCATCACATGTTTTTGTTCTTCTAGAGTCAGTACAATCATTGTGATCATGTATGTATTCATTGCTGGGCAAATAGTCGGGGGAGGAGGGCAGAGAGGACCTGCCTTCTGAGACGGCTAGTCTGCTGGCTCCAAGCTCATCTTACGACTTGCTTTTTTCTCTCTTCCCTTTTTTTTTTTTTTTTTTTTTTTTTTTTTTTTTTTTTGAGACGGAGTCTCGCTCTGTCACCCAGGCTGGAGTGCAGTGGCCAGATCTCAGCTCACTGCAAGCTCCGCCTCCCGGGTTCCCGCCATTCTCCTGCCTCAGCCTCCCGAGTAGCTGGGACCACAGGCGCCGCCACCTCGCCCGGCTAATTTTTTGTGTTTTTTTTTTAGTAGAGACGGGGTTTCGCCGTGTTAGCCAGGATGGTCTCGATCTCCTGACCTTGTGATCCGCCCGTCTCGGCCTCCCAAAGTGCTGGGATTACAGGCTTGAGCCACCGCGCCCGGCCTCTCTTCCCTTTTTATAAAAAATTTCTTGTGTTCTGAAATTTTATTATGTGCCTCTGTATGTGGATCTTTATCCCCATTTATTTTCCTAATTACTAGATAGGGCCTTTAAAGCAGGGAGTTTATGGCCTTCTGGGAAATGTTTGTGCTTTGTTTTGTTTTCTTTCTGTTTTTTTCCAATTGGACCTTCCGTATTGCTCCGTATATTAATGTTTTATTCTTTTTTCCAGAAATAGTTTTTCTTATCTCTCAGACAATAGCGAGGTTATTTTGTGCGATTTTTGTTCTTTATAGTTTTCTTTGCTATATTTTGTTTCTTCCCACATTCCTTTTGCTGCATGTTTACCTTTCATTTGAAGACTTTTCTCACACAGCTGGACCCTTCATTGCTGCCTATTCTGACTTAATATTTAGGTACTCAGAAAGCTGAATGGGATTTTTCTTCTATTGTGACAGTGTAGAACTTGTCGGCTAGTGGTTATCACTTCAGAGTAATTAGATATTTTTGGATATCAGTGACTGTAGATGTATTGTCTTAGGCTATGAGTTTTCCAGAATCCTTTCATCTCCTCCTGGGAAATAGACCTGGCTACCGGTAGAGTTCTCTTTCTTCATAATGTAAGCTTCCTTGTAATCCCTCCATTTTTGGTGTGTGCCTCTCAGCATCTGGAATGGCCAACGCTTCCCTCGAAAGTAAATCTTAAGTGTTCTGCTAGAATGCGAAGGGAGTGGTTGACGTTTTCCACTGAGTTGGGGAGGGGAGTCTGGCTGTTTATAAAGGCTTTCAACCAATTCTGTCTTCAGCTCTTACCTCACACCATCTTGCGGAGGATAGGGAGTCTCCAATTCCTGAGGCTTTCTGGGAGTGTTGTGACGTGTTCTGTTTCTGATTTACCTTGTGTGTTCATGTTGGACCAATATTCAGCTCGATTTGATCTGTTACTATTCTTTACTCCAATTTGCACATTCCAAGGTTTTCTTCTCATCTCTGCTATCATATCTCTTGACATTCTCCTTGCCTGAGGGTTTTCCTCCCCTCCCCACTCCACCCCACTCCCCCCCTGCCCTCCCTTCTTTCTCTTTTCTCTCTCCCCTCTCCCCTCTTCTCTTTTCTCTTCTTTCTTGAGATAGGATCTTGCTCTGTTGCCCAGGCTGGAGTGCAGTGGTGCAGTCACGACTCACTGCAGCCTCAACCTCCTGGGCTCAAGGAATCCTCTCAGGAAGCTGGGAGTATAGGCATGTGCCACCACACCCAGCTGATTTTTTTGCATGTTTTGTGGAGACGGGGTTTCGCCATGTTGCCCAGGTTGGTCTCAAACTCCTGAGCTCTGCCTGTCTTGGCCTCCCAAAGTGCTGAGATTATATGTGTGCACCACTGCACCTGGCCCCCAGTTTTTTTGTTTTTGTTTTTGTTTTTGTAAGTACTCGTTTGCTCTCATTTTAGTAAGATTTCTTTAAGTTGAGCTCGTTGAAACATACATATAACTTACATAAAGTAAAATGCTTTTTAGTGTAAAGTTGTGTGTATTTTGACAGACACATAAGTCACACTCAAGTTAGAGAATGTTTTCATCACTCCAAGTTCCCTTTTGCCCCTTTTCGGTCTCTCCCTTCACTCCAGTGCTTGTGTACACAACATGGATGCTCTAAGAATACAAAGCAACAGTAGGTATTTATCCCCATAGAGTTCATATCCATGGGAATAATTTCTTAGTTCAGAACTTGATAAGGAATGGTTGTGTTTTGGTTATCTTCAGCTAAGCTGATTATCTCAGTCTGATGTTCTGTTCTTTTTCTTAAAATTTTCAAACGACCTTTTTAAAAAATAGACTATATTGTTAGAAGAGTGTTAGGTTTACAGCAAAATTGAGTAGAAAGTAGAATTTCTATATATCCCCTGTGCCCACACATGCATGCCTTTTCCCACTTTGACATTTAAAAAAATGTATACCTGTCTTTTTCTTCTCCTTTAAATAGGGACAGAGGTCGGAGGAGCAGATCACGCTTGAGAAGGCGGTCTCGATCACGGGGTGGTCGTAGACGAAGGAGCAGAAGCAAAGTAAAGGAAGATAAATTTAAAGGAAGTCTTTCTGAAGGAATGAAAGTTGAGCAGGAATCTTCATCTGACGATAAGTAAGAATAGAACTTTCCCATAACTTTGTTTTTCCAGTTTAGAGAAGTCTTATTTGGCCTGGAAATTGTTAAATAATTTCCACCTAAATATTATTATAAGTGGCTCCATTGATTTGGCTCTGAATTTAAAAGTTAGTCTTTTGTGAATATTGTGTAGGTTGTATCAGAGTTAGTAAGTGGTTTTCTGAATTTAGGTGTTTCAGCTTTGGCTGGAGTGAATATTGGGCCTTCATTTTATTGTGAGCCTACCCTTTGTTTTTATTATGAACACTAATAAAATGCAGAGCCAAAGTTACCAGATTTTGGGAGGAATTTTCTATAAAAGTTTAGGTTTTTTTTGTTTTTTTTTTGTTTTTTTGTTTTTTTTTTGAGACAGTGTCTCTCTCTGTCACCCAGGTTGGAGTACAGTGGTGTGATCTTCGCTTGCTGCAAACTCCGCCTCCCGGGTTCACGCCATTCTCCTGCCTTAGCCTCCCGAGTAACTGGGACTACAGGCGCCCACCACCAAGCCCAGCTAATTTTTTCTATTTTTAATACAGACGAGGTTTCACCGTGTTAACCAGGATGGTCTCATCTCCTGACCTCGTGATCTGCCCGCCTTGGCCTCCCAAAGTACTGGGATTACAGGTGTGAGCCACCGCGCCCGGCCAAAGTTTAGACCTTTGAGTTTGCGTTAGATGATACATACTTTGCAATTGAGGCTATTTTGTGGTGGGTGTCCTTGTTACAATGTGAAAATGTAGAAGCATTTCAAGTGCCTGTTACAATTGTGGGGACATTTTTCCCTGTCTCTACAAAAAATACAAAAATTAGCCAGGCCTGGTGGCACACGCCTGTAGTCAGGAGGCTGAGGTGGGAAGATCGCTTGACCCTGGGGGGAGGAGGTTGCGGTGAGCTGTGGTCACACCACAGCACTCCAGCCTGAGCAAAAAGAGTGAGACCCTGTCTCAAAAAACAAAAATAAATAAAATGCAAACTTAATTGTCTAAGTGGAATATCTCAAAAATAAATGGGACAAATCTAGAGCCATTTTCAACAGGAGGTTATTTGCCTCCCTGGGGACATGTCTGAGGACATTTCTTCTTGTGATTGTTGGCTAGAGGCCAGGGATACTTCATTCTACAATGCACAGGATAACCACCCCCGACACACACACACACACACACACACACACACAACTATCCATATCCGAAAATAAATCATGCTAAGGATGAAAAACCCTGATTAAAACCAGGTGATTAAGAAAGTTGGATTGGGGAAGGGCATTCTACATAGATTCTGATATAATCAGAGTGTAGTTTGCCTATTCTGCAGCAAACATTCAACAAGTAGGATCATTGAAAACGTTGCACTGGGAAGGATCATAAAGATTGTGGAGGTTGGTGTTTGAGGGATAGGTGCGGAGGGTTGAGGGTAGTGTTTCGGAGTAGAGCCACATTCCCCTTAAGATTATTTGCATGTGCATTTTTGATAGAGAAATACGGCTATTGCTTTCTTGAGCTTTTAGGCAGTTCTGACATCCAGAAAAGGTAGCAATTTACTTATCTTACCCTTGCCGTGAGAAAACTAAGGCTAGAGAGGTAAAGTGACTTCACTAAGGTCATGGAAAAACTAGTGGTAACTTTTGTAAACCTGGAGTTATTTCTTTTATTCCCAATTTTGGTGCCATGAAATAGATGAGAAGAAAACTGAGACAAAGTTAGGTTACTTCCCTGCATTCGAAACCAGGCAGTTAACTGAGATGGTTTGGAAATAAGGGTAATATGACTTAAAACTTTTGCTCTAACTTACTGATACCTACATTTTCCTGTCTTTAAAATGTAGAAGGGGTATGGTTTTAGAATCTCTAAGGGTGTTTGAATTTTTCTTTAAGCCTTGAAGACTTTGATGTAGAGGAAGAAGATGAAGAAGCCCTGATAGAACAGAGAAGAATCCAAAGGCAGGCAATTGTTCAGGTATGTGATTTTAATGAAAAATAATCATTGTTGTAAAATAAAGATTTTTTTGCTTTAACAAAAAAGTAACATCAATAACAGTTTAACAGGTCCTTAGAAAAAGAGAGTATATATAAAATTATCTTTGTGAGATTTGAAAAAATGATCATTTTTTTAGTTACTATAACTGAGATGGTTGCTCTGTTGGTTATACATAGAATTCTGGTTGTTTATACATATAATTCTGATATAAACCTCTTCTGTAATACATAAGAATTTGAGGTTTGCTTTCTTTTTAAGTTAATGAAGACGTATGAGTGTAGAATAAACTGGAGGAATTTTATTTAACAAAAAATTATGCATGTTACTATGAATGAAGTAAATATTTTAATATCTAGTAATGGCAAGTTTTATAATGTGAATGTGGTAGTATAAATGAAACATTTGAAAAATAATTTTAAGACTAGAGCCAGATGATGAAGAAGATTGGGTGGGGAAAGAATGTTGTACAAAGATCTTGATATAGTCATTTAATTATAAGGTTTGCTGACTTGGAAGTTTGTCAGCTCTTCCTCAGAAGAGAAAAGGAGAAAACAGCTGTGGCAGCTTACCTAAACATACATAGCAAACCGTAAATCAGGTAATAGTATGCCACGTTGGAGTGAAGGACAGAACTTGCATTACCAGAAAGGAAGTAGGGCAAAACTAATTCCAGAGGAAGCTTACTTTTCTGGGACACTGGTAAAATTGTAGTTAATAAACTGATATCCCTGAAGATGTGGATGAATCTTTTTTTGTTCTTGCTCAGGTCCACAACCCCTTACCTCCAACCCTTGGGGCCATATGTGCTTCAGAACTCAGACATTTTGAGTTTTAGAAAGGTGTTATGGTGCATCTATTTTGTGCCATCAGTGGGGTCTGCAGTGGACCCCATAATCAAACACATTAGTATTTCTACAGTGAGGCATCCTATAATAGTCACACTGGGGAGAAAATAAGACAGTAAATGTTATCTCATCTGATAAGGTGAAGTGTTGCCACCTGATGAATGTATACCAAAGAAAAACTTTTTCAGATTTTTGTGAATTTAGAAATTACATAAGGGATTGTGGATTTGATTGAACCCCAAGATATAAATACTTTTTGGTTTGTTACATTATTTGATACATTCTCTTAACTTTTCACTGCAGCAACTCTTAGCAATGAATGTATTTGGATAGCATCCGATTTTATGAAAGTATTATTTTCTGTATTGTTATTACAGAAATATAAATACCTTGCTGAAGATAGCAATATGTCTGTGCCATCTGAACCAAGCAGCCCCCAGAGCAGTACGAGAACACGATCACCATCTCCAGATGACATTCTGGAGCGAGTAGCTGCTGATGTTAAAGAGTATGAACGGGAAAATGTTGATACATTTGAGGCCTCAGTGAAAGCCAAGCATAATCTAATGACAGTTGAACAGAATAATGGTGAGTGAGATAGAGTTTTGTCCTGGCAATGCTTTTCTCTGAATTTTTAGCTCTGTAACTTTATAATAAGGGACCTTATTTGGGGTGGGATTGGGAAAAGTAAAAGGAATTAGACATGTTGCTTCTGCTAAATATTGCAGTAATATAATATTAAATATGTCCTTACAAATGTTCTCTATAAATGTGTTTTTATTAGTTCACATATCCTGAATAGTATACTGAACTCCCGCATGTTCATTACCTTTTGTTTTGCTTGCTGTTTTAAAGTAAATCCAATTATGATTTTATTCCCTCGTAAGTACTTGTCTGTATCTCTATCAGTTAAGAACATTAATGTTTAAAAACATTAAATAAAAGAAGTTTCCACTTTTTGGTTACCCCAAAAGATAGTTTGTACAGGAAAGACAGGGTAAATACATGTTTATTATTTACTTTATTTACCAGTTTTTAGAATAGAGTTGGTGCCCTAGCAACCTCCAGCAATATCTAATGAGATATCGACTGTTGTGTTAGGTGTTCATTGTTTGGTGTCATTATGTGCTTGATCTGTTTCTTTTTTCTTTTTTTTTTTTTTTTTTTTGAGACGGAGTCTCGCTCTGCTGCCCAGGCTGGAGTGCAGTGGCCGGATCTCAGCTCACTGCAAGCTCCGCCTCCCGGGTTTACGCCATTCTCCTGCCTCAGCCTCCCGAATAGCTGGGACTACAGGCGCCCGCCACGTCGCCCGGCTAGTTTTTTGTATTTTTTTAGTAGAGACGGGGTTTCACCGTGTTAGCCAGGATGGTCTCGATCTCCCGACCTCATGATCCGCCCGTCTCGGCCTCCCAAAGTGCTGGGATTACAGGCTTGAGCCACCGTGCCCGGCCCTGCTTGATCTGTTTCTATCTGGTGCTGTTATTTTTTTCTTTCTGAAGCTGAGATTGGTCTAACTGGATTGGGGAAAGGAGCCCTTTTTCAGTTGATTTCTCACGTCCTTTTGGCCTAGTCCTTTAGTATTGAATATAGCTTTCTTACTTTGTAGAACAGGGACCAGCAAGCTTTTTGTCTAAGAGGTTAGGTAGTAAATAGTTGAGCCTTTAGTAGGTATATTGGCCTTTTCCTCTATAGTTCCATATAGTGAACTTGTTGGGGGGCAGAACCTGCCACAGATAGTACATTGATGAATGGGCATAGCTGTGTTCCCGAAAAAACTTTGAAACTGAAATTTGAATTTCATCTAATTTTCACTTGCCACAAAGTATTCTCTTCCCCCCCCCGAACACTTACAAATGTAAAAATAGGCCATACAGAAAGAAGCAGCCGGCTGGATTTCGCCCACAGTCTGTATATAGTTGACCGACTCCCGTTCTAGCAAGATGCCACAGGTTTATCTTGTGCATGTCTTGCCCAGAGCAGAATCCGCTATTTCTCCAAGTATCCCTGGTTCCTTTTAATAGGAAATGCCATTTAGACATCACAGGACACTTACTAGTGTCTGTTATTTCTGGGCCTTTTCACTGGACAAAGTTAGGAAGTAGATACTCTTTTGGAAAGGAGGAGTTTACACAGATACTGCCGATTTAAAATTGAGATTACAGGGGCTTATTAATTTAAGATTTTATATTTCTGTCTTTATTACAGTGAAAAATTTAGTTCTTAACATGATTACTGATAGGTTATCTTGAAACATAAGACATCAGTATGATTATTGTTACTAAATGTACTAACAGTGGCTTAAAATTTCAGTGGTTCTTTTTGTTTTTAGAATACATTCTAAGGTGTATAGGCACAATTTTCTGTCTTTTAAAATCATTTGAAATCTCTGTATGGTATGCCACAAATTTGACAGGTTTAGGTTTATTGTCATTTGCTTTTGATTTTTAGGAGTCATCTTTTTTTTCTTGATAACACGTTTGTCTTTCATTATTGCATGTATGTGTGTATGTTGTATTCTTCCTACACACACAAAACCAAACTACACATACTTAGATCAGTATGCTTTTCCTCACTCCTTTTTATAGGCTATGCCATAGTTTATTCAGTCAGACTTCTAATGATATTTGAATTGTGTCCAGTTTTTGGCTATTCATTGGGTACTGATTATTATGGCATTGTGCATTAAGTCATTCTTTAATTCTTGGCCACTGTGTTTTAGGATAGTTCCCTAGAAGTGGGATTGCTGGGTCAGAAGAGGGAGTAAATATATAATTTTGCTATATATTACCAAATTTCAGTCTTTTATAAGGGTTATACCATTTTGTCATCTTTCTGAGTGCTTGTTTATCCAGAGCCTTGTTAACAGAGTGTTGTTGTACTTTTGGATGTTTAGCTACTAGTATCAGAGGTCAGAAAATGATACCTCATTGTAGTTTTAATTTGCATTTTCCTTAATGTAAGTGGTAATGAGCATGCGTTCATATGGTTAAAGCTACTGGATTTTTTTTTCTAGAAACTCCTTTTATTTTTTAGCCAAGTTTTGTATGGGATTGTTGGACTTTTTAAGGGAGAGATACATAGAGATTTAGATCTATAGTGGAAATATTAACCTCTTGGGATTTAAGGTGCAAATGAATAACGTTTTTTAAAGGTGAGCTTTTATTTTAATATAAAGTCATTGCTTAGCTATAAGCTTATTCATTTAAACTAAGAATAGAGAAAGTTAACATTAGGTCTTTCGACTTTTTTTTGAGCCAGAGTCTAATTCTGTCACCCAGGCTGGAGTGCAGTGGTGCAATCTCAGCTCACCGCAACCTCCTTCTCCCGAGTTCAAGCAATTCCCCTGCTTCAGCCTCCCAAGTAGCTGGGATTACAGGCACCTGCCACCATGCCTAACTAATTTTTGTATTTTTAGTAGAGATGGGGTTTCGCCTTGTTGGCCAGGCTGGTCTCAAACTCCTGGCCTCACGTGTTCCACCCACCTCGGCCTCCCAAAGTGCTGGGATTACAGGCGTGAGCTGCCATGCCCAGCCAGTCTTTCAACTTTCTGAAATGCACTCTGTTCCTAAAAAGTGAATACCTCTATGTATCTTAAATGTTAATAAAGTGATTCTAAATTGAATACTATTGGGAAACTGATGTGCAAGAGGGCAAAAAAGTTTGAATTACTATTAATGACTTTCCATTCATTTATTTTATTTTGTGTTTTAAATCGTCTCTTCACTTTTCAAACATTAATGCTGATTTCCTTTAAGGTTCATCTCAGAAGAAGTTGTTGGCACCTGATATGTTTACAGAATCTGATGATATGTTTGCTGCGTATTTTGATGTAAGTAATTTTAAATCAACTGTTAAACAGAAAAAAATACAATAAATATATGGGTGTGTACATACATACAGAGAAAGAAGGATAAAAGAAATAAATATTTTGAGCAGTGTGGGTGAAAGGTGTCTGAAAACTCTACTAGTTTTGCATCTTAAAATCTAAAATTAATGTCAAATTTTAAGACAGGTATGGCAGAACAATTTGAGAGCTTTATAAAAGTCAAACACCAAATGATAAACATGTAGTTATTTGTACAGTATTATGTATTTAAATACATACACATACATATGGTAGTTAGGTGACACAAGGAGATACCAATATTTTCTAGGTCTATTAGAATAGACTCTACTTTGGGGCCTCTATATTGTATTAACAGGTAATTGAGAACTTAAAGATTTGGAGTTTAATAGAATTTATTGAAGAATTGGAAATGTTACATGGAGTAGATTAAGAAATTTTGGTGACTTTGCCATTTTTTTCTTAAATTTTTATCGATGCATTATGTTGGGAAAGTCTTAAACTATAAACATGGTCAAACTTGGGGACATTTTCAATATAATTTTCAAAGGACCTGAGAAATAAGAGGCCTTTATAAGAGGGGGTAGAGAAGATAAACATAACAGGGGAAATAAAAATGTGGTAAGATAATCATGTATGTGTATGTATATACACACACACACACACAGAGCAACAGGAGCACCAACATATAGATGAATTAGGAGAGAATGAAATGAGTATTGACCCAATTTTGGTGTCAGTACTCATTGCTTGGTTGATATTGGAGGATCTTCTGGGCATCATGGAGAGTAAGGTGCAGTAAAGAATCATCAGAAGTACCACATACTCTTATTTTTCAATTTTCCACATAGTGTCAACTAGTGCAGCCAGTGACTTAACATTTCATGCATGTATGGGAAGAACACAAATGATATAACAGCTATAGAAAATTGTATCTGGTTTTGAGTTTTCTTTTTTTTCTCTTTTGTTTTGAGATAGGGTCTCATTCTGTCCCAGACTAAAGTGCAGAGTACAGTAATTAGTGAGATCATGGCTCACTGCAGCCTTGAATTCCTGTGCTCAAGTGATCTTCCTGTCTCAGCCTACCAAGTAGCTGGGACTACAAACACAAGCCACTACACCGGGCCTTTTTTTTTTTTTTTTTTTTTCCCTGAGTGTTATTTTGAATCAAGATACTTTGGTCTCATGTTTCAGCTATGTTGGATTTACATAAGTGATAGTAAGAGTTTATTTAATTTGGAGTAAAATGCTTTTATTAAATTATATCTGGTGTTACCCTTTTGTGTTTAAAAGAAGTGCTTTAAATGTCTGACAAGTGGGTAAACTGTTCACGTTGCCTCTTTAATTTCAGAGTGCTCGTCTTCGGGCCGCTGGCATTGGAAAAGATTTCAAAGAGAATCCCAACCTCAGAGATAACTGGACCGATGCAGAAGGCTATTATCGTAAGTTCACATTTTATATTAACTTTAGAGTTCATTGTAACACCTTGCAAAAAAGCATGCTGCTTGATGCAATCACAGATTATTGGAGAACTCTGAAAAATCACATCACAGTGCCATCCTTAAAAAGTGTAGCACATGCAACAGCTGCATGAACTGATGTGTATTCTGTAAGCAGCCCAGAGGCATCACAAATGGAGGTGAGGTAAAGTCTTGATGTACAACCTAAATCTATTCAAAGTTATTTTCAGCCATGAGATAGTCTTCCATAAGGAAGGGGTACGTCACTTACTTGTCTTGATCTGAAACGAAGAAAAACAACAAACAGAAAACTTTGGATGCCAGTCTTGCAGTATTTGTCATGCAGGACTACAATTAGAAAAACTTACTCAGTGTTAAAATTGTCAGCAGTTGATAGGACAACAGAAACTCTTCTAGTGATCTGAAGTGGGCGTGCAGCTTCTAACCACACTCTGATAGAGTGATCAGTGGAGGCATGGCTTTGATTCTTCCTTGTGTCTAGGAAACCAAATAGTAGAGATTTAACACAATTTTAAAGTGATTGCACTGTGTTTCCTCCTTTCTGATTCTATTTATTATAGTCAGAATTCTAATTTTTTAATTTCCTTTTTTAGGTGTGAACATAGGTGAAGTCCTAGATAAACGTTACAATGTGTATGGCTACACTGGGCAAGGTGTATTCAGTAATGTTGTACGAGCCAGAGATAATGCAAGAGCCAACCAAGAAGTGGCTGTAAAGATCATCAGAAACAATGAGCTCATGTAAGTTCAGAAGACGTGGGAGGAAACCTTTAACAGTACAGATATTACAGATGAACATGTTTTCAAACTATTTTTTTAAAGTGATACATGATACAATGTGTAAAACAAGTATTGCAATTATAAAGTAATGGAAACAGTTTTTTTTGACTGGATTTTAAAATTATAGCCATATGTTATATGTACTAGAACAATAGACTGATTATTTTTAATTCATTTCAGTGCATTGTAGTACCTACTATACGCACTGATAACAACTTAAACTCATTCTATTACCTGTCTTATGCCATCCTTTGCTTTATTTTAAGACGAGTAGAGAAATGAAAAGATCATACTGATTAGCTGTCACTAAGGTGACTTGCAAAAAAGTGAAAATTTATCCGAGTGATGAGAATCTGTCTTTTTTTAATTTGTTCCTGTTTTCCTCCAATAGAATAGTTAATTGCCATACCTGTATGTTTTAATTCCACACACTGAGCTGGTATTAAAATGAACTTAATGTTTTTGAAATGTTAGAAATAAGTGTTAAGTTTAGGTTGCCCTAGGCTTAGAAAGGGCCTTGTTTTGATGGGAAGCCCCAACTTGTATATTTAGCCCCTCACCATAAAATGTAGCTTGTTGACAAATTGTAACAAGAATTTCCTCAGATAACCAAGTGTTAAAATTTGATAAGGCGTCCATTACTACGTTCTGTTTTGGTTTGTTTTTTTGCTTTTTTTTTTTTTTTTTGAGACGGGGTTTTGCTCTGTCACCCAGGCTGGAGTGCAGTGCCATGATCTCGGCTCACTGCAACCTCTGCCTCCTGGGTTCAAGGAATTTTCCTTAATCAGCCTCCTGAGTAGCTGGGATTACAGGTACCTGCCACCATGCCCAGCTAATTTTTATATTTTCAGTAGAGACAGGGTTTCGCCACAGTGGCCAGGCTGGTCTTGAGTTCCTGACCTCAAGTGATCCACCTGCCTCGGCCTCCCAAAGTGCTGAGATCACAGGTATGAGCCTCTGCACCCGGCCGATTACTGCATTCTTAAAGGAACCAAGACTAGTGTGCAGTGTGGTTTCATTTTTGTTAAAAATAATGTCAAGATGTGGGTTATTTTTTTATTTATTTATTTTTTTGAGATGGAGTTTTGCTCTTGTTGCCCAGGCTGGCGTGCAATGGTGCGATCTCAGCTCAACTGCAAACCCTCCATCTCCCAGATTCAAGTACTTCTCCTGCCTCAGCCTCCCAAGTACCTGGGATTATAGGCGCCCGCCACCACCCTTGGCTAATTTTTGTGTTTTTAGTAGAGACAGGGTTTCACCATGTTGACCAGGCTGATCTTGAATTCCTGACCTCAAGTGATCCACCCGCCTCCGCCTCCCAAAGTGCTGGGATTACAGGCATGAGCCACTGCGCCTGGCCTGTTTTGAGATAAAATATACAATATTGATATTCCTTCAGGCAAAATCAAAATTTTAAAAAAATCAAAATAAAGATGGGTTTGTTCCTCAATGTTTCTGTTTTTTGCATTGATTATTTTGGAAATTAACTATGATAATGATAGTTGACTAAATACAAAGTATTATGTGAATGATATATAGAGACATCATTTCTCAGTAGATTTATTAGTACTTAAAAATACACAGACTCCTCCCACACATCACCTGATCATCAGACTGGGACTAGCAAATATATTATGTAGTGCTCCTAAATTCTATATATATTCAATTTTAACCCTTTTTTTTTTTTTTTTTTTAAGGCAAAAGACTGGTTTAAAAGAACTAGAATTCTTGAAAAAACTTAATGATGCTGATCCTGATGACAAATTTCATTGTCTGCGACTCTTCAGGCACTTCTATCACAAACAGCATCTTTGTCTCGTATTCGAGCCTCTAAGGTACAATGTCAAAACCTATACATTACATTGAAAATTTAACTTCTTCATCTTTACCATCTCATTTTGGATAAATGCTGTGACAGATTTTCTGGGTATTTGATTTATTTTATCCACACAGCTCTGGTTTTATTGTTTAACTTTTGGTTAACAGCTGGTCTTTGTTGTTGTTGTTGAGACAGTCTCACTCCGTTGCTCAGCCTGCAGTACAGTGGTGCAGTCTCGGCTCACTGCAACCTCCGCCTCCCGAGTTCAAGTGATTCTCGTGCCTCAGCCACCCAAATAGCTGGGATTACAGGTGCACACCACTACACCCGGCTAATTTTTGTATTTTTAGTACAGACAGGGTTTCACCATCTTGGCCCGGCTGGTCTTGAACTCCTGACCTCAATTGATCTGCCCACCTTGCCCTCCCAGAGTGTTGGTGTTACAGATGTGAGCCATCGTAATCCCAGCTAGTCTTGTGAATCATGAATCTACAAACGTTAGTTGATTATACTGTACACCAGGCACTACTCTCATGGAGCCCATAGGTCAACAGAGAGAGTCTCTTAAAATGAAATATTTCAAGGAATTTTTATCTTCAACAGTATGGCTTTGTTGTGTTTTCAAATGTGAATCTATTCTGAAATCGAAATGGGAGTTTTACCTTGCCTATCTTTCTTCCTACTTATTTAGAAAATTGAATTTATTGGGAAACTGTGTTATATACATACAATTTGATACGCTCTCTTTTCAGTATAAAATAATTTATCAAATGTGGGGACGGTTCTTAGGTATTTTTATTGTTTGTATTCTGCACTTGATTGTACTTTACGCTTGCAAATGTTTTTGCCTTTTTATATTTCCATTTTGCATTTTAACTCCTATTTTGTTTTTTGTGTTTTATTTTCTCCTAAAAGTATGAACTTACGAGAGGTGTTAAAAAAATATGGTAAAGATGTTGGTCTTCATATTAAAGCTGTAAGATCCTATAGTCAGCAGTTGTTCCTGGCATTGAAACTCCTTAAAAGATGCAACATCCTACATGCAGATATCAAGCCAGACAATATCCTGGTAAGTCAAACAGTCAAGCTGCACTGTGCATCTTATACATATCTTAATAGCAATATGATTATTATGAGAAATGACAGAAGCATAGTTCAGTATATTAATCACCTATTTCAAGTGACTAATAATTTTTATCTTTCTTGGAAATCGGACAGTGAAATTTTATTGACAAGTATGAAGAAAAAGGAAATGTGCAGTTGTCCGTTTTTTTCTCTTTTGATTGATGGATTTAAAGGATGCACCAATCCTGGAATTCTTTAATGTAGTAATAATGAGTTTCTTCTGTTATCTTAAAAAAATGCTGCACATGTTGCTGTTTTGAAATAAAGAGTGTTCCTGCTCTTCTGTTTGCTAATTTTATAGCTCCCTAAGCTGTGGCTCCTGGGGGCCCAAACACAATAAAGCTCAGTTGTGGTTAGGTATTCTATTTAAAGGCATCGCTTTTGAAGTTTATTTTATTTTTAAACTTTTAAGTTCAGGGTTACGTGTGCAGGCTTGTTACACAGGTAAACTTGTGTCATGGAGGGTTTGTAGCCATTTTTCCTGATTCTCCCACCTCTCACCCTCCAGCCTCTGACGGACCCCAGTGTGTATCGTTCCCCTGTGTGTCCGTGTGTTCTCACCTTTTGCAATCTTCATCCTCTTCCACTAATGACCTCTGGTGGTGATGTGCAGATTTCACAATGTATATGTTTTTGAAATTTTGAAATACATACATATTATAGTGATGGGATTAATGTACACACACACACTCCTCCCCTCCCCGGCCCCATTACTTCACCCTCTTTTGTGGCCTTCAGTTTGGGTCGTGTTCACAAATTGGAGAATTCCAGCTTATCTTCTGGTAAAATTCTGCATTTCATTTTTTTAAAATGGGTTCTTTTTATCAACTCTCCTACAGTTGATGCCTAGGAGAGATCCTGAAGACTAATAGGGTGTTCTTTATTGGGAACTGTTGGAGCTATAACAAAATAAATACTTTTCATTTTTTCTTTTGTTTTGTTTTGAGGCAAGGTCTTGTTCTGACACCCAGGCTAGAGTGCAGTGATGCCATAGTGGCTCACTGTAACCTCGAACTCCTAGGCCCAAGCAGGTCTCCTGCCTCAGCCTCCCCAGTAGCTGGGACTGCCCACAGGCATATGCTACTACGACTGCCTAATTTAAAAAAATTTTTTTAGAGATGAGTTCTTGCTGTATTGTCCTGGCTGGTCTCAAACCCCTGGGCTCAAGCAGTCCTCCTGCTGCAGCCTCCCAAAGTGCTGGGATTATAGGTGTGAGCTACCATACTTGGCCAAAATAAATTCTTTAAAAAATGGTGATCTCATTGAAGTTTAAGGACTTTTTATCAATAACTAAGCTCTTCAATTCATATTTCTCTTTTTCTTTTTTCTTAATATCTTAAAATATTTCCTTCCAGACAGCCACATTAGTAGTGAGGTGCATTCCATTTTTATATTTGGTCTGAATTATTATTGTATTGTATATCTAATGTAACTTGGAGTTAAGGGAGCTGAGTAATTACATTGAAATGGTAAGTGCATTAAAAATGAATTGTAAATTTGTGTGGCCAATTTCATAGTTGATTTTTACCTCAATTTTTTTTTTCTTTTTTTATGAGACGGAATCTCACTCTGTCACCAGGCTGGAGTGCAGTGGCGCGATCTTGGCTCACTGCAACCTCCGACTCCCTGGTTCAAGCGATTCTCATGCCTCAGCCTCCCGAGTAGCTGGGATTACAGGCAGATGCCACCACGCCCAGCTAGTTTTTGTATTTTAGTAGAGACAGTTTCACCATGTTGGCCGGGATGGTCTTGATTTCCTTAACCTCGTGATCTGCCCGCCTTGGCCTCCCAAAGTGCCAGGATTACAAGCGTGAGCCACCATGCCTGGCCGATTTTTCGTTTTTTAATTGTGAAATACATGGTTCATGTCAAAGAATATACAAAACATGTACAATTTAAAAGGTCATTTACAGTGAGCATCTTTGTAACCATTGTGGAGGTTAAAGAATAACACATTTGCCAGTGTCATAGAAGAAGCTCTTGTTTTTAAAAGCTAATGCTAAACTAGTATAGGTTTTCACATACATTTAAGAAATGTTTTCCCTTCTTCCTGGGGAAGGGAAAAATAGACCTCAGTGACGGAGCTGATTTTTGTTAATGGAAGTCCAAAGCCTTTAGCTCGTGATTTCAGGCATCAGTGTGGTTTTTAAGTACCACATTCCTCATGGCAGGAGTAGAAGTTGTGTAGCAAACTGAAGTGCATATGAGTATGGATACCCTGCTGTTATTTAAGGCATTTTAGCCAGCCCAAGAGTTCCACTGATAAGATTCTAATTTTAAAATGTTTCTTAAGTTTTCTGTGGGTATTGAAACTGCTTAAGTAGCTGAATTCAACTTATACTTTAAAAAGTTTTAAAAGAACTTTTCTATTTTAAGTTGCTTTTCTGATTCCCAAGACGAAAAGAATGGTAATCAATGTGGGAGTTAAAAATAATCATTTCTGTTCCTATTAATAGCTTAACTCTGGGTATCATTTATAATAGTCCAATCTCCCCACAGAGACTGCCTAAGGCTAAAGTGTTATGCTGCTTTGGGGTGGGAGCAGTAGGCCAAGTTCAAGTCCCAACTCGGAATTTGTGTGTGTCTCTTTTGAAGGGGGGAAGGGACTCTGGAATATGAATTATCTTCACTTGTTAATCCTGAACATGCTTCTGACTCATGAGTGGCAGCAGTCATGGGAGCAACTCCAGCCTTTCTCAGCAGATGTCACTATTACTGTGTATGTTGAAGTATTTACAAAGGAAAAAAGAAACAAATGACTAATATAGAGTTCGTGTTTATCAGTTTTGCCAGATGTATTTAACATTTTCTTGACTAATACCTTCTTTATATTTAAGGGCTAATATTTTTTAGACTTGAAGTGATTGCTAAATTTGGGATGATATAGCAGCTTCGGATGAAGAATGTTTTGTTTTTGTCCAAGTTTAATTTGAATCACCCTTCTGCTTTCATTGCCATCGTAATTCTCTGGCAACTGAAAGTTAACTTAAATATGAGTCCTTAGTAATAAAACTTTATTCAGGTATTCAGGGTCTTTTTAGAAGATGCTTTGCTTCATAAAATTAGCTTTTTCTCTCAGTACCCCACCCTTTTAAAAATGCAGTTGTTAAAATTAATGTACTTTGTGGTATCCATGTCCTCACTGAAAAACAGTTTCTACTCATTGTAATGAATATTTGATACATATTAACTTTTCATAGGAAATTGAATTAAAAATAAATAGAAAAGGAACTTTTAAATGAGTGTCTTTGTTGTCAGTATTGGAATTAATATAACTTTTCAAAGCCAATAATTTTTATTTATTTGTATTAATTATTCCTGGCTTGAATTAAATTCCGTTGAAAAAATGTTTTGCAGGTTAATGAATCAAAAACTATTTTAAAGCTTTGCGATTTTGGGTCGGCTTCACATGTTGCGGATAATGACATAACACCTTATCTTGTCAGTAGATTTTATCGTGCTCCTGAAATCAGTAAGTTTCTTAATGTTCTTTGACCTGGGCCATCATATGTGGTGGAAACCGCATACTTAATGTCTAAGCACTGTTTTCCATCACACTTCAGCAGCTGCACGAGTTCATTCCTGAGGAAGGGAACCGTAGCAAGTTCATCCTCCTCAGGTGGAATGAAGGTAGTTGTGACAGGAGTCTTGATCATGTCGGGAAAGAGTAGCAAAACAGTTGTGGAAAATCCTCGACTTTAGAAGACTGCTCTTGATTATTCAAGGTCTGATTATCACATTTATGGATTGTATGGGACCTTTGTTTTTTCCTGTTGCCTTGGTTGAGGCTGATTAGCACCTCCACCAAAGGTGAAATGAGAAAAGAGAAGAAATACATATTTTCTTTTGCCCTTTAAGTTCCTCCCCCACACCTCCATTTTTTAAGGTTTTTAAGTTTGAGTCTCTTAAGAATTAGTGGGAAAGAACACAAAACTAATTGTCAAACTAAGGCATTAAGATTGTGATTATAGTCCAAGCTAAGGTAGCCCCTCATTAGTGGAAATAAAAATTAATAGCAGTCAGTTTTCCTTGTCTTCATATATTAAAACTTTGATTTTGTTTTCAGTTATAGGTAAAAGCTATGACTATGGCATAGATATGTGGTCTGTAGGTTGCACCTTATACGAACTCTATACTGGAAAAATTTTATTTCCTGGCAAAACCAATAACCATATGCTGAAGCTTGCGATGGATCTCAAAGGAAAGATGCCAAATAAGGTAAGACATTAGCATGAGCTTCTTTAAGGTCTTAGTTTCTTATAAACTGACAGACTGCTGATACTTGCTCACCACTGGTGAAATATAAAACAACAATTTCAGAAAGGTGGGTAGATGGCTATCATGATTTCTTAGGGTCTTTCCCTTTTCTGGTGTTTCAGTTAGTGGTTCTAATCAGCCGAGAGCTAAGGATAAGAGAACTTTTTCAATGATGGACAGAGAGCAGCAATATTTTGGGAATGCACCTTTATTGGTAAAAGTTTCAAAATCTTTGGAAGATAGAATGGAAAAAGATGTAGATCGAGTTAGGTTAAATATAAGAAAGTGCTTAGTGGTCAGAGAATGAATAGGTGAATATTAGATAACTTTAAGAGGAACTTGATGTTAATTAATTAATTAAAGATTGGAGGTTATTTGAGAAAGGTACCAAGAAAATTTATTTAATATCTTTCTAACTCACCCTTGATACTTCAGCTATAATACTAGTTTCTGTTTAACATGAAGCAAGAATTTAAGCATCTATTAAAGTGTCTGAGGGCCATAACTTAGCTTTTTATTTTATTATTATTTTTGGGTTTTTTGGAGAAGGAGTCTTGCTCTGTTACTCAGGCTGGAGTGCAGTGGGGTGATCCTGGCGCACTGCAGGCTCCGCCTCCCGGGTTCACACTATTCTCCTGCCTCAGCCTCCCGAGTAGCTGGGACTACAGGCACCCACCACCACACCCGGCTAATTTTTTGTATTTTTGGTAGAGATAGGGTTTCACAGTGTTAGCCAGGATGGTCTCGATCTCCTGACCTTGTGATCCGCCTGCCTCAGCCTCCCAAAGTGTATATAGGCCACCGCACCCTGCCATAACTTAGCTTTTTAAGATTTCAGCCTATTTGCTGAATTTCTAAAAGATTTACACGTTTTTCGTAAAGGTCAGAAGCCTGTATCGCTTTTATTTTTTATTTTTTTTTATTTTTGAGACTGGATCTTGCTCTGTGTCCCAGACTGGAGTACAGTTATAGCTCACTGCAGCCTCGAACCAAACCCCTGGGCTCAAGCAATTCTCCTGCCTCAGTCTCCAGTGTAGCTGGGACTACAGGCATGTGCCACCACACGCAGCTAATTTATTTAATAATTTTTTTGTGGAGGTGGAGTTCTGCTGTGTTGACCAGGCTGATTTTTACATATTGTCCAAATTCTATTATGTTGGACTTTTTTTAGAATAAGTTACATAAAAATGAGCTATGTTGGTATTAATTGTAATGAAGTCTGACCTGTATCATATTAGGGCTGTTGGAACGTAATTTATAAAGTGGCATTAGGTTACCTAACTGCCAAGGAGAAAAAAACCTTAGTTCTGTAATATTTTTAGGAACAAATAATTTAAAGTCTTTGTTGACTCTCCAATTTTAAATAGTGAAAGCACAATTTGATGTTATAATTGTTTTAAGTCGCTGCCTGGACAAATATAATTTCATGTTATTAAGTGGTTTTAGGTAGACCATTTGTATTTGCTTTTCCAAAGATTTTAATGAATTCCTGGGATCAAGGGAATCTGAGATCAAACAAACCTACAGAGACTAAATACTTATTTGACTTATTGTATTTTAAATTGTTAGTAGGCCAGACTGTTTCATAATAGTTCAAAACCCAAGTTTTTGTTTTGTTTTGTAGATGATTCGAAAAGGTGTGTTCAAAGATCAGCATTTTGATCAAAATCTCAACTTCATGTACATAGAAGTTGATAAAGTAACAGAGAGGGTAAGTGTTTTAAATGCAGCATTCAGTAGTTATTTTATTGTTAATTAATTGAGTACTAAATCATACTAGGAGCTGGTGAATTTAAAAAAAAAAAAACAAAACACACAAAAGTAAATATTTCCTTTTTGCTGTTGACCAATTCCTAAATAAAACACATTAGGCCATGGAAAAGATGAAGGGATTTTAAAATGTTTTTCTAGCATAATGAATTTGTTTTTATTTTAGGTCATATTTAGGCCCTCGTCACATCTTCTTTGGATTACTTTCTTGGTCTGGCTTCCCATCCAGCTTTCTTACTGCTGCTGAAGTGATGTTTCTGAAAACAAATCTGATCATGTTCCTGTCCCTGCCTAAAAACCTTTGTTGGCTCCCTGTTACCTTTGAAATAATAAAATTTAAGTTCCTCAGAATGACAAATCCAACTTCCTTCGGTTTTGAAACCTCTCTTCAGTGGACTCAGAACCCCCACCCTTCCACATTTGGCCAGAAGGCATGCTGGTTCAGACCTTCCTGCCTTTGCTAACAGACCTCCCTGAGCTTAGTCATTTCCTGTGCTGCCTCACCCCCAACCCCCTAAAAAATTTATCTTCAAGCCTCAGCTGAAATACACATTCTGTATGAGCCTTTCGAAAACTCCCAGATTGAAGTAATGATTTCCTTTTTTTGTCCCATTATTATGTATGTCCCTGTCTTTGCTGGAGCTCTTAATAACACTTCATGGTATCAACTTATTCGCATGTCTGTCACTTACCACTTCAGGGTAGGGAAAGTACAATGCAAACAGCAAATGCTTATTGTTAATTTTCATTGCTAACTTTTGAGTTGACCTTTTTTTTTTTTTTTTTTTTTTTTTGAGACTGAGTCTTGCTCTCTGTCATCCAGGCTGGAGTGCAGTGGCATGATCTTGCCTCACGGCAACCTCTGCCTCCCGGGTTCAAGCAATTCTCATGCCTCAGCCTCCTGAGTAGCTGGAATTACAGTTGTGTGCCACTATGCCTGGCTAATTTTTGTATTTTTAGTAGAGGCAGGTTTTGCCATGTTGCCCAGGCGGTCTCGAATTCCTGGGTTCAAGTGATCCCCCTACCTTGGGCTTCCAAAGTGCTGGGATTGCGTGAACCACCACACCCGGCCCAGAGTTGACGTCAACTTTTTAATTTTTTTGGTTACCTTTTAAAAAGATGTAGAGCATAGAGGAAACCACAGCAAAGTTTTAAATGAATAGACGATGATGATACACAGTCATGCATCGCATAACCACAGCATACACTCACACACACCTAGGTACGTAGTATGGCCTTTTGCTTCCAGACCTGAACCGTAAGTTGGTGGACTGAATACTATAGGCACTTTCATAAGTGGTAAGTGTATGTGTGTATCTAAACATAGAAAAAGGAGAGCAAAAATATGGTATTCCAATCTAAGGGACCACTGTCACATATGCAGTCTGTCATTGTCCAAAATGTTGTTATGCACTATGTATATATTTTTTAATATATGTATATTTTTAATATTTTTTATAGACTGACCCCAAAACAATCTGATTTAAGTTATATATGCTTAGTAACTTATTTAGAGATACGCATTTTAAAAATTATTTTTAGGAGAAAGTTACTGTTATGAGCACCATTAATCCAACTAAGGACCTGTTGGCTGACTTGATTGGGTGCCAGAGACTTCCTGAAGACCAACGTAAGAAAGTACACCAGCTAAAGGACTTGTTGGACCAGATTCTGATGTTGGACCCAGCTAAACGAATTAGCATCAACCAGGCCCTACAGCATGCCTTCATCCAGGAAAAAATTTAAACAAGATGAAGAAACTCCAAGGGTTTGAGTAAATACAAAGACTGAAGAAATTTCACAGCAGTTTATTAATGTATATAAACTTATAAATATTTCTCCAGCAAATTTGAGGAAGCATGATATATTTGAATTAACACCAAGGGTGATATTTCTTTTAGAAATGTTAGTTAATCTGTTTTGTGTCTTACGTGAAATTTCACTGTAGAACTGTTTTAAATTGCCAAGACTGCACAAAATTACAGTGCTAATGTATATGGTTGCAGTTCACATAAAGACAAAAGCATCTGTTATAAAATGAGTAGTAATATTGGGTGGTTGATTTGTTTTTAGCAGACTTGGCTTCATTTTGGTCTTGAGATAAAATGGCCAGCATAAATGCTGTTTATATTCACGTTTTCCTAGGTGTGTGTGTGCAGGCCACAGCAGCATGCCCTTGGTGTAGTCAGTGCCGAAAGGGGTCTGTTCCTTCTTGAGCCTGCCTGCAGGGATGGTCTCCTTTTAAAGCAGGTTGTGTGCAGCATTCAGTACACTGAAGGTAAGCTAAACCATCAACATCTCTGGTGTTTTAAGATGTTATTTTATTGGAACAACTGACAAATGAGGGATGTTAGCTTTGTGGCAGAATTCCCTGCATGTGTGATAACTGATCTTGTTTTATTTTTTGGCATTGCAACTGTGGCATAGTTACAATTTCTGTTTGTTCATCACATTTAAAATTGGAAGAGAACGCGCTTGATGGATAGAGCGCCTTCAGTGTACTGTTTCTTATTAACTTTACTTTTTTAAAATCAACTTGCTATAGACTTTATATACATTTTGTTAAATATAGTTCCTAGTGACATAGAAACAATGCGTAGTTTTCATTTACTAATTACAGATGTTGAGGCCTAATTCTGAAAGTCCTCATATTTAAAGGCTAGATAGACAACGTAATGAAATTTTTAACTATTTGTATGTCATTTTGAAAGTGTACTGCTTTATGGTAAAAGTGTTTTTCATTTGTTCATTGTTTTCATTATTTGTGATCATGTTGTCTTTCAATACAGGCATAAACCTTCCACTCTTGAACAAAGCAGCTGCTTTTTAAAAGCGGTAATTGCTTCTTTACCTTTTATTTCTTTTGTAAATGAAACTTTTCTTTAAGAATGTGACTTTAAAGTGTTGTCTATTGCATAAAACAGTTGACACTCACTTATTGTAAAGTGAAGATTGTTCTACTGCATGTGAAGTGGACCATGCAGATTTCTGTATGTTCTCAGTATGCATCACTAGATAATAAAGTCTTTTGTGAACAAGGCATTTGTAGCCATTTTTAAAAGTTTTTGTCTTCAGTGCTGGTAAGTCAGGTAAACCATAAATAGTTATTAAAAGCAACCTTTTGTTTTTTTCCTGAAAGTTTTTAATTGAAAGTATTATTAGTTAAAGATGTAAACCTAGCCAAAATTATCAGTTTATTAATAATTAGGATCCTAATTATTTCAAAAAATCCTACAAATATTGTCAGCTTTCAGTGTAGTGAGATTATTCCTGTAGGTTATGGGGTATAATTCAGGATTTAACTAATGTTTCTGCTATTTTCTCACTTTTCCTTTTGATGGTGCGGAAAGAGAAAAAGGAAAACGGGGCACAGGCCATTCAACGCCTTCTCCAAGGGGTCTGATTTGCTGAGACACCAGCTTCACCTTCTTAACAAGGTTATTTCTGACAGCATGTGTAGATAAACATTTAGCAACAATTTAAGACAAAATCGTGTAAATCAACTTGGTTTTGCAACACAAAGGAATTTGTATTATTAACATGGTAGAAGAGAATTTTTCAGAAATATATGTAATCTTTTCTGTTTGGGGGGTAAAATTATTGCTTGTCTCCCTGAGGAATATGGAAAATAATCAGATTTTAGGGGTATAAATAATATTTTTAAATTGTAAATGGGATTTTTTTATTCACCCAGGCACCTAATTACAACAAGCATGCACATTTTGGTGCATTCAAGAATGGAAAATCAGAATAGCAGCATTCTTCTGGTGGGTTTTGCTCCATTTAAAGACATGAAATGAACTACAGCCAGGAAGGTGATAGATGATATAATAAGCCACCTCTGAACCTACACCCCGTCTCTTCACGGTTTAGACTTACTAAAATAAATGCAAGGTGATTTTCATCTTCAGGTAGAGTGAAGCCTTTTAAATAAGGCGTCACAGGTGCAGCTATTCTACCTTAATGAAACGGGTAGTGATTTTCCCACCATTATTTATTTTGGTGATAATATGCTGCATATTCAAGTCTTTTGTAGTTATTTTCACCCAAAGTAGTTGACAATTTGATGCTTCTGGTGATGTTTATGGCTTCATTTTATATAATTTTTTAAGTAAGTTCCACTAGAAACAGTTCATCTTATACCTTCAAAACTATTACCTGTTCTTTAAAAACGAAGTTGCTTGTTACTTGTTCTTTGTGTTTTAGGTGCAGCTCAGTGGAAGATGATGACAACCAGAAGACATGAGCTAAGGTTTCTGTCCTATAAAAGATTTATTAAAAAACAATCCTTCATTTAGTTTTTGTCTAATTTTTTAGTTTTCAGCATTATGATTTGGGTTTTATTGGTGTTTGGTATTTAGAATAGTAGTGCTATTGTGGTGTTCATCTGTAAAGTGCTTGTTTTATCATACTTCCTGCCTCTCCCCCTCCCCCAGTTTCTTCTTCCCTAAAATAAAAATAGTGGTCAACTTTAGTAATGTAAAAGGCTCTTGGATGCTGAGATTCCACATTAACACATGGTTGTCAAAATTGGATCTTAAGGATCTTAGAAAAACAGCAACCACCAGAATAGCATATATCTAAAAGTAGTCTTCAGCTTTAGGCAGATGCAAAAGAATAGAAACTGGAATATTAAGAATACTGTTCAACTCCTTTAGTATCTATTCCCCAACTTACCCTTTAGGAACCTCATTATTAACCAGTGTTCCAGTCTTAAAATAGACAAAATACTCAGAGCCATTGGTTTTATTTATTTTTTTTTTAAGAGAAATGAAGATGATACTGTGGGTTTTTTATGGCCCAGTGTAGCATATCTAGACTACCTATTTGAAAGGAACCCTATAAACTGTCTTATGTTCGTATACATGATTTTCTTACACTCTGTAATTTGGCTGAGGTGCAATTTGGAACTTTGCAAGACCTACTAGATTGAATTTCTTTAGTGAATGCTCCTTAATAAATTTGCATTCATCTTTTAGAGTAGCTGTATAGTTTTCAAATGCTATCTGCCATAAAGTTTTTGCCATATTATACTTTATGGCAAACATGGTATCAAGTGATTGTCAGACTTGAGGACTCATAAAAGTCTTAGGTATGGACTACTATTCAAAGATGCTACAGTTTTTTCTAGGGTTGGGAGAATAGTTGAGATCTAGAAAGCATAGACATTTTTTACACTCTGGATAGACTTTATTCTTGAAGGTCATCAGAAATGAGGTTGGAATTTCGAGGTTTTGAGCAGGGGGAGCATCTTATATTCACCCTTAAATTGTTATTAATGCATCCCGTTTTCTTCATTCCCCAATAGCTATCTCATTTCACTGTCTCAAAATTTTGTTTTAAAATAATAGAAATGTTTTGCCATTATTAAGTACCACTTTATTCCTAACAAAAATAAGTACTCAGGACTTTTTTTCAATATGAAATATTTATGTAATGTTTTATGGTATGTGGTAGAGGAAGTGAAATGTAATGTTCTCAGTTTTGTTCCATATTTGCATTCCTTTTATGCTTTACCTGTATTTTATCATTTGTAAGCAGAACTCTAGCTATATGGATAGAAATGAAATCTCTGAGATGAAACAAAGGAATCACACATGATAAAATTTAGGCAAATTAGTTAAGAAATGGCCCTTTTGAATGTTGAAGATAGGAAAGCAGCCATATATTCAAATGTAATTTTCCTCCTTTAGTTATAATGACATCTTTTCCAATTGGGCTTCATAAATGTGTTTCTTTCTTAATAGTATCCTATTTCCAGCATATATTCAACATGAATTTTATCATTCTCCTCCTAATGGAATGTCTTCCTTATAGAAATGTTCATGACAAATTCATTTGTTTTTTACATGTCAATAATGTATGCTAAATTAAAATGTTTTCCAGTTATTCTGATAGATGTCATTATGGCATCCTTAATTTTTCTTCTCCTTCTGTATATAGGGGAAGGGACTGTTCTGAAGAACCTTTCCATTTAGTGATCAAGATATGGAAGCTGATTTCTGAAAATGCTCAGTGTATATTCTAATTATTTGTGGTACCATTTGAACTGTAACTTGCATTTTAGCAGTGCATGTTTCTAATTGACTTACTGGGAAACTGAATAAAATATGCCTCTTATCATATTGTCTCCTGGTTTTTTTCTTTGCTTGAGTTCAGATTTTCCTCACAAACATCAAAACATTTTCAGAGCATTAGGTGCAGTGTACACCAAAGGGTGTGTTATATTCATGTTCCTGTTACATACATTTCTGCTTTGGTTTTCCTAGTAATGGAAACATAGATAAGTAATGAGCCAACTCCCTTTTTTATAACGATAAACAAATTGGTTCATTGCCCATATGATAGCTTGACAAATCTTGGGCTCTTATCCTCCGTCTACCTACTCTTTATTTTCTTCTTTGAAGGAACTGTTTTCGGCTTTTCAAAATAGTGAGTAAAATAAGACAGTGTAGTTTGTGAATCTTAGTGCATGCAAAGCAGGATTGGAGGAAGGCAGTCAGAATGACCTTGTAGAATGCACTCACCCACCCACCCTGTCGGAGCTAACCATCACAGAATGGCAGGTAGAAGCTAGTCTGGTTGAATCCGGGCTAAGAAATGGTCAGATGGCACTGGCTCTGGATAGTCTTCATGTAAAGGCCCCAGTTATAATTTTCCTGGACTGCATAACCATCTAAAGTGGCTATGAGGTTATCATATCTGATATATTTTAGGGAAAATAGTGTGCAGGATGTATTGGTTGAGGACCTTTCACACATACTTTCTTTTTTTCTTTTTTTTTTTGAGATGGAGTCTGTTGCCCAGGCTGGACTGCAGTAGCATGATTTCGGCGCACTGCAACTTCCGCCTCTTGGCTTCAAGTGATCTCCTGCCTCAGCCTCCCAAATAGCTGGGATTACAGGTGCCTGCCCCCACGCCCCGTTAATTTTTGTATTTTTAGTAGAGACAGGGTTTCACCATGTCGGCCAGGCTGGTCTTGAACTCCTGACCTCAGGTGATCCACCTGCCTCAGCCTCCCAAAGTGCTGGGATTACAGGCGTGAGCCACCACACTCGGCCACACATACTTTAATTAGAAAGATTCAACCTCATGAAGATCCTGTGAGCTGAGAACCATCAATGACTGGAGAGCTAAACATGGGAATTTATGAGCAAACCAAGTCTAAGTTTTCCTGAACAGAATTTACATGTGTGTTATAAACTGCCAAATGTTTTCTTCTTCAAAGATAATAGTGGACGTTGACTTCCACCAAGTATGAAAAATAGCCAAATATTTTGTATTCATGTCTCCAGTTTTGTCCACTACATACGTGGACAAGTGGGTCCAACTTCACCTGTTGGAACCAGGTATTTTTCCCCCGTCAGTCTACAGAATAAAGGAGATGATACATCTCTAATCCCTACAAAACTTGCACTTCTGGTCCCAGTCCCATCTCCATGCCCATTCCCACTGCTAGTCTCACTGGAAGGGTTTGTATCTGTTGCACCATACCATTTCCGTGTGCCTTGCCACATGCCTTGCAAGAAACAGGACGTTGTTAGGAATTACCGTTCCTGCACCTAACTAATGCTAAGGACGTCCCTTCTCATGATGGTCTGCCCTCCTGTGTCATTCTTTCTTCCCTAATTATTTTGTGAATACTTGTATATGCCAGGCACTTTCGCTGCTAGTCGTTTAACCCTCACATGATTATTACATGAGATACCCACTTTACACATAAGAAAAATGAAGCGAGAGAGGTTAAGGAAACTGCTGAAGGTGTTAGAGGTGTTCAGTGGCAAGAGTCGGTTTGAATTTAGACAGCCTGGAGACAGAGCTAGTGCTGGTAACCACTATGTCATGCATGACAATTGGTAGTCAAGTACTACCTGCCAGGATACAGTAGCCAGCAAAACAGGCATGTCCTTTCTGAAGGTTTTACAAATACAAATTACATCATGACCCTCGGGGTGAGGGGAAGAATCCAGGTTGCTAAGGAAAGTAGAAATGAGAATGGAAACAGCGGGCTTGTCGAAAAGGTTCAGTATACAAGTTAGAAGGAATTGTAAGAATTAAAGATGGTTTGTGGGAAACGGGTCATTGAGAGTTGGAATTTAGTGAAAATGTAAGTCTACTTTGGCATATACTTTTATGAGAGGGATATTATACCACTTTGGATTAATGAGACTGATTGGGATACATACAGGTAAAATTTCATTATGCAATTGTTTGTTTTCTATTGCTGTGCTATTTGATTCTAGAAAATTCTTTGAAATTAAACTAAAAACTAAGCATGCTCTCTGTGACCCCTGCCTCTAAGAAAACTTTGAGCCTTAAGCTACTAAAGCTGGAAAAGCTACAGTTGTTCTCTTCAGCATTTATTTGAATGATCCATTAATTCACTCATCCCTAACTCAAATATTCCATCTCATTTGGAGGGATGATACCCAAAGATTTAGTGGCTGTCTTTGTATGTGGGGTTATGGGGGGAGAGGCCTTTTTTTTTTGCCTTTTTTTTTTTTTTCTTAGACGGAGTCTTGTTCTGTCGCCCAGGCGGTGGCTGTGGGCGATGTCTGCTCACTGCAACCTCCACCTCCCAGGTTCAAGCAATTCTGTCTCAGCCTCCCAAGTAGCTGGGATGACAGGTACCTGCCACCACGCCTGGCTAATTTTTGTATTTTTAGTAGAGACAGGGTTTCACCATCTTGGCCAGGCTGGTCTTGAACTCCTGACCTCATGATCCACCCACCTCAGCCTCCCAAAGTGCTGGGATTACAGGTGTGAGCTGCCGTGCCCAGCTGCCTTTTACTTTTCATTTGGTACCTTTGGGTAATGGTTGAAGTTTTAATCGTGTATTTTTTAAAGTTTTAGAAAAATTAATTTTAATTCACCAACCATCCACTTAAAACCCAAACACAGTATATCCCCAAATATCTGAACCCCTGATTTATGTATGTTACATCAATCCTTTCATCACATCTTTCAAAGTATGATCCAAGAACCACCTGCATTAAAATCACCTAGAATGTTTGTTTATAGTGTGTGTCCATGGGTCCCACTTCCAAAGACTGTGTTTCAGAGGGCCTGCAATAGAAGCTAGGACTCTATTTTGTTTCCTTGATTCTTAGGGGCAGTAAGTTTGTCAGTCATGTAGTTTTCCTTTTTCACTAGTTAATGAGTTATGTGTTGGCTGAATGAATTTCAACTAACCAGCCTTAAGACTTCCAGCAGTGCAGAGCCTGGAAAAAATTCTAGTAACATGACATTTTGGCTGCTCTGTGGACAGTGATCTTACCCATTTTTTTCTTCAACATTTAAAAAATACTGGGTCTGAGTGGAAGAGGGTTATTTCATGCCTAAACCTGTAGTTGGGCCCCAAAGAGAACAATCTTTCATGTATATGACAAAGAAAGGCCGGGGACATAGAAAATTTCTAAGGATTTGGGAGGAGCTAGGGGGATCTAGAGGATCTTGTACATTAATAGAACAACAACTTCTTTAGCTTTTAAGGGCTAAGTAAATGCCCAAAGGATAGGTCAAAATGATAGATCTGTGGAGATGAGGGCACAGGAAAAAAAAAAAAAATGATACCAGAGTGGGAAAGACCTTTTAAAAAATCAACTCATGACTACATAACAAGAACTATAGCTGCAATAAGTCAATTATACCATTTATTGATGGAATGATGCTGGAAAACAATCACTGAAAAAACAATAGCCTTTTGAATAGAATAGTCTACTAAGTGAACCATTTATTTGAAACACAACATGCAAATATGTCAGTATAGAAGCCTGTGGGTTTATATATAGACATCTCAGCAGTGCTCTTCACAAGTTCCACTCCATATCACATCAAGCAACCGTTTGGTGATTTTGGGGGATTGTTAACAGTACCTGTGTCTTGGAATAATTAACTATATCTTAGATGGGCTTCTTAGAATAGATCTGTTCACACTGAGATGTGTGAAAGAAAAGAGTTATTTTTGTTCAATGGGTGAGCAGCACTTATCCTTAGCAATAAGGGAAGGTGACAAACAGTTTAGCTTCTGAATAGAGAACGGTCTATTCAACACTGTATTTTGTCGGTAAAGTTTCTTTTTGGTCCCAAAGTTTCTCTTCGGTGCCTTAATTTCTTCCTTCTGATTTTCGGGAAAAGACAGAGGTATAGGTGAAACTGGCATTAGAGACCTCGATGGCAGACATCTTGTGGAGACCATTTTAAGCAGTGATTGAGTTGTTTGGCCAGTAGTAGGCTTGGATGAAAGTTCTTGGCATGGATTTAAAATATAACTTTTGGGATTCTTATAAGTTTCAGTCAATTGTTTTGTGGTGGAAGAACTTTTTAGAGGCGGTGGTCTAGTATTCCATTTATATTTGCCAGCATTGCTCCAATTCCATTTTAAAGCATTTTGCTCAAGTTTGCAAGAACCAGAGTTGTTTTTACTTCTTTCTTGACTTTTATCTACACAAGGTATCTGAAGACTCAAAGAGTCACAAAGTTTTAGCTGTCTCGCTTTTGGTGTAGCTTTGGAGGAAGAGGGTCGTTCAGTAACTGCTGGAGTACAGAAAGTCGCTGGTAGTCTTGGCCTCTCTTTCTGAATAGTCATATGTTGTAATCGTTCTAGTTCCAGTAAACGAGTTATCAAGTGTTCAATAGAGCTTTCTGCAGGTTCCACTGTTGCTTTCCAATTGTCAGATTTGGAGAGGGCTAAATTGTGCAAGTCTAGAGTACGGAAAGCAGGAGGGAGAAAATCAGGATATGGAAATACTTCATTTGGCTCCTCGGTGAAAGGTTCCTCAACACTTTTTATTGTTTCTGGCTTCAAGTTCAGGTCCACCTTTTTAAAAGAGCTAAGTAAAGTATCATTTGCTTTCTCATTTTCTGATAAGTCACTTTCATCTGTTAAATTTTCTTCCACACTGCTGCTTCCGTGTTTCAAATTCCAATTTGCAGCAGGTAACGTTTCACCATCGTTGTTTTCTATAGTTGAACATGAACTAAATTGAATCTCATTTCTGTTCTTGAAAAAGTCTCCATCAGCATGGGGCCAGCAGAGACCTAGTGGCACCGGCAGTCCCGGGTAAGGACCAACCTGCTCATCAGCTGAAGTGCTTGTGAATGGGTGGCTCAGAGTGAAGACCCTGATAGGATTACTGGTTACATTAAAGCCAGTTTCCACTGAAGATTTTTTGAATTCCCTTTAAAAAATAATTCAATGAATGGTTTATTGACTAGAATTAAAATGCTATGAAAATGATAAGGTTAAGTACCCTTTATCAAAGGCTGGTTAATGTGTAGCTCCCAATGGCATATGTGGATCTAGCTACCTGTAACAGAAATATGTTAGTTTCCAAAAATGCTCTAATATACAACTACATAAATTTTTTAAAATATAGATTAAAATATTAACTAGGCATCCCTTTGTGCAAGCACAGGTGACTAGATTATGACACCTAAAATGGCTAACTGTGGCTGTGGATAGACAATAGGTTAAAGGTGGATAACTATATGTTTGCCGATAGTGTACATGCGATTCTTAGGTTTGAAAATGAGGATATCTAACTCAAACTGAAATTAAAATGAAATGTTTATTGATCCAGAATTAGATAAAAGGAAACTCAAAGAATGTAATTATGTTACTTTAAAAAGCCTTCTATGTTAGCCACTGTGGTTTGTAAAAATTACTGTAACAAAAAAGGAAGCGAACAATGTCTATCAAAAATTATCCCAGATATAGTCCCTAGTAATTTCCATGTAATGATGCTCTTCTATTTGAGGAGTAATTCTAGGTATTATGGTAAAATGAAAACTACAAAAAAGCCATAGAATACTGAGTTTCTAGTTAGTTTTTATTTTTTAAAGATAACTAGAAATACTGAGATTGAAAGATTTGATGCATTAGTTGACATATAGGCTTGATATCCTCTTGCTTCTTTTTAAGCCAGTTGACATTAAAGATAACAAAATAATCCTGAAAAGTTTTGAAAAATACTTTCGAGGCCAGGTGCAGTAGCTCACACCTGTAATCCCAACACTTTGGGAGGCCAAGGCAGGCAGATTGCTTGCACCTGGGATTCTGAGACCAGGCTGAGCAACACGGCAAAATTCATCTCTACAAAAAATGAGCTGGGCATGGAGGCACGCGCCTGTAGTCCCTGCTCCTCCAGAGGCTGAGCTGGGAAGACCGCTTCAGCCTCAGAGGTGGAGGCTGCAGTAAACCACGACTGCACCACTACACCCCAGCCTGGGTGACAGAATGAGGCCCTGTTGCAAAAAAAAAAGAAAAAGAAAAAGAAAAAATACTCATTTAGCTAAATACTAGGTATACTGCCTTGCCTTTGAAAAACCACAGGAAAATCACTTTAAATCTACAAGTGTTAATAGACACGTACATGTAGTATGAAGAGTGTGAAATCCGGAAGGGGAGGGCCTAGGTTTGAACCCCTTTGCTACCAGTGAGTGAGCAAAATGGAAATGATAATACCTACCTTGGAGGTAGTCTGAGAAGCAAGAGAATTTATATGAATGTGCTGTGCAAAATGTTAAACACTAAGATATTACTTTTATTCTTTTTACTTGTTGATGGTATATTGAGGAGAAAAATCTTTCATTGATACCAAACCTCCATTTCTGCAACATTATTAAACCTATCCAGTATTAATAGCAAATGCCCGTCAAACACATTGTTCTGTTCAGTCCTCACGACCTCATGAGATAGGCACTTTTATTTTCCACCTTGAACAGATAAGGAAGCGGGGGTGTAGAGTGGCTAAGGTCACACATCTAGGAAGTGGGAGAGCTGGAAGTGACTCCACGTGGTGGACTCCCATGCCCCTGGTCCTAACCACTGCATTCTACTGCCTCCATTTGTTCACTCCTCTGCTACTGTGGTAAAATTCAATTCACTTCGTTTGACCGCTTATCTTGAAATACGTTTTCCCAGCTGAGGTTTTTTCTCATAAAAATAGCCTTTTTTATCCCCATCAGCACCAACATTGCTTTAGGTCATCAGTCACCACAACTGCCATAGAACTTGATTTCCCCATTGACTTTTAACATAGAGTGAACTTCACCCCAGGCCTCACAGAGGTAAAACCCTCTGACTAGGACATGGCTGATAGCACGCGAACCACTCTCCTGCTAAACTACACAGAAGAGCCCTGAAACTCAGGGCCGTGAGCGAAGACGCTGTGTGAAGTGCCGCAAAGCAGTCCTCAGTAAGCGTTCATTTCCAGATACTAGTGACCTGGCTTTCTGAGAAGCCTTCTAGCTAGTCCTAATGCAAGGCAAAGTTTAAGAATCAAAAAATAAGAATTAAAAGTCAGGAGCCAGGCACGGTGGCTCATGCCTGTAATCCCGGCACTTTGGGAGGCCGAGGTGGGTGAATCACGAGGTCAGGAGTTCAAGACCAGCCTGGCCAAGGTGGTAAAACCCCGTCTCTACTAAAAATACAAAAATTAGACAGGCGTGGTGGTGGGCACCTGTAATCCTAGCTACTTGGGAGGCTGAGGCAGAGAATTGCTTGAACCTGGAAGGCGGAGGTTGCAGTGAGCTGAGATCGTGCCATTGCACTCCAGCCTGGGCAACAAGAGCGAAACTTTGTCTAAAAAAAAAAATTAAAAAAATAAAAAAGATTTAAAACTCAGGTAAGGTTGGCTGCAGCAAACCACCATACCTATGTAACAAACCTGCAAGTTCTGCACATGTATCCCAGAACTTAAAAAAGTATAATAATAAATTAAAAAGCAGCCTGGCGTGGTGGCTCACACCTGTAATCCCAGAACTTTGGGAGGCCAAGGTGGGTGGATCACCTGAGGTCGGGAGTTCGAGACCAGCCTGACTACATGGAGAAACCCCGTCTCTACTAAAAATACAAAATTAGCTGGGCATGGTGGCCCATGCCTGAAATCCCAGTTACTCAGGAGGCTGAGGAAAGAGAATCACTTGAACCCAGGAGGCAGAGGTTGCGATGAGCCGAGATCATACCTTTGCATTCCAGCCTGGGCAACAAGAGTGAAACTCCATCTCAAAAAAAAAAAAACAAAAAAACAAAACAAAAACCTCAGGTAAGGTCTGAGAAGCGATATACTGTAATGTCTATGAGCCTGAGCCAGGTTACTTTCATATCCTGGTTCCATCTTTCTTTTTTTTTTTTTTTTTTGAGACGGAGTCTCGCTCTATCGCCCAGGCTGGAGTGCAGTGGCGCTATCTCGGCTCACTGCAAGCTCTGCCTCCCGGGTTTACGCCATTCTCCTGCCTCAGCCTCCCGAGTAGCTGGGACTACAGGCGCCCGCCACCTCGCCCGGCTAATTTTTTTGTATTTTTAGTAGAGACGGGGTTTCATTGTGTTAGCCAGGATGGTCTCGATCTCCTGACCTCGTGATCCGCCCGTCTCGGCCTCCCAAAGTGCTGGGATTACAGGCTTGAGCCACCGCGCCCGGCCTCCACCTTTCATTAATATTGTGCGACTCTGAGCAAGTTACTTGTCACGATGCCTCAAGCGTCCTCAACTGTAAAACAGGGATGATGATAACTGCCTTCCTTACGTGGTCAGCTGTGAGTTACATGAACTACTACATACAAGGAATTAACATAGTCCCTGGAATGCAATACTACTTTCCTATTACAGTTCCTGTTGCTTTCAACGGGAAGCCCATACTTTATCCATCTAAAATCTTCATTGTCAGAACATAGTAAAACTCTTGATTCCCACCTATTCTAATTTGTCTGGTGGTATTTGCAGCCACTTCCTGTTTTAGGGTGGATTTCTATCATTGCCCACTATTCCCACAGAATACTATTTTCTTCTGGTGGTTCATGGTCCTTGTATTCCAAGTAGTTATCTCATGTGTATTTTAAATTTATTTCAGTAATTTAGGGTGTTACAAAATAACTATTCGCTTACCTCTTCTCTATGGTACTTCCTTCATTAAGAGCACAATTCCATAATTGAAAGATCCCTTGTTTACTATTCTGATGACAGAAAAATAATGGGAAATCGTTTAGTAGCTGCATATATTTTTAAAATGTAATATTTTAAGGGTATGATGAATCAAATCCCACCTGTGTACTTTTTTGAGTATGTGCCGACAAATTAGGTTCTGGCATCGGCTGCTCCACTGGAATTTCCAAATAGTTCTATAAGGCAGCAGAAGACTTTTAAACATAATATATCTCTGTTCCCTATTCTTGTTCTAACAATGTACAGCTCTTGTTCTAATCAAGGAATACATGGTAAAATTGAATGATACTTTGTTTATATATAAAGAAATATTTTGTTTTTACTGATTTCAGCAAAAATTAGTATAACCTATTTATTACAAATACCAACTAAACTGTTAATAAGACTTGAATATCATTAAGATTGTCTTTATTTTGCAGTTAAATGTTTTATGTTCTGATCAAAAAGGATAAACAAAAAGATTAATTTTCCACTACTTCAGAACAAGATATTGGTCATTTCAACTACTTCAAGACTTTGTGTTTTTGTTGCTGAGACAGGGTCTCCTTCTGTCACCCAGGCTGGAGTACAGGGGCACAATCTTGGCTCACTGAAACCTCCATTTCCTGGGCTCAAGCGATCCTCCTGCTGAGCTCAGCCTCTCGAGTAGCTGGGACTACACGCATGTGCCACCATGCTCGGCTAATTTTTTTTTTTGGTAGAGATGGGGTTTCACCATATTGCCCAGGCTGGTCTCAAACTCCTGACCTCAAGTGATCCACTTGCCTCAGCCTCCCAAAGTGCTGGGATTACAGACGTGAGCCACTGCACCCAGCCTGCTTCAAGACATTTTAAAGGACAGGACTACTTCCTTTTTGACAATAGCTAAAAAAGACGATACTCAATTTTCATTTATAGTATTGTTATACTGAAAAATACTTAATATGACAAAATATTAATGTAATAAACAATTTGAAACTCTGTAAAATATTTGACTTTGACTTGTGTGAAGAACTCTACAGAAATGAAATTTAAAGTTTAACTTTCAGGAAGGAAATTTTTTTTAAAGAACATATTTATAATTTTAAAATAGTATGTTTTATGAATACTTTAAAACCAAACATTTATCCTTACCTTGTTAATTTTGCCTGAAATGTGTATAAAAAATGACAATTAATAGTTACATAAAACTGATTATATTCAAAACAAACCCCCTTTTAATATGAGTGATTCTTTCAGTATAAGTATATACATCTACGATTTCTTACCACCTGCTGCTCTATCCCTTCCAGCTGGGAGGATTTTGTTTTCAGGAACAGGCACTTCTGAATCCAAATTCCAGTGAGATAAGTTCTAAAACAATATTTGTTTTAGGATAAACTTAACATTAAGAAAACATAAAAACCTCAATCATGTCACACGTTCTTTGGGTAAAGTATGACAAAAGGCACAAAGTTTCGTGACTCTCACCCCTCATTATAAAGAACTTCTCAGCATCTTTGAGGAGAAAGCAATTTTCTCTTAACCAAGCCCTTATCAGCTTGATAACACCTATTGTTGAGGAATTAGAAAGGCTTTTACAATAATTTGTGGTTTCATTCACATTTTGTTAAAAATAAAAACACACAGGTTTTCAAAATTGATTTTTAAAATGGAATAAAATGTCCTGTTCAGTGTGTCTCTGGGACACAATTGTGCATTAATCAAACTTTCTATATCTGAGTATCAGATCTAAAAGCCTATAAAAAGCTGGGTCTGGTGGCTCATGCCTGTAATCCCAGCACTTTGGGAGGCCGGGGCAGGTCAGGATCACCTGAGGTCTGGAGTTCGAGACCAGCCTGGCCAACATGGTGAAACCCTGTCTCCAATAAAAATACAAAAATCAGCCGGGTGTGGTGGCACACACCTGTAATCCCAGCTATTTGGGAGGCTGAGGCAGGAGAATCGCTTGAACCCAGGAGGTGGAAGTTGCGGTGAGCTGCAATCATACCACTGCCCTCCAGCCTGGGCCATAGAGTGAGACTGTCTCAAAATAAATAAATAAATAAACAAATAAAATTTAAAAAATGAAAGCATATAAAAATCTTTCCATCAACCACAGGAAGTCTGTAACCCTCACATTATATTCAACACTAACCAGCCCACTACTCATTCTGGCTTCCAGATGTGGAGAAACACTTATGAAATATTCAAAAGAAAGCCAAAAATCAAAAGGGAAATGTACTAACAACAGAGTATTTATGTTCCAGACAAGGTGCAGAGCACTACGGAGGAAAATGTGGCAGGTGTGTACAAGACTGTAACAATTTATTCTGGAAAACAGAAAGTGAAGAGGTGATTAGTTTATAAGAAAGTAAATTTTTAGGAATGAACCCAATTGTTTTCTGTCTCAAAAAAGTATTGTAAATGAAACTCTAAGCAAATGAAATGTTAGGTATTATTAGATACAATCTCTTCATTAAGGAGGAACAGAGAGAAATAAGCTTCAAAACAGCATGAGGATTTAATTTATCCACAAAGAGATATCTCCTGATGGGAAGGGTAGTTGAACATTGGAAGGGAGGCTGCAGATTATCTTTATCTACAGATTTATGAAAAATATAATACAACTAATACTCTGCTCTCTGGCATGATATGTACAAGGGCTAATCTCTACATGAGAATCATCACCTGGGGAGGTTTTTAAAAATAATTGTTGAGAAAAAAAAAATCCTGATTTTAAAGAATGACGGTGAGGGCCGGGCGCGGTGGCTCAAGCCCGTAATCCCAGCATTTTGGGAGGCCGAGGCGGGCAGATCACCTCAAGTCAGGAGTTCTAGACCAGCCTGGCCAACTTGGTGAAACCCCATCTCTACTAAAAATACAAAAATTAGCTGGGTGTGGTGGCGGGCGCCTGTAATCCCAGCTACTGGGGGGCTGAGGGGAGAATCGCTTGAACCCGAGAGGCAGAAGTTGCAGTGAGCTGCGATAGTGCCACTGCACTCCAGCCTGGGTGACAGAGTGAGACTCCATCTCCAAAAATGGAAAAAAAAAAGAATGAGGGTGATGCCCAGTTATTTGTATTTAAAAGATCCTTTTGTAGTTCACAGCATGATGACTGGGTTTTTACGTTCATGTGTGAGATGTGCCCCTTCAAACCTTTTTACGATATCTGGTGGATTTTTAAGCTTTTTTCAGCTATATAAATCCTGGTACTCTTGTATGAAATGAACATGTGAAAGAAACATCCTCAGTTGATGAAACTGTGTGTTGCAATTATAAAATAAAATGAATGTAACCAGGCCAGGCATGGGTAGGTCACACCTGTAATCCCAGCACTTTGGGCAGCCAAGGCGGGTGGATCACTTGAGGTCAGGAGTTCCAGACCAGCCTGGCCAACATGTGTCTACTGAAAATATAAAAACTAGCCGGCGTGGTGGCACATGCGTGTAATCCCAGCTACTCAGGAGGCCGAGGCAGGAGAATCGCTTGAACCTGGGAGATGGAGGCTGCAGTGAGCCGAGATCCTGCCACAGCACCGCAGCCTGGGAGACAGAGGAAGACTGCCTTGTCTCCAAAACAAACAAACAAAAACCAAAAACAACAAAAAAAATTAACATAACCAAATTGATCAACTGGTAAAGAAGGCTCATTAACTAAACATGAAGTCTGACAGTGTGCAAATTTCTTAAGAGTTGGGACTTGATTATGCTTTGTGATATCCCACCTGCCTTACCAATATTTTTCACAAAGGGCGTGTGTGTGAAAACAAAGGAAGTGAGCACTGCCTGGTGGATAACAAGGTAGCACCTTTAAATGAAGCAAAATTGCAACTTGAAATGTTTGGCATTTGGAGAAGAGCTGGCTAATTTTTCCTTTGTTAAAAGAAATAGAAAATTTCCATTTGCCGTTCCAAACGTGCCAAAAGGAAAACACAGGATAAACTGCCCACGATGCAAAAGCAGCAAGGACATCACTGCAAGAAAACTCCAAGGGAGTTGTCTTAGCAACAGGAGCCGCTGCCCAAACACTCAAGTTCAACAGCGCCTGCCATACCTCCTGAGAGACGTTTGACACACGTAGGCTGTTACCACAGGTCTCATTTCTTCTCCCCATTTTGTTGCAGCTGCTGCTCTGTTTCCTTAAAATCCTATACAGATTGTGGGACAGGCACATGTATGAGTAAGGGTCAACATTTATAAAAAAGAAGAAGTGTGAGTTTGATTTCCCATCTAAAGGAGGTAAGAGAATGCTTAGAAAGCAGAAGAGAGGGGCTAGGCGAGCAGGGTGAGGGTGACAGTACCAAACCAACCAAAAACAAGGGGCAAGCCTGACTCAAAAGGAGCACAGACAACAGCAAACTAGCAGATCTCAGAACAAGATGAGGAAATCCGGATCAGAGGTGAGAAAGTAAATAACCAGCTAAGAAGATGAAATACAAATTGGAACAAACTATGGTGAATTATCCAGAACTTAGAAAACAGGGGCACAAAGTCTCCTTTTAATCATTCAAAACAATTGCTCCATTTGAAAGCGGGATTGAACCCTTACAACTAGGCCAGGCAAGCACCTCGTGCATATTTCAGAGACACCAAATCGCCCCCAGGACCAAACTATATTTTCCACACCAATGAGTCAAGGTACCTAAAACGTTTTAACCCACTGCCGTTTAAAGTAAAAGAATTAGAGAACTCTAAGGTAACAAGCAAAAAAGTCACTGCATTAAGGTATGGCTATCTGGAAAGAATAACTTTTTTTTTTTTTTTTTTTTTTTGAGACAGTCTCACTTTGTTGCCCAGGCTGGAGTGCAGTGGCGCGATCTCGGCTCACTGCAACCTCTGCCTCCCGGGTTCAAGCGACCATGTTGGCCAGGCTGGTCTTGAACTCCTGACCTCGTGATACACCCGCCTCAGCCTCCCAAAGTGCTGGGATTACAGGCGTGAACCACTGCGCCTGGCCAAGAATTACAAATTAAAGCCACCGCACTAATCGGTCTATCTGCTAATCGTTTACAATTGATTGTCCCCTACTTAAAAGTGTAGGAAGAAATGGGAGATTTAGTTTAGGTCGGTTTTCAGCCAATGCCGGTATTGGTCCACCGGGTGTGTGCATGCCAGACACTGGGTTTGAATGCAGGAGGAAGGCGTGGCTGAGCAGGTGGCGCTGCCTGGGGCCACTGGGGGTGTGTCAAGGAGGAGGGCATCCAGTTCCTGGACAAGGTCACCGCACCCGAGGGACGGCCCTGGGGACAAAGGACGCCTTGGGTACTGCGAGCTGGGGGACAGGAGCTTTAGGGGCTGATGCGTGAAGGCGCGTGTCTCAGGGAACTGCGAGGCCCCCGGGAAGGGGAACCGCCTTTTCCTCCTGAGCTGTGGCCGGACTGGGTGGGGAGCCCAGTTCCAGGGGTAGCAGGAGGGGGTGCGGGATTCCCCGGTGCCGGGTCTCTTACCCCACCTCGCCGAAGGCCCCAGTGTCCTCCCCGGCGTTCTCTCCCGGTGCGCCGCCCCGAGGCCCCAGCGCCTCCGCGTGCGTGGCTGACGGCTTGGAGGGCGCCCCCTCTGCCTCGGGCTTCCTGCAGCGGGGGACAGAGAGGGCGGCGGGCAGCCTCGAGCGCAGCCGGGTCGGCGGTGTAGGGACTGCGAAGCCCGCGGGCCGGCGCAGGGGTGGGAGTCGGGCCCAGGGCCCAGGCGGGGCCCAGAGAGACCTGCCGGCGCCGGGGCCGGGGCTGCGGCTCCGCGGGCTTCCCCACCGGCCGGGTCTCCCGGCAACTACCAGAGAGCGGGGGCGCCCCGGGAGGCCTCGCGTTCCACCAGGTCCACCGGTATTCGCGGGCCGCGGGGTCGCCGGTGGCCGCCCAGGCGCAGAGCCTCTCGGGGGTCACCCGGCTGCCGAGCCCGCGGGACGCACGCCGCCGCCAGGGGAGGACGACCAGCCTCAGGCCCTGTCCCTGCGCCCCGCACGGCCCCCTCTGGGGCTGCGCAGCCCACTCGGCCAGCCTGGCCTGGAGAGGCCGCCCCGGGCCTCGCAGGAAAGCCTGAGCCTCCCGGGCCTTCTCTGACTTTCCCCTCGGCGTCCTGGACCTTCTGGGGCCTTCCTGGGCCTCCTCGGGCTTCCTTGACCCTCCCCGGGCCTTTCCGGAGGCCTCCAGGCCCTTCCCTGGGCCTTTCCAGGCTGAACTCTCTGCAGGGTGGCCAGTAGGCCTCTGGGACCCGGGGCCTGGCCCGCCCGCCTCAACTCCCACCGCCTGCTCACATCAAGCCAGGAGCACCGCCCGTACGTAGCCCTCCAGACTCCGCTAAAATATAAAGGTTATATCTATGCTTCTACAATATATTAATTAACATAGAAGAGGCATCCTTGTTGACACCAAGCCCATCAGGTCAGTTTCAGGTCCGTCGTCGGCCTTTCAATAGGAAGAACAAAAGACGATTTTTTTCCTTTTTTCATGTAGAGGATACATTTAAATCACAGAGCCCAATTTTGTACCCCTAAGTGCGTATCTCTTATTACAGCTCCATGAAATAAGTGGAGGGGTGGGGGAAGAATATCTGTATATCTAGTTAGATATATCTACATAGCTATCTCCCCCACCTTTTGATATAGAGAAAAATTTAAAACAAAATTAATTCTATATGTAAGTACAGCAAATGAATACTAAATATCATATGGGGGGATGAGATCACGGCCATGCCCCTTTGAGAATCTCCCCATAAAAATGCGCTTATATACCACATGTTGAACACAATTTCAAGGGTTTCTCAGGTTCTTTGATCCCTGACTCCTGACTCTTTCCTCTGCATTTCCATTTTCTCCTCAGAAAGACCTTCCCTTTAAAGAAACCCTTCCCACCTACCACCTACCTTACTCTACTTCATGACACCCTGTTTTTAGTTTCTTCTTTGTACTCCTCAGAATGTTGCTGTTTACTTGTTTGTTTTTGTATTGCCTGTCTCTCCCCTGTAGAATATCAGACTCCATGTGGGCAGGGGCCTTGCCTGTCTAGTTCATTTCTACATCCCCAACCCTTTAAAACTGTGCTGGGCACATAGAAGCACAGTCATAGAAACACAATCGATGTAAGTGAATGGACAAGATTTGCGCAGGCCTCATTCCTTGCAGGCTCCTTGGAGGTTTCCCTTCTAGGCCCTCTCTTCCTTCGGCTGTTTTCCATACTGCTGCTCTAAAATACAGACCTGCTCAACTGCCTCCTAATGCCTGAAGAAGGAAACCCAAATTCTGCAGCCATCCTTTAGGTATCTGCTCATCATCTTCCCAGCGCCCACTTCATGTCAAGCACATCGGACATTTTACAATTTTCCTAAACCCTCTCCTCCAGGGCATATATCGTTGTTACTCTTCCTGTAATAGTACCTCCTTTTTATCTCCTTTTTTTTTTTAAGCTGGCTAAATTCTAGTCATACGGTTCAAACTCACAAGTCATTTTTCCTAATTGTTCAGGAAGAGTAAATTGCTAGAAAACATACAGAAAAAAAAAAAAGAAAAAGAAAACAAAAGTAAGTTGCTATCTCCTCCAAGATCCCTACTTGGTTATATTATAATGATTTATTTACAGTCCCTTAGTTACATTATAATTATTCATTTACAATATCTCAATCACTTTCTTTTCAACATCTTGAAGGTGATATCTGCCCATATTCTATCTAACAGAGTGCCTGGCATGTAGTAGGTAAGGCACTCAATAAATGTTTGAATTGATTTAATTATTGCAAAAATAGTATTCTCTGAAATGTATGGTGTGGTGACTATATGCCAGGCATAGTGCTGAATATTTTATATGGATTAACCAATGTATATGCCTAATAATCCAATGAAGCAAGTACCACTAGTTATTCCTATTTTATTTTCTTTCTTTCTTTCTTTTTTTTTTTAAGACAGAGTCTTGCTCTGTCACCCAGGCTGGAGTGCAATATGTGATCTCGGCTCATGGCAACCTCTGCCTCCCAGGTTCAAGCAATTCTCCTGCCTCAGCCTCCCTAGTTCCCTAGTAGTTGGGATTACAGGCACCTGCCACCATGCCCGGCTAATTTTTTGTATTTTTAGTAGAGAGGGGTTTCGCCATGTTGGCCAGGCTGGTCTCGAACTCCTGACCTCAGGTGGTCTGCCAGGCTCAGCCTCCCAAAATGCTGGGATTACAGGCATGAGCCACTGAGCCCAGCCTAGTTATTCCTATTTTATAATTGAGTAACCTGAGCCTTAGATGTATTATGTAATGTTTCCCAATTTACAATTACTAGAAAAATTGCGAATAGGGGTAAATATTGGGGTTCATGTATTTCCAGCTATTGCTTTCTACAAATATATCTAGCTGGGAAATGTTCCCCGTTCTTGAGACAGAAATTATGTGTGCGTGTGTGTGAATTCCACATATCTGGCTTACACATTTCCCATCTTCCTTGCTTTATGTTTCTGTTCATGCCTTTTTTCTGTTATTTCAGAACTCAAACTGATTCCTGATCCCTTAGAGTCCTTCTGAGATTTGTCATCCATAAATGCATCCTCTAAGATTCTTTCTTTTCCTTAACAGAACTTACTCTTAAAAACATTCCTTTCATATTATCACCCCCACTCAACTGGTCTTCCTTTCTCTGGAGACTTTCAAATGCTTTGACATCAGCATCAAAATCATGGCTGGCCCTTCCCTCATTGCTAAATGTGCACGGCCGTGGTAGTGTGAAATATGAAAGCAGCAACTTGGAAATGGTGCCCTCTCCAAACCCTTGGGTGTGGTCTGGCTCTGGCCCAGTGTAGGGGGTTGGACAGTGGGTCATTTTCTACAGCAGCTCAGACCCAGCTTAACATCAATCCCAAGGCCAAGAAAATGCACCTTCTTTCTGTTGGGGCTCAGAAAACAGTTCCCCAAAATGAAGCCTTAGGAAATAGCCTCAGAAGCAAAAGTTTTTCTCTGACCTTTTTCTGCCTTCCTGTCTCTCAGTCCTACTCTCCCTCCAAGGCTAGCCTGAGAAACTAGAATCCCTCTTTTCCAATGCAAGTTACAGAAATCAGAATGCTTTTTTCCCAAAGCCAGCCATGAAACCTAAAAATATTACTCTAATTTTCCCTTTGCCTTTCTGTGTAAAAACTGGCCATAAGGAAATTATCTGACCTAGCTTGTTTGACTGTAGGTCATAAGACTCCCATTCCAGGCCGGGCGCGGTGGCTCAAGCCTGTAATCCCAGCACTTTGGGAGGCCGAGAGGGGCGGATCACGAGGTCAGGAGATCGAGACCATCCTGGCGAACACAGTGAAACCCCGTCTCTACTAAAAAAATACAAAAAACTAGCCGGGCGAGGTGGCAGGCGCCTGTAGTCTCAGCCACTCGGGAGGCTGAGGCAGGAGAATGGCGTAAACCCGGGAGGCGGAGCTTGCAGTGAGCTGAGATCCGGCCACTGCACCCCAGCCTGGGCGACAGAGCGAGACTCCGTCTCAAAAACACAAACAAAAAAAAAGACTCCCATTCCAGAGAGTGCCCTGCCCCATACCCAGAAGGAAGGAACACTGCTCAGAGAGGCCAAGAAGAATCTAGAGAGCCAGGCCTTGCTGGGTTCATCCGCTCAGGCTATTAGCATTAGATCAAACCGTTTTTGTCCAATCGTATTTTTACACAGCTGTCCATACTTTGTTGAACCTAAGCATAAAACTGGAAACTCTCCCCTCTATTTCTGAATTTTCATTCTGTACACTCCCATGTATAACACATGCTAAATAAATCTGTATGCCTTTTCCCCAGTTACTCTGCCTTTTGCAAGTTGATTTTTCAGCAAATCTTCAGAGGGCCAAACCCTTGGCCCCTGCACATCCAGCCATCTTATGGCCATTCCCAGGATTCAGATTTTAGTGGTAGCCTCAGCTTCCCTTACTTTAAATCTGCACCTCTTTAGCTGATCCTGAGTGAAACCATTCTTTCATAAACACAATAGGATGAGGCAGATGCTCTCTATCTCAGGCATTTAGCAAACTCTTGCGTTAATTACAAGCGAGGCGGGCTAAGGAGACAAAGGCAAGCCTTGGGTCAGTCACTTAGTAGTCCAGTAAGCACGGCTTGCTGCCCACCTGAGTTTCTCCTCCTGTAACAAAGGCGATGACATTGACTACCACGTAACTACTTTGGAAAGCACCTTGAGATAACATTGCTTTTCATTGTCCTGAATTATGCAAAGATATGTCAGTAGCAACATTACTTAGATTCTAATTATTCTGGAGGGAAAAGGCTTCGATTTCAGTCTACCTCCTTCAGTATCTTTCACCTTTTGATATTACGCATGCATTTGTCCTCATCTTCCTTTGCTGTTCTCTTTGGAATTGCCAAGGTCATGGCTGGTCATGTACAGCAGAGTTTTTTTTTTTTTTTCCTTTTTGAGACAGAGTCCCACTCTGTTGCCCAGGGTGGAGTGCAATGGCGCAATCTCAGCTCACTGCAACCTCTGCCTCCCGGGTTCAAGTAATTCTCCTGTCTCAGCCTCCCAAGTTGCTGGGACTACAGGCGCATGCCACCACGCCTGGCTAATTTTTTTATATTTATGGTAGAGACAGGGTTTCACCATATTGGTCAGGCTGGTCTCAAACTCCTGACCTCAGGTGGTCCACCCGTGTCGGCCTCTCAAAGTGCTAGGATTACAGCTGTGAGCCACTGTGCCCAGCCTATAGCAGAATCTTGTTCAATATATTATGTAACATTTTTTGAACGTTAGGACAATATTTTCTAATTAATAATATGCAGTTTTGTTCTCAAATAAGATGCTAAGTCAATGGGAAACATTCCATTTCAATTATGAGCAATTTGTATTTAGCATACGGTTTAGCAATCTAGTCTTTTTTTTTGTTTTTGCTTTTTGAGCAACTGCTTTGTCTTTCAGTAGTGGCCAATTTATCCTGATTTAGAACTCGATTCTATGAGCATTCATCTTAAATATACCTTCTTGTGTTTGTATAATTCCTTTTTAAGAAATATCTATGCAAATATTTCTAATTTGAAGTTTTAAAAATTAACCTTTACCACTCTGCTCCCATAGCGATGTACTATTTGGGAGGCCAGTGTTTTGTTGCAAATAGTTAAGAAATATTGTTTAAAAACTATTTATTCCTAGAACGTATGATAGTGATGTATATGAACATATTTCCAAAAGGAAGCAAAATAAACACATCAATCACTGAATTTCACATCTGCATATGTTGCAGCTAGTGCTTCTGAATAAATTCTCAATCATATATTTTCTCCTTTGTTTTGATTTAAGACTTGATTTCTGCAATTTGAATTGCTTCATAAGCCTTTCTATTTTTCAGATACCTATACTCTGTAACTCTATTTTCCTAGCCTTATATCACAAATTCACTTTAAGTTTTGGTTAACGTTTCAGTGTCAGAACTTACTTTCTGGTGCCAGGAAAGGTGTAACTTGAAGTCCCTTTCTGGTCGTCAGACCCCTCCCACCTCATTTGTTGTGAACGGAACACTTTCTTTAGAATGCTTTCCTTAAAAAACTTGGAGATAATCTTCTCTCTTTGAACATTACTGAACACCTTGCCTTCTGGAAGCCAGCTGATCTTGTCACACCCACCATGGCAGGGGGGAAGAAGAAGGTATTCAGGAGACACAGAAACCCTCTTAGGAACAGAAAAAGGAATGGCGTTTACCTGAAAGTCATGAATAAAAGATCAGCCTAACTAGAAAAACAACCCAGAGTCATGCAGCTGCTGCGCTGCGGGATCAATTTAGTTAATAACACGCTGCTAGCACCTCTGTGGGCTGCTGGCCCGGCATAGCAGCTCTCATCACAACAACAAAAGACTTGGGAGAAAATAATAATATGTTAAAAGTCCAGTTTTGAAAAGGTAAATATATTAGCCACTGAATAATAGAATTGGAAGTAAGAGGAATACAAAACAAAATACAAAATGAAAGCATTTGTTCCATCCAGGAATATTAGTACCATGGGCTGAGGCCTGATTGGCGCAGATCAAGATCACACAGCTGATTAGCAGCAGAATATTTGCCAGGCGTTATTCATGACACGTCTCTCCTAAACAGTGTTCTTTAATCACACCGTAGTTAGAGAAAATGAATGAGATTGATTCCTAGAAGTGTTATTCATTGTAAATATATATATATATGTGTGTAAAAAATATATATCCATCTGATAGTTTATTTAAAAACAAAATTTAATAATTGTGACCTACTTCAGATTTCAACCAAGGTCAGCATGCATCAGATAACTATAAACATTCCATCAGTTGCAATGGAATAGTCATTGAGAGCATTGACTAAGAACATATGAGTCAATTTACATGAAGTGTAAGGAATTACATTTTAGTAGATCACTTCCTTGGCATGTTGAATTACTTAAAACATGGTTTGTTGTTTGCTATTTATATAAATGAAGGTTTACAGGAATGCACTCAGCTTTTTTTTTTTTTTTTTTTGAGACGGAGTCCCACGCTGTTGCCCAGGCTGGAGTGCAGTGGCGCGATCTCGGCTCACTGCAAGCTCCGCCTCCCGGGTTCCCGCCATTCTCCTGCCTCAGCCTCCTGAGTAGCTGGGACTACAGGCGCCCGCCACCGCGCCCGGCTAATTTTTTTGTATTTTTAGTAGAGACGGGGTTTCACTGTGGTCTCGATCTCCTGACCTTGTGATCCGCCCGCCTCGGCCTCCCAAAGTGCTGGGATTACAGGCTTGAGCCACCGCGCCCGGCCTGCACTCAGCTTTGCTTGGAAGAAAGAAGCCGGGGATATGTCTTCCGGCTGCCAGAATATTCTACCCCACTTCTCCCCACCAAAAACACCTGTAAAATTATGAGAATCACATTGAATTCAAGTGGTTCTTGTTAGTTATATAACATATTTTAAATATGTACTTGCATTTAAAGTATTTTTTTTTTTAAGTTCGACTTTTTGAGTTTGCAAGTTGAAAGTTAAGAGATGGAATAGGTCAGACATAGTGGCTTGTGCCTGTAATCACAGCACTCTGGGAGGCTGAGGCAAGAGGATTGCTTGAGGTCAGGAGTTTGAGACCAGCCAGGGCAACATAGAGAGACCCTATCTCTACAAAATAAAAATAACAAAACTTAGCTGGGCGTAGTGGTGCACACCTATAGACTCAGCTACTTGTGAGGCTGAGGTGGGAGGATTGCTTGAGCCCCGGAGGTCGAGGCTACAGTGAGCTGTGACCACACCACTGCACTGCAGCATGGGCCACAGAGAGCAAAATTCGGTCTCAAAAAGAAAGAGAAAGAAAGGGAAGGGAAGGGAGGGAAGGGGGAGGAGAGGGGAGGGGAAGGGAAAAAAAAAAGAAAAGAAAGCCGGGTGAGGTGGCTCAGGCCTATAACCCAGCACTTTGGGAGGCCAAGGTGGGCGGCTCACCTGAGGTCGGGAGTTCAAGACCAGCCTGACCAACATGGAGAAACTCCATCTCTACTAAAAATACAAAATTAGCTGGGCGTGGTGGCGCATGCCTGTAATCCCAGCTACTCGGGAGGCCAACGCAGGAGAATTGCTTGAACCTGGGAGGCAGAGGTTGCGGTGAGCCGAGATCACGCCATTACACTCTTGCCTGGGCAACAAGAGCAAAACTCCATCTCAAAAAAAAAAAAAAATACATCTATAGATCTATATGTATGCATATATGAATGGAATTTTATATTTGCCGCTCTGGCCATTAATGTGTCATATGGTATAATAATGATGCTTTAATAGTCTTGGCCAAATGTTTTTAAGGTTGGTGAAAAGCTGGTCCAAGCTCCCAGATTTGCCATAGCATGCTAGGCTTACACGCCTTCTCTGCTTCTCACCAGCCTGCAATGTGCTTCTCTAGCTGGTTCATGAAGAGTAGAACAATTACGGGGAACCTGGCTCCTGGTAAAGCATGCTGAAATCTAAAAGTAGCTGTAACAAACTCTATTATTTGCATTTTTGTTCTAAATCTGATAGTAGTTCTTAGCCGCTTCTATCTTGCGCTGGGCTGTGCTATCAGGTGTGGTGATTTAAGATTATTTAATACTTCTATTGTTCTGTGCGTTTTGGTCTACAATGAAGAATGGCTTCTTACCGGGAAAGCTCCAGTTGAGCATTTGTTTACTTTGTTTTCTTGGTATTAGTTTGGATAAGAACATAAGAAGCAGTTTGGCTTCTTACCTGTGTTAATCTGGGCATTTGCTCAGTTTTGGACGATGAGGCTCTTTCCTCGGTTATGCTGAGGACTGCACTGATGTAACCACTCTCTCTTTGGGCCTGGTAGGTCTGTGGAGCCTTAATTAGGTACATACTGGGAGCAAGGCTTCTACAAAGTACCAGATGGGAAAATATCACCGGATATGCGCGCCCCCACTTTCCCCTCTTCCTTTTAGCAAAGCTCTCAGTTTTCCCCAGAAATGGTCCATGTCCAGACACAAGACTGGAGTTTCTGCCAAAAATCCCTGAATGGCTTGGCAGGATATTTTCAATGGGCTGGTTTTGTCTGCTTTGAAAACGTAGGACGAGCACTCAGGGTTCCGGACCAATGCCTGGGCCATTGTGACTCTCAGAATGCGAGGCAGTAAGAGATCTCAAAGCATCTTTGAGATGGAGGAAAGCTTGCCAGGAGAACAATTGCACATCCCTCCACTCCTCATGTTCTCAGTTTGTTCTTCTCTGTGATGCAACCGGTATCATGAGAACAGCCAGCAGCAGCTCCAGCATGATGAAATTTTCACTCCTTGACAAGAAGCCGAAAAACTATGCCCAGCCAGAAGTTTTGTGTCACACGTTTGACACACTGTCTAACCTCCACAAGCTGCTTCCTAATCACCTAATGGAGACGCTTTATTCATACAGGAGTGAAGAGGACAAGAAAAAATGTATGTGGGTGGAGGGTGGGCATGAGTTCTTTTCAGTAAGCATACACTTTATCTTGATACAAACTGCCTCTACTTTAAGCCGTAAGTAAGAACTTTTACTCTTTATTTTACTTAGTTTCTTTTTATGATTTTTTGAGATGGGGCTCTCGCTTTATCCCCCAGGCTGGAGTGCAGGAGTGCAATAATCATGGCTCACCACAGCTTCAAACTCCTGGGCTCATGTGATCCTCCACCTCGACCTCCCCAGTAGCTGGGACTACAGGTGCATTGCCACCACAATGTCTAATTTTTAAATTTTTGTAGAGATGCCCCCAGCCCCCCACACCGCCATGTTGCCTGGGCTGGTCTCAAACTCCCAAGCTCAAGTGATCCGCCCGCCTTTGCCTTCAAAGTGCTGGAATTCGAGGTGAGATCCCCTGCACCCGGTCAGAACTCGTTCTTTACATTGTCGGGGTGATTGGTCCTCTAGACACATGTCCCCATCCATGGGCTTCCAAGCTTATTCCAGAATATACTCATGTGCTGATTATCCATTGCTTCTTCATGTTCCTTTTGCATAAATAGTCTTTTGTGAGCCAAGTTAGGCCTGACCCTCTTCTTTTTTTTTTTTTTTGATACAGAGTTTGTCTCTGTCACACAGGCTGGAGTGCAGTGGCGCAATCTCAGCTTACTGCAAGCTCCGCTTCCTGGGTTCATGCCATTCTCCTGCCTCAGGCACCTGAGTAGCTGGGACTACAGGTGCCCGCCACCACATCCGGCTAGTTTTTTTTTTTTTTTGTATATTTAGTAGAGACGGGTTTTCACTGAGTTAGCCAGGATGGTCTCGATCTCCTGACCTCGTGATCTGCCTGCCTCAGCCTCCCAAAGTGCTGGGATTACAGGCGTGAGCCACTGCACACGGCCAGGCCTGACCCTCTTCTTTAGGCAAAGCTTACCTGTGGGAAAATGGAAAGGGTACTGAGAGGGAAATGCTGCTCAATTTACAATTTAAGCTTTATATTTGATTTTAAGATTAGGGAGAGAACTTCCACGTGGAAAGAGGGCAGGCTTTGAACTTTGTTCCTTTGCTCTGTTTCCTGCTAGTCCTTCCTCCTATGGCCATGATTGCACCGCGAAGAAGCTGGATATTTTCTTTTCTCCTGGGGATTATAAGCAACCTGTACTTTGTGCAGTTTGGAGTGGCCTGCCACTCCTGAAATTCTGTCGGGGTCATTGATAATGGGGCCAATTTGCAGCATTGGGTGGAGTCTGCTTCCTAAATTGTTCCTGCTTAAGTGGAAGACAAAGGTAGAGGCAGCCACCTATGCTCATGAACTTAGAAAACAAAATAGCAGCTGCCACAGAGATTAAGATGCAATTCCGAAGCCAGGAGCCGTAGCTCACGCCTGTAATCCCAGCACTTTGGGAGGCCAAGATGGGCAGATCACCTGAGATCAGGAGTTCAAGACCAGCCTGGCCAACATGGTGAAACCCCATCTCAATTAAAAATACAAAAAGCAGTCGGACGTGGTGATGGGTGCCTGTAATCCCAACTGCTCGGGAGGCTGAGGCAGGAGAATCGCTTGAACCTTGGAAGTGGAGGTTGCAGTGAGCCGAGATCGTGCCATTGCACTCCAGCCTGGGCGACAAGAGCGAGACTCCGCTAAAAAAAAAACAAAAATAACAACAAATACTATAGACTGGGTAGCTTATAAACAGAAAAATTTATTTCTCATAGTTCTGGTGGCTGGGAAGTCTAAAATCAAGGCAGATACCATGTTTGGAGACAACTTTCTGGTTCATAGATGGCACCTTCTTGCTGCGTCTTCATGTAGTGGAAGGGGCTGGGGTGGGTATCTCTCTCAGGCCTAGTTTATAAGGCACCGCCCCCATGACCTGATCACCTCTTAAAGGCCTACCCACCATGTAATACCGTCACCTTGGAGGTTAGGATTTAACATATGAATTTTGAGGGGCATGAACATTCAGACCATAGCACCGCCTTCCCCAGCTTTTGTAAGATTCACTTCCATCCTATTTCAACGGAAATTGCATCATCTTTTGACGGAAACCCTCCTGAGATCCTCCTATTCAAGCAGGCGCCAAACGACTACAGCTGACCCTTGAACAGCTCATCTGAACTGTGCAGGTCCACTTATGGTGTGGCAGGAGATTAAAGAAAAATAAAATCAACAAAAAAAAGAAATAAACTTTCCTGGATTAGGCTGACTTTTCCCAAAGGCAGCAACAGGCACAGCCCAGACCCAGAAAAAGTTTTAGTCATACTATCTAATGTGCTCCGGAAACTCCCAGCACTCCCTCAACACAGGGAGAAGAAAAATAAATTTTCCTTTGTTTTATGGAATAAGTTTATAGATTCCTGTTCTCTGTAAATAGTAACTTAAAGTAATTCTGTTTTGTCTAAGCAGTAGAGTGAAGGTCATGAGCCTCTAAATAGGCCTGAGTTGTGGCCACCTGGGCACCATAATGAAGGTTATAGGGTAAGCCCATGCCTAGGCAAAATCTAGGTAACAGACATTGGGTTGCTTGGCAACGGTCATGTGTAATCCTGAGTTATGAACCTGTTACAACTTAATTAACTGTCTTTATCCTGCCTCTCTATCCCTGCTTTCACGCCACTGTAAGCTTGCTTCAAGCTAGCCCACCCCCTTTTATGAAGTATAAAAGTCAAGTACTGTCTTTGTTCTGCGCCCAGTCTTTGGACGTTAAATCTGCTGGGTCTAAGTGCACTCGATAATAAACATATCCTTCTGTATACACCCCAAGGTCTCTCTCTGGTCCTCCTGATCCCGCAACAATAGGTGGATTTTTTTCAATAAATATATTGGAAATTTTTTTGAAGATTTGCCACAATTTGAAAAAATTTGTAGACCAATCATATAGTCCAGAAATAAAAAAAATTAAGAAAAAATTAGGGTGGTGGGCATGGTGGCTCATGCCTGTAATTCCAGCACTTTGGGAGGCTGAGGCGAGTGGATCATTTGAGGTAAGGAGTTCGAGACCAGTCTGACTAACATGGTGAAACCCTCTCTTTACTAAAAACACAAAATTAGGCAGGTGTGGTGGTACACGCCTGTAATCCCAGCTACTTGGGAGGCTGAGGTAGGAGAATTGCTTGAACTTGGGAGGTGGAGTTTGCAGCGAGCTGAGATTGTGTCACTGCACTCCAGCCTGGGCAACAGAGTGAGACTCAAAAAAAAAAAAAAAAAAAAAAGAGAAAAAGGAATGTCGTGACTGCATAGAATATATGTAGATACTAGTCTACTTTATCATTTACTACCATAAAATGTACACAAACCTATTAGGAAAAGTTAAAATTTATAAAAACTTACACAAGCACTTACAGACTGTATTTGGTGTCATTCACAGTCAAGGGAAATGTAAATGAGAATAAAGATGCAGTATTAGGCCAGGCACAGTGGCTCATGCCTGTAATCCCAGCACTTTGGGAGTCCGAGGGGGTAGATCACCTGAGGGCAGGAGTTCAAGACCAGCCTGGCCAACATGTTGAAACCCAGTCTCTACTAAAAATACAAAAAGTAGCCAGGTGTAGTGGTTGGCACTGAAAGGAGCTGGGCACATTCCTCAGCCCCGGGCTCAAAACTCCCTGAGCCTGGCACAAACACATCCCATCCTCCCATCCCACCACCATATATCTCTCAAACTCCCTGAGCCCAGTACAAACACCACCTGGAAAGTCTCCGATAAGGAGACAGCCGTTCAAGGTTACTGAAAGCGCAGGAGCCAAAAGAATTTCTTTGTTCCCCTGCAACTTTCGGGCTATAAAAAGCAAACGCTCGCATTGTTCGGGGCCCTCTTGTATACTGTGTAAAGGAGGGACCAGGTTCGAACTTGTAGTAAAGATCCTTGCCGCTTGGCTTTGACTCTGGACTCTGGTGGTCTTCTTTGGGGAACAAACAGTCTGGGCATAACAGCACCCATAATCCCAGCTACTCAGGAGGCTGAGGCAGGAGACTCTCTCGAACACAGGAGGCAGATACTGCAGTGAGCTGAGATCATGCCATTGCACTCTAGCTTGGGCAACAAGAACAAAACTCCACCTCAAAAAAAAAAAAAAAAAAAAGATGCAGTATTAAATCCTAACTGTAGAAAAGTAACTGTAGCAATACCGTAGTGCTGTAGTAATTTCATAGCCACCTCCCGTTGCTCTTGCTGTGAGGTCAAGTGGTGTGAATAGCCACTTAAAATGCCATGTGATGCCAGTCATCTCTGTGTGAGCAGCTCATCTCTCTAGTAAATTACATATCACAGTAAAGTGATTTTACAGTTCTCATGCATTTTTTTTGTGTTTAGTGCAATACCATAAAACTTGAATAACACCATGGGACACACACAAAGTGCCATTAGTGATGCTGGAAGTACTCCCAAGAAGCAGAGAAAAATCAGGATGTTATAAGAAAAAGTTGAGTTGCTTGATATGTACTGTATATTGAATAGTTGCCTGCCACTTCAGACAGACAATTTTTCTTGTAAACAGATGGTGTAAGCTTATAGTATTGATAAATACAGTGGTGTCAATGTATTTCTTTTCCTTATTATTTTCTTTTTTTTTTTTTTTTTTTTGAGACAGAGTCTTGCTCTGTCTCCCAGGCTGGAGTGCAGTGGTGCTATCTCGGCTCACTGCAACCTCCACCTCCCGGTTTCAAGTGATTCTCTGTCTCAGCCTCCCAAGTAGCTGGGATTACAGGCACCTGCTACCATGCCCGGCTAATTTTTGTATTTTTAGTAGAGATGGGGTTTCACCATGTTGGTCAGGCTGGTCTTGAACTCCTGACCTCAAGCAATCCACCCGCCTCGGCCTCCCAAAGTGCTGGGATTACAGGCATGAGCCATTGCGCCTGGCCATGATTTTCTTAATAACATTTTTTTGCTTACTTTAAGAATGTGAGGTATGATGCATATAACATTTACAATATGTGTTAATCAACTGTTTATGTTAACAGTAAGGCTTCCGGTCAACAGTAGGCTATTAGTAAAAGTTTTGAGTGAATCAAAAGTCAAAAAAGTAGCTGGATGTGGTGGCATGGTACAGGTGCTAGACTACCACGCTCAACGACTCGGAAGGCTGTGGCAGGAGGATCGCTTGAGCCCAGGAGTTCGAGACCAGCCCGGGCAACATAGCAAGACTTTTTTTTTTTTTTTTTTTTTTTTTTGCGATGGAGTTTTGCTCTTGTTGCCCAGGCTGGAGTGCAATGGCGCAATCTCGGCTCACCGCGACCTCCACCTCCCGCGTTCAAGCAATTCTCTGTCTCAGCCTCCCGAGTAGCTGGGATTACAGGCATGCGCTACCACTCTCGGCTAATTTTTGTATTTTTAGTAAAGACGGGGTTTCACCATGTTGGCCAAATGGTCTCGATCTCTTGACCTTGTGATCCACCCGCCTCGGCCTCCCAAAGTGCTGGGATTACAGGCGTGAGCCACCGAGTCCAGCCAAGACTCTTTAACAAAAGAAACTTATATGCTTATTTTCAACTGGGCAGGGGTCAGAGCCCCTAACCTCCATGTTGTTCAAGGGTCAACTGTATTTTCTAAGGGGTTTACATTTTTATTTATTTAGTTAGTTATTTAGTGAGTTAGTTTCTTTAGTTTTGAAACAGTCTCACTCTGTCGCCCAGGCTGGAGTACAGTGGTGTGATCTCGGCTGACTGCAACCTCCGCCTCCCGGGTTCAAGCGATTCTCCTGCCTCAGCCTCCCGAGTAGCTGGGATTACAGGCATGTGCCACCACACCTGGCTAATTTTTGAATTTTAGTTGAGACAGGGTTTTGCCATGTTGGCCAGGTTGGTCTCAAACTCCTGACTTCAAGTGATCCACCCACCTCGGCTTCCCAAAGTGCTGGGATTTCAGGCATGAGCCACTAAGCCCAGCTGGCGTTTACATTTAGCTCATAGAAAATCTGTGCCCTTGCTCCCCATACCTTCACCCGGTTAATGAAAGCACAGTTGGCTTCCAACACTGCCCTCTTTTCTCTGTGGCCACAGGCAGCTGTGATCCCAGCCACTCACCGTTATGTTTCCAGGTGTTATGGGCTCAACAAAATACATAGATGTCCCTCAACAACATATATTGTCTCTCAACAAGACACATTGAAGTCCTAACTCCCAGGGGCCCAGAATGTGACTAGATTTGGAAATAGGGTCTTTCCAGGGTGCAGAAGTAATTAAACTTAGATGAGGTCATAATAAGTATAGAGAGGGTTCTTCATCCAGTGTGACTGGTGTCCTTATAAGAAGAAAGAGACACCTCTTGTGACAGTAGAGACAGAGATGGGAGCGACACATCCACAGTCCAGGAATACCAAGGGTTGCAGGCAGACTCCAGAAACTAGGAAGAGACAAAGACAGATTCTCCCCTCAAGGCTTCAGCATGGCCTTGCTGCCACCTTGATTTCTGACTTCCGGCCTCCTGAATTGTGAAACCATGAATTTGTTGTTTCAAGCGACCCCCTTTGTGGTACTGTTAGGACAGCCCTAGGAGATTGACGCACCAGTGTTAGGAGACATAGTCCCATTCCCCAGGTACTTCTCTAAAGTCCCCTTAAAGCCAAGAGCAGGAAGGGGAATGACATAGTACACAGCACTGCCCCAACTCTGTGCCTAAAGAAATCCTCAAGTGCCTTAAGGAATCCTGAATGAATGCTCCGTTTTTTCACATATGGATGGATGTCTTGTGCATGAATAGGTGTCTGGCACCTACTCGAGTTTTCTCAGACTTTGGGGCCTTGGAGAAAACAGACCCAACAGAAAAAGGTCTATTTTCACATCCTGTTACATGTACATGTCCTTCAACTTAGCAATTCCACTTCTAGTTATTATCCTAGAAATAACTTGTACCTGAGCACAAAAATAGATAAACATGGCCATGCACTGAAATATTGTCTATAATAGTCAGAAATTTAAACAACCTACGACATCCAGTAGCTGAATAATTAAATGAAGGCATATATCCATACAGTGGAATACTGTTAAAAAGAAGGTTGACATTAACATATCTCCAGTACATATTATAGAGTTTTAATAAGCTGCAAAGGAAGATACACAGTATGGATCCATGTATGCCAAAAGAAAACTCTACATGTGTACATATAGATGTGTGTCTATAAATGCATAGAAGAGAGTTTTGAAGGAGACAGGAAATTCAGGACAGCGGCTACCTCCAGAGAAAGGATAGAGCTTGGAGAAGGAAAACGAAGCAAAACTTCCCCTTTTTACTGTGTAGACTTTGCTGAGTTGTTTCATTTTAATTATTCCAATGGAAACCTTTTACTTTTGTAATTAAAATGCAACATTAACATTGAAAAATGCAGTAATTATTTATGTGAAGTTGGAGAAATGGGTTTCGATTTTCTAGAGACATTCCCATTCTATGTAGATTTAGATTTTGTCTCCGTAGCCTCCCAATGTAGACGGCGATAGACGTCCATACACGTTTAGCAGCTGGTAATTCCTGCCATGTGCAACTGCCAAGCAGCAGCGGGGTGCCTTTGTTTCAGAGGTATTTGGGTGCAGTGATTCTTTGCTATGGTTGGAAGCCAGTTTAAGGAGGTTCATGCGGCTGAGGTGAATGGCATTAAGGGGTAAGAAATGACCCCTCAGAGTCCTGAGTTTGTGCCTTCAGGGACCTGGCCTCAGGCTGAGTCCAGTCAGTCATTGGGAACACATTGGCCTTTGAGGTCTTGAATTCATCACTAAAAGTTTGCTCCATTGCCAAGATGCCATTTCCAAACATACAGTGATTTCCTTGCATATGCATCCTGTAGACATGGCCCTATTTCTCTGACTTTCATCCATCAGACCAAGAATTTAAACATGGAGACTGCTGTCTTGCTGCTGCTGGGTCGAAAGCCTTCCTTCCAGAAGAAATTTCTTTTGACCTTAAAAATAGGTTTTGTTCCTTTTCCTGTCAATCTCCTCTTCACCTGAAGGATGCTTTGCCTATATTACTCTATATTGGTTACTCAGAAATGATTACGTGAAGAAAGAAAGAAAAAGAACTAAACACCCATAATTAAAACAAAAAACAAAAAACAACCCCAGGTTTTTCTTTTGTATTTTAAATATAAAGTTAACTTCGGGTGGCTGAGGCAGGAGGATCACTTGAAGCTGGGAATGAGATGAACCTAGGCAACAAAATGAGACCCCCATCTCTGCAAATAATAACAAAAATTAGCTGGGTGTGATGGTGCATGCCTGTAGTCCCAGCTGCTGAGGAGGATGAGGTCAGAGGATTGCTTGAGCACAGGAGGTCGAGGCTGGAATGAGGTATGATTGCACCACCGCACTCCATCGCGGAGCTCTCACAGAGGTGCTGGCTGACCAGGGAGGGATGCTATTCCATTTCTGATAACACAGGATCTAAGCCCCTCTGGTATTGAGTTCATCTCCAAGCGGCTCTACCATGCGCTGTAACTGTGCCACTGGCCATCCAGAGTTCCTACAGCAGGCTGCAACAATCCAAACCTCAAGTCTCAGTTATTGGAACACCCAAAAGAAGGAAGGCATTTCCCACTGACATAGCTGAAAATAGACACACTTATAACAGAGCGAGAAAAAACAGTTCATTTCTGGCCAGAAATGAATTTTGTGGAATCAAAAAGAACAGTAAGTTACACTCCCACATCCTAACTGACAGAGCATGCTGTTGTTTTCAGTTCCATCCATGTTGTAACCCTTGCTCAGGCAAAATCACCAGTAAAAGGGGGCCCCAAGTTACGTGGCCTGACAATAATGTTAACATTCACCCTATTTCTTCCGGGAAGCTTCAAAATGTGCATCTCCAATTAAGTATGCAATTAAAGGGAAAATAAGAATCACAATAATAATTGTATGTAACTTGCCCTTAGTTTGAGAATGCACACATAACCAACTCTATTTGTGTGGTCCCAGCCTGCCTGCTTGTTTGCTTGTTTGTTCATTCTTTTTTATTTTTTTATTCTTTTTGAGACGGAGTTTCGCTCTGTCGCCCAGGCTGGAGTGCAGTGGCCGGATCTCAGCTCACTGCAAGCTCCGCCTCCCGGGTTCACACCATTCTCCTGCCTCAGCCTCCCGAGTAGCTGGGACTACAGGCGCCTGCCACCACGCCCGGCTAATTTTTTATATTTGTAGTAGAGACGGGGTTTCACCATGTTAACCAGTATGGTCTCGATCTCCTGACCTCATGATCCGCCCGCCTCAGCCTCCCAAGTGCTAGGATTACAGGCGTGAGCCACCATGCCTGGCCTTGTTCATTCTTTTATTTACTTACAATGTATCTGCTAGATGTCTAGGACCAGGCTAAGATCTAAATGGTGCCCAGTAATATTGTTGGAATAAAGGAATGACAAAGCTAAATAGGGATTATCAAGCTGCATATATATGTTTTCAAATCTGCCTTGTTAACTCTTGCTATGCAAAGATGGAGAGGAACATTGAATGTATTAATGCTTATTCTATTACCAGGTGAGAATCCTGAGCTCTCTGGCTTGGAAAGAATCTTAGCAAGACATGAATTGCCAAAAGAGATTAATCTGACCCCAAAGCCGAACAGAATGCCCCTGTGGAAAAGAAAAATCAGCAACAATGTAACTGACGGGTGGAAGAAATGTCACTTGCTGACGAGAAACACGAAAGAGCCTCCAATGTCCACCATAGTTGTCAGGTAGACTCTGATTTCTGCTTTACGTGGATATACTTAGGGCCACACAGGGTGATCACAAAATCTCTACATGCCTTAGCTAAAAAATGATAAGCACTGCTCTATATAAAAGCACATAGGCCCCATTTTTACCCACCCCCAAGCTGCTAGAGGAGCCCTTACTGGGAGTAAACTCATGGAGATGGGAGCAGGAGTGTGGGTCCTCCATGGCCCATTGCAGTCTAGAATAGTGAGCAGAAATCTAGCAAGAACAGAGTGCGAAACTTGGAGAGAAACCCAACCAGTGAGCTGTGGGGCTTTTTGGCTGCATAAGTTGTGAAGCAACTTGGTTTTTCATGCCCACCGTTGGCATGACCAGGGGCTAGGATACCATAGCAGGATGTAGTGGAGATTTGGCTTTATCCCTGGCCTGCCAGATTTTACGTGGAGAGAACTGGAGCACCACTGGACAGTCTTAACAAGAGGACTGGCATGATCTGACTCAAATCCTCTCTGGCCTCCCAAGGATTGCGTGGGTGGAGGAGAGCGGTTGGGAGATTTTACAGATCTACAGGCAAGGGATGGTGGCCCAGGTGGTAAGAGTGGGGATGTGGAGTTGGTTGGATCCTGGTGCTCAAAGTCATAAGCTTCGGTTCCTTGACACATTATCTTTTTTGGTGCACTTCTTTGCCTGCTTATGCCAGATAGATGGTGTTTCTATATTTGTTTCTTTTCTTTTCTTTTTTTTTTTGAGACTGAGTCTCACACTGTCACCCAAGCTGGAGTGCAGTGGTGCTATCTCAGCTCACCGTAACCTCTGCCTCCCGGGTTCCAGTGATTCTCCTGCCTTAGCCTCCTGAGTAGCTGGGATTACAGGCAGGTGCCACCACACCGGGCTAATTTTTTTTGGTATTTTTGGTAGAAATGGGGTTTCGCCATGTTGGCCAGGCTAGTCTCAAACTCCTGACCTTAGCTGATATGCCCACTTGGCCTCTGAAAAGTGCTGGGATTACAGGCGTGAGCCACCATGCCTGGTCTATATTTGTTTCTTTCATATTGCTGCATGTATTGCTGTACAATGCAATGATGCCTACACTTTTTACATAGTAGGTATTCAAGCAATTTTGCCAGGTTGACAGGGTAAATGTATATGTTGCTACAAAGACAGGATCAGTTCTGATTTGAAGGTAACATAACCGGGAGACAGTCCCAGCTCATGAATTTGCCTGAACTGGAAGCTTCCCCTGGGATCATTGCCCTGGTGAAATAGAGTCCTTGTCTACATTTTTTTCAGTGTCCTCGATGGCATAATTTGCCAATTTGATTTAAATATTCGTAGCCGAAGAAGGCAAAGATGTATTATAAAAGAAGGTGGTCAGTGGAACCATGGTATTTTCTGGACAATGCAAAGACACTACATTTTTGTCCAGAAGTAGGTAAAGGATATATAAAGTGATGATATCTGATTACTCAAGTGAAGATTATTTGACCTTGCTTTGGAAGCCTGATGTGATTTGGCTCTGTCCCCACCCAAATCCCATTTTGAACTGTAATCCCCACATGTTGGAGGAGGGGCTTGGTGGGAGGCAACTGGGTCATGGGGACAGATTTCCTGCGTGCTGTTCTCGTGATAGTGAGTGAGTTCTCAGGAGATCTGTTGGTTTTAAAGTGTGGCACCTCCCCACTCGCTCCCTCTCTGTCTCCTGCTCCTTCACGGTAAGATGTGCCTGGCTTCACCTTTGCTTTCTGTCCTGATTGTAAGTTTCCTGAGGCTTCCCAGTCATGCTTCCTGTTAAACCTGTGGATCTATGATTCAATGAAACCTCTTTTCTTCATAAATTACCCAGTCTCAGGTAGTTCTTTATAGCAATGTGAAGACAGAATAACACAAGGCCTATTTTTAAAAATCCAAGTTTCACAACCATAGAAAGTTTATACACCTCAGTTTTAGGTCCTGATGTCTTCATTTGAAGTTATAGATCTTTACATCCTAGTTTGGTTTCTGAAAATATAGCTAGAGTATCAGAACACAGGAAATGATACTCTTTTTTTTTTAAACATTTTATTCTACAAACATTTATTTGCTTTCCTTAAAAGCAGGGACTGTCGGCCTATCTTATTTATTTTTGTATTCCTAGTGTTACAGGTTGGAGTCTCAAGTGCTGAGACAGAAATAAGAATGCAAAAGGTTTCCTGGGAGTGGTGTTGTATCAAAGTGGAAGTGGGAAAACAGTATTGGGCAGGGATTCAAGAGGTGGAGAAACAGGCTTCGCCTCAGTGGAAGGAGCTGCAAAGTCGTGTTGCAGGGGGCTTGGGTACAGGAAAGGTTGGAGGATTAGGCCCATTTTGCAATCAATCAATCATGAACCTTGTCGTGGTTGCTATGACTCCAGATTCCTGAAGGATCTGCTGAATTAATTGTTCTAGTTCTGAGGATGCCTCCTGGCATTAATGATTCTTCCCCTGTTACCTGGTAACATGGTAAATATCATCATTTGATAACTTTATCATTCTTAATTATTTGTGACTTAACTGACACCCTTGAGAGAATTCATTCTTTAGCCAAAGCAAGCCTGACTATTATTAAGAATCATCAATAATAGCTTTGTCCTTAAAACTAGAACTACCATATGACCCAGCAATCCCACTACTAGGTATGAACCCAAAGGAAAGTAAATCAGTATGTCAAAGAGCTGTCTGCCCTCCCATGTGCATTGCAGCACTATTCACAACAGCCAAGACATGAAATCAACCTAGCTTTCCATCAACAGATGAATGAATTAAAAATGTGGTGTTTATACACAAAAGAATACTTTTTAGCATAAAAAGGAACGAAATCCTGTCATACGAGGCAACATGGATGAGTCTAGAGGACATTATAGTAAGTGAAATAAACAAGGCACGGAAAGACAAACTTCACACTGTTCTCACTCATTTGTGAACGCTAAAAATTAAAACAATTGTATTCATGGCGGTAGAGAGTAGAAGAATGGCTTCTAGAGGCTGAGAAGGGTAGTGGGGGCAGTGAGAAGAAGTGGGGAAGAATACTGCCTGCTCTCATTCATATGTGGAAGCTAAAATTGCTGATCTCACAGAAGTAGAGAGTTGAATAGTGGTTGCCAGAGGTTGAGAAGGGTAACAGCGAGGGGTGGATAGCCAGAGGTTGGTTACCGGATACAAAAGTACAGCTAGACAGGAGGAATAAGTTCTGGTGTTCTATAACACTGTAGGGTGGTTATAGCCAACAATCATTTTTTTTTTTTGTTTATTTTCAAATAGCTAGAAGAGGATATCTTGACTGTTCCCAACACAAAGAAATGAAAATTATTTGAGGTGATGATATGCTCATTACCTTGACTTGATCATTACACATTGTAAACATGCATCAAAACATCACACTGTAGCCCATAAATATGTGCAATTATTATGTCAATTTAATAGAAGAATAGCTTTGTTTTTATCTAAGAACTACTGAACACTACTGATTCATGTCCTTGACCACCTGTAAAATGGTGCTACTAATACCTCGTGTTGTATCAGAGTTGTGACACTGATAGAGCAATGACTGTGAAATTGAGTTTTGACAAGTATGAAGTACTATTTGAATGCATTGTACAGTATTTTCACATGTTAGATTGAGCCAACTGTAGGTCCTAACCTTGAACCTGCCCTGGCCAACATTTGCTCAGTTGATGCTGTTAATCCCCACTAGCACAGAGAGGATAAGGCCTCTCTTTCACATGGCAATAGCAGTTTTAGGGCCACAAAACAGGCAGACCATACATGAGGCCTGTTGATTTTGACAAAGTTCCTTCAGTGCTATGCTATGTAAACAAATCAGCAGGCACAAAAGCCAGGAGTCCCGGGACCATGCTGGTAAACAGATTTTCTAAGTCTAGAGCTGCAGATGGTGGTGTCTTATCCCTGTTGGTGAAGCTGGCAGGATTCCAACCCCCAGCTCTATAATACTGTAAATCCCTACTGGGTACTGCATGTAAATTATAATTACTTGTAAACTGTATTTACTGGCTCAATATGCCATATTTATATGAACTCTAGGGCTTAATTTTTTTTTTTTCTCTTGGTAAGTGTGACAAAAGCAGTACTTGAACAGAAGAGGGCTGTTTGTGCCATATGAGAACTTTAGTTTAGATTCCGTAATGTTTTGTTGCATCAGTGTGGTAGCAACTGAAGACGGGAGCTAGTAGTCAATGGGTTTTACTTTGCCCACCTCTCTGCCATAGACATTTGCAATTTATCCTGACTTGGGGCCACTCCTCCTGTATATTGTACTTACCATGTTATAGTGTCTGCGTTGATTTGCTACTCCACTTGTGGGCTGTGTAAACATTTAAGAAAAACGTTTAATGTTTCCTTTTTTTTTTTTTTTTTTTGAGATGGAGTCTCGCTCTTGTCACCCAGGCTGGAGTGCAATGGCACAATCTTGGCTCACTGCAAACTCTGGCTCCCAGGTTCAAGCGATTCTCCTCCTTGGCCTCCCGAGTAGCTGGGGTTACAGGCGTGCACCACCACACCCAGCTAATTTTTGTATTTTTAGTTAGAGACGGGGTTTTGCCATGTTGGTCAAGCTGGTCTCGAACTCCTGACCTCAGGAGATCCTCCAGCCTCAGCCTCACAAAGTGTTGGGATTACTGGCATGAGCCACTATGCCTGGCCATTTTTCTTTTCTTTTTTTTTTTTTTTTGAGATAGTGTCTTGTTCTGTCACCTGGGCTAGAGTGCAGTGGCATGATCTCGGCTCACTGCAACTTTTGCTTCTCAGGTTCAAGCAATTCTCCTGCCTCAGCCTCCCAAGTACCTGTGATTATAGGCATGCGCCACCACACCTGGTTAATTTTTTTTTTTTTTTTTTTGAGACAGAGTCTGGGTCTCGCTCTGTTGCCCAGGCTGGAGTGCAGCGGCATGATCTCAGCTCACTGCAACCTTCTCCTCCCAGGTTTAAGCGATTCTTCTGCCTCAGACTCCCGAGTAGCTGGGACCACACCCAGCTAATTTCTGTGTTGGTAGAGACAGGATTTCACCATGTTGGCCAGGCTGGTCTCAAACTCCTGACCTCGTGATCCACCTGCCTCGACCTCCCAAAATGTTGGGATTACAGGCGTGAGCCACTGCACCTGGCCACATTTAATGTTTTCTAAACTAATATCATAAGATAAATTAAAAATATAACTGACTCTATGTGGCCGAACGAAAGGCTCTCACATCTCTTTTCCCTCTCTTTTGTTACTGGCTCCTTCAACCGAGACAGGACACATATGCTCTGAGAGCTGGAATAACTCTTGGCACAGCCATGTGGTCCTTGTGAAATGAAAAAGAAACTGAGTCCAGGAGAAACAGATGCTTTCTCAGGGGCGCACATGTAGGAGTGGCAGAGCAAGGACTAGAGCCCCCCTTGAGCATGTTGGGTTCCTAGTCTACTCTGATTCACCAACATTGATACGCCCATCAAGGTTCTTGGGTGTATCTACAGGCTAAACTTGCACTGATGGACATTCCATGTGATGGTTTAATTTATGTGTCAGCTTGGCTAGGCCACAGTATCCAGCTGTTTGGTCAAACACCAGTAAAGATGTTGCTGTAGGTCTGGCACAGTGGCTCACGCCTATAATCCCAGCACTTTGGGAGGCCGAGGTGGGCAGATCATCTGAGGTCAGGAGTTCGCGACCAGCCTGGCCAACATGGAGAAACCCCCATCTCTACTAAAAACACAAAATTAGCTGGGCATGGTGGCACATGCCTATAATCCCAGCTACTCGGGAGGCTGAGGCAGAAGAATCACTTGAACCCAGGAGGCGGAGGTTGTGGTGAGCCGAGATCGCACCATTGCACTCCAGCCTGGGCAGCAAGAGTGAAACTTCGTCTCAAAAACAAACAAACAAACCAATATGTTGCTGTAAAAACGTTTTTCAGATGAGATAAGCATTTAAATCAACAGACTTTGAAAAAAGCAGATTACCTTCCATAATGTGGATGGGCCTCATTCAATCAATTAAAGGCTATAAGAGAAAAGGCTGAGGTCCCCTGAAGGGGAAGGAATTCTGCCTCCAGAGGGCCTTTGCACTCAGGACTGCAGCATTGACCCCTGTTCCAATTTCCAGGCTGTTGACCAGTCCTAAAAATGTCAACACTTGTCGGCCTCAATTGCATGAGCCGATTCCTTAAAATCTTTTCCTTTCTCCCTGTTTTTCTCTCTCCATTTAGATATAGATAGATAAGTATATTCTACTGGTTTTGTCTCTCTGGAGAACCCTTACACATTCCATACATTCAGCATTTGTGGAATTCCAAAGGGACTTAAGTACAGTTTTTTGCATAGTTTAAGAAGAATGAGCTCACTACGGAAATTAATCATATAGACTGATGATTGAGAAGTGTGCATTTGTAAAGAAAGAAAGGACTCTGTTGTGACACCTCCCTCCTCCATGACCCACATTGTCCACCTGGAGGCAGCAGCAGTCCCCTGGGCACAGTGGGGAGGCGGAGAGTAACTAGCAGCCTCAGGGTAATGCTTTGTAATGAGATATCTCAGATCCGACTGAGGAAGTGTGCAGGAAGGTCTCGGAGGTGTCACAGAAAACCAGGGCTGGACAGAAGTTACAGTTGTGAAGGCAACTGTATTTTTAAAAACTATTGCAACAGGGGAAGAGAGATACCAGGTATAAAACTTTGCTCCATTTCGAACACACCAGGGATTAGGGGGAATGTATAGCCAAGGAGCAGGAGATTGGTGGATGAAAAATTGCTAAGAGGAGACATCAAGGCTGGGGGAAATTCTGGCTGAATCAGCCTCGCAGAATTCCTGCTGAAGGCAGGCCAGGGTGATCAGACACCAAGGATGGGGACTGAAGAATTTTGATCAAATATTGAGGGTGATTGGGTACTGAGGGTGGGGGATTCTTGCTAAACTGTCTTGGCAGTGTTATTTGCTAAAACTGGATTTAACAAGGCAGTGAACATGGGCCTAGGAGAAGGTTGCGAAGCCTGACTAGAATTTGCCCAAGCAAAGGGTCTTTGTCAGAGGAAGCCATTCATTGCCAACCTTCTAGTGGCTCGGAACTCTGGCTGCATATGAGCGTCACCCGTGCCTGCTGGCCCATCCAGACCAACTGAACCATCATCTCAGGGTCGGTGGCCAAGCCTTGCTGTTTTCAGAGTGCTCCCCAGGTGAGATGATAATGCACAGCCAGCGGTGAGAACCATTGAGCCCTTCCAAGTCAGCAGGAAATCATCTGTGATGTGTAGAGTCTGATATTTTTAGCATTTCACAAGTAATCACAGCTGGCCTGACCACTTGCAGGGAAAAGTAAGCCTGGAAAAATACTTTTCTACCCTCAAGGCCATTAATGAGAATAAAGGGGTCCCACAAAAATGGGAAGAATGGTCCAGGAAAAAAAAACCTAGAAACAGAGTCCTGATGTCCTGGGACGTCAAATTAACATCACAAGTGTTTGAGAAAATAAAATACAGAAGGAGAAAGAAGGACTCTGCAAGACTAGATCCTGATAAAAAGAGTGTTCCCCCTAGAAGCGGGGCCAGAGATCCTGCAGCAGTAGCCGCAAGCCAATCTACATGGAAAGGCAGGAAAACAATGCTTGGGTGCCTGGGCACAAGGGAACCGAGACAAGTTTGGAGAAAAAGACCCGGTATATGGTGTGGAACCTCCTTCTGGGGACTTGTCACTGGATTTTATGTATGAATGGAGGTGATTGGGCTGGTCATGTGTTATCCCTCTGGAATTTAGAGGCAGGTCTTAGCAAATACTTGCTGACACTTCCTACCCCTGCTGACTTTCACACATCCCTGCTGATTTCAATGGAAGGGCCGCCTGTGTGTTCTGATCTTGGGGAGCATCATTCCATGCCCCTACTAGAAAAGATGTCTCAAACGTTTTCTGTGATGTGACTGGTTCACATCTTCTGCTTACTTTACATTTTCTTTGCCTTATGAAGTTGTGAGAGCTTTTTTCATATTTTCAATATAAAATTCTTTGATACAAGCATTGCAAATATTTTATCCCAGATGGTGGCTTGCCTTTCATTATTTCATGATAATACAGAAGAACAAAGGTTTTACATTCTCAATTCATCAATTTTTTTTCTTTTACAGTTTTTGCATTTTATGTTCTAAGAATCCTTTGACAAGTCCAAGGTTGCCAAGATTTGCTCCTATATTTCCTTATTGAAGTTTTGTAGTTTTAAGCTTTAAATTTAGGTTGGTAGGCCATTTTACTTTATTTTTGTATAGGTTTTGATATTCATTGGTTTGATGTTAATTTCTGTTTTCTATTTGGCTATCTAGTTGATCCATTGGCATGTATTGAAAAGATTTTCCTGGCCGGGTGCGGTGGCTCACACCTGTAATCTCAGCACTTTGGGAGGCCGATGCAGGCGGATCACAAGGTCAGGAGATTGAGACCCTCCTGGCTAACACGGTGAAACCCCGTCTCTACTAAAAATACAAAAAATTAGCTGGGCGTGGTGGCAGGTGCCTGTAGTCCCAGCTACCAGGAGGCTGAGGCAGGAGAATGGCATGAACCTGGGAGGCAGAGCTTGCAGTGAGCCAAGATTGCGCCACTGCACTCCAGCCTAGGTGACAGAGCAAGACTCCATCTCACAAAAAAAAAAAAAAAAAAAAAAGAAAAGAAAAGAAAAAGAGAAAGAAAAGATTTTCCTTTCCCTATTGAATTGTTTTGGCACTTTTTTTTTTTTTTTTGCAAGATTTAATAGAGTGAAAACAGAGCTCCCACACAAAGGGAGGAGATCCAAAGGGGTAGTCATTGCCTAGGTTTATATCCTAATCATTTTCCCTTCCCCTGTGCTCTCAGGCGATAGATGATTGGCTCTTTTTTACCTCCTGTTATAGCCTAATTAGCATTTTAGTGAGCTCTCTTTACTACCTGACTGGTTGGGTATGAGCTAAGTTGCAAGCCCTGTGTTTAAAAGTGGATGTGGTCACCTTCCCAGCTAGGTTTAGGGATTCTTAGTCGGCCTAGGAAATCCAGCTAGTCCTGTCTCTTAGTCCCCCCTCTCAACAGGAAAACCCAAGTGCTGTTGGTGAGGTTGGCCGACGACCACTCTAACTGCTTCCTGGTGAATTAGGTCATGCATTGAGATTTCCTCAGGAGGAGTGCCTTTGATGTCATCAACATCAGAGCATGGGCTAGCAGGCCGGTCCAGGGGTCCACAGTAGATGTTAGTCACGGGCTGCCTCTGGGGCTCCATTTGAAGAACCATTTGTAGTTTTACAGCTTCGATTCTGGAAGAGACAAACTTAACAAGAAGGTTAAAGATACAGGGATTGAAATGTATGGCCTGCAGTGCATGGGGTTATTTCTTTGGCACATTTCACAGGCCCTGACTATCTGCTTGATAGTTTTGAAAAGGCCTGGTCCAGTAAATAATAATTTGGCCATCTGATGGGTGCTATCAATGCCTAAGTGAAAGGTCTGGTGAAGGGTTTTAAGTAATTTCCATTGGTTAGCTTCAGGCAAAGATATTTTTCCTTCTTCAGTGGCTAGCCATCCTGAGGGGAGGAAACTATGTCCTCATAAGTTTCCCCATTCTATTTCTCCTGCTGAGTACTGGGGCTTGGTTTCCCCTTCTCCTATGTTCAGGTGTATAATGGCCCCCGCTTTTGCTAGAATGTCTCTCCCTAACAAGGAAGTGGGGCTTTCAGGCATAATTAGAAAAGCATGTGAAAAGAATAAAGTTCCCCAGTTACAACTTAGTGCCTGGGAGAAGTATCTAGTGACTGGCTGTCCTAGGACCCCTCAGATAGTGACAGATCTGGAGGACAGTTGCCCGGGACAGGAGGGTAAGATGGAGAAGGCCACGCCAGTGTCCAGGAGACAGTTAACCTCCTGGCCCTCAATGGTCAAGCATACCCGGAGCTCTGTGAGGGTGATGGCATGGGCTGGCACTTGCCCCAGGCACCCTCAGTCCTGCTGCTGGATCATCTGGTTAGTGGCTTCTGACTCAGAGGACCTTCGTCCCCTGGGGCAGTGGGCCTTCCAGTGATTCCCTTGACATAAGGGACATGGACAAGTGGGGGGACTTATTTCTTTTCGGACAATCTTTTTTAAAGTGTCCTTGTAGAGCGCACTGGAAGCAAGCCCTATTGGGCATTCGATTTGCCCAGACTGTCCATGTTCCAGAGCCTCCAATGTCCGCTTGCCTGAGGGCCATGACTAACGCAGTGACCTTTTTCTTATCTTGTTTGTCCTATTCCACCTGCTCCTCCTGATCTCTATCATAAAAAAACTGAGGTTGCCAAGTTCAATAGGGTTTCTAAATTTTGTTCCTGGCCTAAAGCGGACTTTTGAAGTTTTTTTCTAATGTCTACAGCTCACTGAGTGATAAACTTATCCTTTAAGATTAGTTGGCCTTCCACTCCAGCCTGGGTGACAGAGCAAGACTCTATCTGCCAAAAACAAAAAAAGTGCTCAAGGAGGCAGTTTTCAGCCCTTGATTGTTAATTCTTGGCTGCAGGAACAGAGTCTTAACTGATTTTAAAGGAGATTTCCATGCATTTTGTCCTGCCAGGCAGACTGAAGAACCTGTCCAAATGATGATTTCTTAATCATAAAACAAAATTAGTACCAAAGCTTATATTTAGAAATGTTCTGTTCATTCAAAATTAGAGTCCTTGATTATCCTTTAGGATTAGGAAAAAATTCCTTTGGAATACTGGAGACTTTGTAATCTTGACAGCTAATTGTTGGTGCCTAGCATTCGTTGTACTAGTTTTAGGCCAACATTGAAGCAGTATAAACACTGTTGTGCTCGGAATGATTGTCTGTAATGGATAAACTGAACAAATGATTGCCATCAAAGTGAACACGCAACTCTCAGGAAGATACCTCATTCTAAACGGCCAGAAGAAATAAGGAAGGTTAAGAAAAAACAGGAGTTGACGTTTAAGTAGCCCCACAGGTGTGGAGTGGTTGTCTCCTGTGAACCAGCAAGAGTAGAATAAGGCCCCAACTAGAAAACATCACTGCTGAGACAAGAGGCTCTTGAGCTCTCTGCTTCAGATTCCAACTGCTCCTACGAAGCCCGACTTTGATGGTCCTCAAGAGAAGATGCAGAAACTGGGAGAAGGTGAAGGGTCTATGACCAAAGAAGAATTTGCCAAGATGATACAAGAACTGGAAGCTGAGTATCTCGATGTTTTTAAGAAGACTGTGTCCTCCCATGAAGTCTTTCTTCAATGGCTTTCATCTAGCCCTGTTCTCAGTAAAGATCGCCACTTCCATGTTTTCCTAGAATATGATCAGGATCTAAGTGTTAGGTGGAAAAATACTAAAGGGATGTTTGGAGCTTCTTCAAAAGTGTGGTGAAAAGTGCTGAAGTCCTTTTTACTGGAGTTAAGGAGGTAGATGACTTATTTGAGCAAGAGAAGAACTTCCTTATTAACTATTACAATAGCATCAAAGATTCTTGTGTGAAAGCTGACAAAATGACCAGATCTCATAAAAATGTTACTGATGACTATATTCACACTGCAGCCTGCTTACATAACCTGGCTTTAGAAGAGCCCACAGTCATCAAAAAGTACCCATTGAAGGTTGCTGAGCTATTTGAGAAACTTAGGAGAGTAGAGGGTTGAGTTTCATCAGATGAAGATTTGAAGCTAACAGAGCTCCTCTGATACTACACGCTCAACATCGAAGTTGCTAAGGATCTCTTATACAGACGCACCAAAGCCCTCATTGACTATGATAACTCAAACGAATCTCTGGATAAGGTCCGGTTAAAGAGCAAAGACATCAAGCTGGCTGAGGCACACCAGCAGGAGTGCTGCCAGAAATTTGAACAACCTTCCAAATCTCCAAAAGAAGAACTGATAAATTTCAAACGGAAAGGAGTGGCAGCATTTAGAAAGAATCTAATTGAAACATCTGAACTGGAAATAAAACATGCCAGGAGACAGGGTTTCACCATTTTGGCCAGGCTGGACTTGAACTCCTGACCTCGGGCGATCCACCTGCCTTGGCCTCCCAAAGTGCTGGGATTACAGGTGTGAGCCACGGCTCCCAGTCCTAATTTCTAGCAACTTTTATGCAATCTTTCCAAGGCCCTCACCTTCATAAAACAATGCACTGACATAGTGTCTAAGAAGTTACAGTAAGCAGGATCACATTTAGGAGCAAGCAGGTGAGGGCAGAGGTGCTGGAGCGAATGTCAGCTCTTTGGCTGGTGGCCTTACCCACGGAGGGAGAGGAGCTCTCCCGCATGAAATTGGGATGAGTGGTATGTTGCAGTTCGTCTGGGATTTAATGAAGAGAAGGGCCAGCTTGCTCTGGCTGACTTTAAATCTCCTGTGAAAAGCTATGTTGGTGGACTTGCGTCATTACAGGTATATGGCAAGTTTTAATAATTCGTTGGTCTGCCTTGACTTTTTTCCCCACAGAACAATGTCTCCTTTTTGCAAAGCTGTATTGACTTGTTCAAGAATAACTGATACGCCTTCACTCAGAAGAAAAGAAATGAATGTTAAAGAAAGCCAAGCATCACTTGCACTTAAATCATTACCACGAAAGATT